>NC_135848.1:6075000-6442500 GCF_029677425.1 Wolffia australiana | reverse complement strand
CCCAGGTCTTACTTGACGTAGCCTAGTGGATGTTGGTGCATGTCGACGCCGAATTTATACTTCTCATATGGAATTCCACAACGTTATAAATTTTTCAATGAAAATCAAGAGTGGTCTGGGGGGGGCACCCACCCCTCCCTTATATAGGAAGGATGAAATGGGCCCCTTAAACTACAAAGGGAAAAAAAGAAAATAAAAGGGCTTGTAAGGCCCACTAGGTAGATGGGAGGGGAAGATATCCTCATATGGGTTCTTCCCCTCACTACAACGACAAAATGATAAAGACGAAAAGTGATGAAAAGCAAACAAGAAATGAGTAAGTCAAATGATCCGGAGGTGGCGTGTCATCACGCCGAATATCTGAATTCGGGGTTGCGAGTCGATGATGCGGCTCGTCGTGTTAGCTGGACACGTGTCGGTGGCGGGCTCGATGACAGTGCTGGCTCCTCGAGTGACGGCCCTGCGGTGTCGGACGGTGCCGCGCCATCACCCAGGTCTTACTTGGCGTAGCCTAGTGGATGTTGGTGCATGTCGGCCAATTTATACTTCTCATATGGAATTCCACAACGTTATAAATTTTTCAATGAAAATCAAGAGTGGTCTGGGGGGGGCACCCACCCCTCCCTTATATAGGAAGGATGAAATGGGCCCCTTAAACTACAAAGGGAAAAAAAGAAAATAAAAGGGCTTGTAAGGCCCACTAGGTAGATGGGAGGGGAAGATATCCTCATATGGGTTCTTCCCCTCACTACAACGACAAAATGATAAAGACGAAAAGTGATGAAAAGCAAACAAGAAATGAGTAAGTCAAATGATCCGGAGGTGGCGTGTCATCACGCCGAATATCTGAATTCGGGGTTGCGAGTCGATGATGCGGCTCGTCGTGTTAGCTGGACACGTGTCGGTGGCGGGCTCGATGACAGTGCTGGCTCCTCGAGTGACGGCCCTGCGGTGTCGGACGGTGCCGCGCCATCACCCAGGTCTTACTTGACGTAGCCTAGTGGATGTTGGTGCATGTCGACACCGAATTTATACTTCTCAGTGATTTCAACAATGCATCATCATCACTCACATTACATTTACATTAGTTGTGTTCACTACATTACATGATTGTCATCACCCCCCTATGGTGTAACATGAGCCGTTCCATCCCGACATACATCATTTTACATCATCAGTCCTTTGTAATCGTCCTGTGACACAACGAACATGGTCAGGTTCAGCCGGGTCGGGTCCACTCGGGTTGGATTGAGTTGGGTCGTGTCGGGTCGTGTATGGCCAGGTTGGTTCGGGTCGTGTATGGCCAGGTCGGTTTGGGTCGGGTTGGGTCAGGTCGTCATACGTGTGTCTTGCATCGTATCATTCTCCCACGTCTCATGGAAGGGTCACGTGGGTTCCATCTGTTCAGCCGCACCCGTCATACGGGTCGAACAGGTCACATATGTTTCTCGGCTCACAGACTGATGTGATACGACGACGGCCGGGATCGATCGGCGCGTTTCACATCACAGGGTTATGATGCGAATGTATGGGATGTAAGCCGAATGATGAGAAAATACGAATGAGCAGATAAGGACTTGACGGATAGCGACGTCGGCCGTACCGATCAATGAGAGACGAGTGAACCTAAGATCAAACTCCCAATGACCCGCTGGACCTACTAGACGTCTACTAAGTGAGGGGCATCTAACAGCCCTGGAGCATTCGGCGTCCAAGTCGGATGACAGTCCGTCTACCACAAGAATCCCTATGCTCAACAAGGTGGCTAGTCCTATCCGATGATGTTTGAGAATATCACGGTAGCGGACGCGATAGGGGAAGACGAGACTATCGAAGATAATAATACTAGAGTTTATAGAGGAAGCGAGACTGACCTTTGTATCGCTTAGTCCAAGGCGTCCAAGTCGTCGGCGGATGCTTAGTGTCGGGTCGTGCGGGCGAGTGTCGTTGGCGAGACAAAACCGGTGCGGGCGGTGCGGTCGTAACTACCAGCAGAGAGCTGAGTCCACGGGTGGCGTGCAAAAAGTCGGAGCAGAGGCGCACAAAGCGCGGCAGCTGGCGCCGCAGCGTGGTCGTGTGGGCGGGCAAGACAGCGAACCAAGTATCGTGGGAATAGTCGTGGGGTGGGGCAGAAAACCAAGTAATCGGTTATGGCGTAGAGGTGGGAATCAAGAAATCAAGAAAGATTAGGCGAAGGGAGAAACGAAGGGAATCAAGGAGATATGGTGAGATCAAGAAATCAAGAAGTCATGAAATCAAGAATTCAAGAAATCAAGAAATCAAGAAATCAAGGGGAAAGAAAGTGGGCGATCAAGAAAGACAAGAGGATGCGGTTGGGAATCAAGAAACGATGGGGAAAGGAGGGTGGGCGATCAAGAAACGCAAGGCGGGGCGGGTGGGAATCAAGAAACGATGGGAGAAAGGAGGGTAGGCGATCAAGAAAGGAAAGACGAGGCGGTTGGGAATCAAGCGATGGGGAAAGGGGGGGGGCGATCAAGAAAGGCAAGACGAGGCGGTTGGGAATCAAGAAACGATGGGGAAAGGAGGGTGGGCGATCAAGAAAGCCAAGGCAGGCGGTTGGGAATCAAGAAACGATGGGGAAAAGGGGCGATCAAGAAAGGCAAGACGAGGTGGTTGGGAATCAAGAAACGATGGGGAAAGGAGGGTGGGCGATCAAGAAAGGCAAGGCAGGCGGGAATCAAGAAACGATGGGGAAAGGGGGTGGGCGATCAAGAAAGGCAAGACGAGGCAGTTGGGAATCAAGAAATGATGGGGAAAGGAGGGTGGGCGATCAAGAAAGGCAAGGCAGGCGGTTGGGAATCAAGAAACGATGGGGAAAGGAGGAAAGAGGGGAAAGTCAAGAAAGGTGGGGGGATGGGTCAGAGCGGGGGGGGGGGGGATCAAGAACGAAGAGAAGGGGGGGGTATGGATCAGGAATGGTGGAAGGGTGGAAAAAGGTACCAAGAAATGGCTTTCTTGAACTGTAACAACCAAGAACCCTCCAAGAAAGAGGAGTTCTTGATGGATCTGGGGTGTGCTCCCTCGGCGGAGCAGATTTCCCCGGTTGATGGCGTGTCGGCGCTTCTTGAATCTCCCAAGACCCCGGAGTAATCTCGTGAAGGCCTCTTTCGATTCTTGATGGCGGCTTCTTGAAACTCTTTCCTCGCACCGGAGTGATCTCGGCGGGCGCTTTAACACGTCTCCTCGGAGTGATCTCGGCGGGAGAGACATGGGCTCTACCACGGAGTGATCTCGGCGTGGGGTGGGGCTAGCCAAACCCCTACACTACTCTCTACGATAGGGAGAATTGTGAATAAACTTTTCAACAATGACTCCAAGGTGTTCCTTGGGCATGCCATCCCCTTATATAGTGAGGATGGGTGCCAAGTGAACGTGGGAGAGGACGAACCGTCACGAGACGTGGTTCGGCCTCCCTTACAAATTCAAAATACAAACATAAATAGTAAAAATGACGAGGACGGGCCCAACAACATTGGCCCAGTCCACGAATCCAAAAATACAAACACACATGAAAATGAGCATAAGTAAAAAGATAAAAGTTCTTACGCGGGGTACTTAAACCCCAGGTGGCGAGCGTCGGCGCGAGCTGCTCGGCGTGGCTGACGACATCCCGTCACGTCATCCTCGAGATGGTTCTTCGTCATCATGGCGTCGTCCTCGAGATGGTCCTCCATCACAGACTCATTGTGGGTCACTTGGGCCGGTCAAACCTGGCACACCCGTCTGCGACGTCTTTCGTGTATGCTCTGTTTGAAATGCCCTTCGCAGCTATTGTTTTGGTTGCTTGTACCCGTCCTGTGACATGTCCGCTTTGGTCTGGTCGGGTCGTTGGATCGTCCCATTGTGCGGGTCAGTCACGTCACCCTTTCCCATCATATTTTGCTCGGGCTAGTACCCGTCACAATCCTCAGCAACGTCTGTTGGGTAAGTTCAATCCAAGACGTCATATGGAATGATCATATCGGTCCCCTTATATCCTCCCATGACACTATGACTTCGGTCGGGTCAGGTCGTTCACACCCGTCATACGATTACAACCTCGCATCGATTCGGCCTGACTCGTCTTATGAAAGGGTCGCATGGGGTGGGACTGTTCAGCCATGCACATCAGATGGGTCAGTCACGTCGTGCCCATTTCTCATCATATCGGTCGAACCCGTCACACCCGTCCGTGACATCCTTCAGGTCCATTCGGTATGAGACGTACACGCGAGGCAAGCCCAACTGCCTGAACGAAAAATCGGCCAAGTACTGGGGGCTCACAGTGGTGCACAGCCTTGTGCTGACACTTGCCCCTAGGCATGCCCAGGCACCCGCACACGCCCGCCCACAACCATCCAAGAAGCCCCTGGAGCCAAAAATTGGCTAAGTACCAGGGGCCACACTGAGGTAGCCAGCCCCATGTGGGCGTTGGTCCCTAACTACGCACACTGCAAGCTCAAGCGCTTGCCTAGGCGCCTGCACACAGCTGCCCACAGCCCTGCCATGAGGCCCCGCGAGCCAAAAAATTAGCTAAGTACCGGGAACCACATCGTTGCGGGCAGTTGTGTGCGCGCGCTAGTGCCCAAGCGCACGCACCCGCCGCACATGGCCGCCCCACGGCCCCCTCATGAAGCCCCCCAAGCCAAAAAATCAGCTAAGTACCAGGGGCAACCTTCCATGGGTTGCCACATTGTGTTGGTAAGCGGTGTGCGGGCGCTGGCGCCCGGGCACATGCCCGCAGGCTGAGGCGCTCGCACAAGCTCGCCCACGGCTACCCATGAGGCCCCTAGAGCCTAAATTGGTTTTGTACCGAGGACCACACTGTGGTGGGAAGCCGCGTGTGGACGCCAGAGCGCGGCAGGCCCAGACGCCCGCACATGCCCCCCACGGCCCTCCCATGAGGCCCTAGGAGCTGAAAATTGGTTAAGTACGAGGGGGCACACTATGGTGGGTAACCGCGTGCAAGCGTCGGTGTCTAGGCACGCATGCAGCAGGCCCACCCACGACCCCCCATAAGGCCCCCCAGCCAAAAAATCGGGTAAGTACCAGGGGCAACCTCCCACGGGTAGCCACACTATGGTGGGCAGCCATGTGCGACAGGCCTAGTCGTGCGCACACGCCCGCCCACGGCCCCCCATTAAGGCCCCCGAAGCCAAAAATTGGCTAAGTACTGGGGGGCACTCTGTGGTGGGGAACTGCATGCAGGCGTTGGCGCACATGGGCACCCATGCACGCCCGCACACGCTCGCCCACGACCCCCCCACGGGGCCCCAAAGCCAAAAATCGGCTAAGTACTTGGGGCCATAGCATGGTGGGTAGCCGCGTGCAGGCGCTGGCGCCCAGGCGTGCACACGACAAGCCCACGCGCCAGCACACGGCCTCCCTTGAGGCTCCTGGAGCCCCACATTTGTGGATCGCAAGAGAGGCTTAAAGAAGAAGAAAAAAAATGGGTTTCCCATCTAGTCGAAGGAAATCATTTTATAAGAAAATGGTGACCAGATAAATGATATTTACTAGTCCCTCCTCTTCTCTCCCTCTCCCCTCTTCTCTCACACATTTTCTCTCCTCTTCGCTCCCTCTCCCCTCTTCTCTCTCTTCTTCTCTCCTCTTCTCTCTTCTCCCCTCTTCTCTCTACTCTCTCTCCTCCTCTCCCTCTCCCCTATTCTCTCTCTCTCTCTCCATCTCCATCTTCCCTCTTCTCTCTCTCTCCTCTCTCTCTTCCTCTCCATCTTCCCTCTTCTCTCTCTCTCCTCTCTCTCTTCCTCTCCATCTTCCCTCTTCTCTCTCTGTCCTCTCCACTCCCTCTCCCCTCTTCTCTCTCTCCTCTGCCTCTCCCTTTTTCTCTCCTCCTCCCCTCTCCCCTCTTCTCTCCTCCTCTCACGCTCCCCTCTTCTCTCTCTCTCTCTCTCTCTCTCTCTCTCTCTCTCTCTCTCTCTCTCTTCTCTTTGACTTCTGGTGGCGACAACGTCACCGCATCGACACCGGACGCGCCACCAACGTCATCCGACACGCCGGGCATGCAGAATCATCAACGACATCAACCAAATAACAGCTAGACTTTGGACGTGCCACCACCGCCTCTCGAGACGTCCCACGTCATGACACGTCATCAATGACAGATCCATAACTGCCCATTGACGTGACATGATTACATGTCTCCCACGTTTTATTTTTACGTCATTTCCCATATTTTCTCTTTCCTCCAAGGCCTATATGAAGGCCAAAGCTGTAACAAACCTTTAGGCAAAGTTATAATCAAGAATTGAGTTTTCTCTTCTTGAAGGACTTGCCCTAGCCCCCATCTTTGCCAGACCGTCGAGGCCGCTGTCTCCGGTCATCGTCTTCATCTCCTTCGTTGGCACCCTCGCCCGCGCAGGGCGCCAATGTGATCGCCCGCGCAGGCCGCCAACATCTCCAGTGTAGGCCGCCACCCCGGCCGCCTCCGCAGGCGCCAGTGCCACCCGCGCAAGCAGTCAAGCCGGCACCCGCGCCAGCCTCGGCCGTGCAGGTCACTGCTAGCCGCCACGCGCAGGCTGCCCGCGCCAGGCGAACCCGGCGCCGTGCCTTGGCGCGCTGCGCGAGCAGCCAAGCGGCGCCGCGCCCGTCTCGGCCGCGCAGGCCGCCGCCAACCACCGCCAGCCGTCCACGCTTAGGCCACCCGCGTACGCAGCCGACCCTGGTCGCCCGCGCCTTGGCCGCCGTGCTGGCAGCCAAGCCAACGCCCGCGCCCGTCTCGGCCGCGCAGGTCGCTGCTAACCGCCCACGTCAGGTTTCCCAACGTCGTGTGCCCCGCCAAGGCCGCCCGCGCCAAGAACCCTAGCGCCCGGCTGCCCATCACGGTCACCCAACACATCGGGCACCAACTCCGGTCGTCTTCGACGTCGTCCAAAGCTTCGAGCCGTGCGCGCTCCGCACACTCCATGTGCGCTGCACACCCTCCGTGCTCTCCGCGCACGCATTGGCGCTCTGCGTGCTCAGCGCGCTCAATGCCCCCGCGCGCTGCTCCGCACGCTCCGTGCGCTCCGCGCACCCTACGCGTGCTCCACACACGCGGGAAATCGCCTACGCCTGAATCTCCTAGAACGACATCACTGCTCGTCTGTCACGCCCAAGCATCTCGGTCACCAAGCGACCAGGCTTAGTCCGGACATCCCTCGCCAGGGCCGCTCAACGCCTAGATTGCCAAGTCATATCATTCAAGTTGGGCCACGCAACGCCCGGATCACCGAGCCAAGTTACGACCAGAATTCCCCGCAGCCTCAACACACACTCAGGTGCCGAGGTATGCCTGAACTGTTTGGTGTCGTGTGTTCTTCGTCCAGTATTCCACGAGAATTCTTCCACCGCCATCGGATTTGTTTGAATCTCTTAGAATTTCAACGACTAGTGGATTAGGTCTTTGTGAGTTTTCCCGTGACGCGAATTCAAAAGTATTGGATTTGGTGCTTTGGCATTGTCGCGGTGGTTGAAAACAGTACGCTCGCCCTCGACGAGGAAAGGGGCTGCACCACCATTATTTCATCGGATTTAAGTTTTCGAAACCGATTGTGTGGATTTGTGGTCTGTTTTATCCCTCCAATCCTAAACCATTCCTATACCCTGCACCCAACATCGTCCTTCCCGTCTCCTTAGTCGTCTGCTCCCGTTCCTCTAGTTGTCCTACATCAACTACTCTCCCTGTCCTCATTTTCTCTGCCTTCTCTCCCTGCCCTCGCTCTCTCTGCTTTCTCTCCTTGTCCTTAGTCTCTCTCCTATCTCCTCTCCTCTGCCTCTCCCCTCTTCTCTTTCTCTCCTCTCTCTGCTTTCTCTCCCTGTACTCACTCTCTCTGCTTTCTCTCCCTGCCCTCACTCTCTCTGCTTTCTCTCCCTGTCTTCCTCACTCTCTCTCTTATCTCCTCTCCTCTCCCTCTCCCCACTTCTCTCTCTCCCCCTTTCTCCCTCTCCCCTCTTCTCTCTCTCTCCTCTCTCCGCTTTATCTCCCAGTCCTCACTCTCTCTCCTTTTTCTCCCTGTCCTCACTCTCTCTGATTTCTCTCCTTGTCCTCACTCACTCTGCTTTCTCTCCCTGTCCTCACTCTTTCTCTTTTCTCCTCTCTCTCTCTCTCCTTTCTCTGTTTTCTCTACCTGTCTTATCCCTCTCCTCTCTCTGTTTTCTCTCCCTGTCTTCGCCCTCTCCTCTCTCTCAACTTTCTCTCTATTCTCTCTCATCTCTCTCACTCTCTTCTCTCTATTTTCTCTCTCCTCCCTCTATTTCTCTCTCTACCCTCTCTCTCAGCTTTCTCTCTCTGTCCTCTCTTTCCTTATCTGTTTTCTCTTCTCCTCTTTCTCACTCTCCTCCCATTACCCATTTACCTGTAAAATGTCAAGCACAAAGTAACATAATAGTAATTAATTAAACATGGATGATAATAACAAATACTTGAAACTCATTGTCTAAATAAATGATGAGTGCAATACATCAGTCAAAAAAATATATGTGTCATTAGATGAGAAAACAATAACAAAGTCTAAACATTGGGTGCATCAACATTAATGGCAAATGGCTAATCATCATCATCATCATCGTCATCTTCCGCTCTCAAATCTTCGTTACTATACCATGACTTCAACATCATCACAACATCGACGCTCTATGCTGTGAGCTTGGATCGCTTGTAGTTGATTACACGACGCCCTTCTGAGAATAGTTGCTCACATTCGGCATTCGTGGCTTGAACTGCTAGAAATTCCTTTGCCACCAATGCTAGTGAGGTGTAAGAAACTTGACCTTTTATGGGGATAAAAAAATCAGAGATTCGATTAGGCAAGTAAGAAATTATTTAATCTAAAAATGCACATTATATGACAATTAAATTGATACCCCTCGTCTTCCACCAATGCAACACCTCTGCGCTGAATGCTAGGGGGGTCCTCTCATATACGTTGTGCTCCTCAATCAATAAACTCTTTGTGGTAGCTCAGACGGATCTAGTAGTTCTTGTAGCTTCATTTGTAGAAAATCATACCTCATGGATGGATCATAAAGTTCAATGGAGAGAGGAGGGGAGGATGAGAGAAGACGAGAGAGAAGATGGGACAAGGAGAGAAGAAGACAGAAAGTGTGTGAGAGAGAAGAGAAAGAGAGAGAAGACGAGAGAATGAGAGGAGAGGAGACAGAGAGAAGAGGGGGGGGAGAGAGAAGAGGAGAGAAAGTGTATGAGAGAAGAGGAGAGAGAGAAGAGGGGAGAACGAGAGAAAAGGAGAGAGAGAAGAAGATAGAGTGTATGAGAGAGAGGAGAGAGAGAGAAGAGGAGAGAGAAGAGGGGAGAGGGAGAAAAGAGTGAAAGTGTGTGTGAGAAAGGAGAGAGAGAGAAGAGGGGAGAGGGAAATAAGAAGAGAGAAAGTGTGTGAGAGAGGAGAAATAGAGAGAGAGAAGAGGGGAGAATGAGAGAAGAGGGGAGAGGGAGAGAAGAGGAGAGAAAGTGTGTGAGAGAGGAGAGAGAGAGAAGAGGGGAGAATGAGAGAAGAAGAGAGAAAGTGTGTGAGAGAAAGGGGAGAGAGGGGAGAGGGGAGAATGAGAGAAGAGGAGAGAGAGAGAGCGAAGAGGGGAGAGGGAGAGAAGAGGAGATAAAGTGTGTGAGAGTCTAGAGAGAGGAGAGAGACAACAGACGGGAGAATGAGAGAAGAGGAGAGAGAGAAGGGGAGAGGGAGAGAAGAGATAAAGTGTGTCTAGAGAGAGGAGAGCAAGAGAGAAGAGGGGAGAATAAGAGAAGAGGAGGGAGAGAAAGGGGGAGAGGGAGAAGAGGAGAGAAAGTGTGAGAGAGAGGAGAGAGAGAAGGGGAGAAAGAGAGAGGAGGAAAGAGAAGAGGGGAGAGGGAGCGAAGAGGAGAGAAAGTGTGTGAGAGAAAGGAGAGGGAGCGAAGAGGAGAGAGTGTGTGAGAGAAAGGAGAGAGAAGAAAGGAGAGGGAGCGAAGAGGGGAGAGTGTGTGAGAGAAAGGAGAGAGAAGAAAGGAGAGGGAGCGAAGAGGGGAGAGTGTGCGAGAGAAAGGAGAGAGAGAAGAGGGGAGAGGGAGAGAAGAGGAGAGAAAGTGTGTAAGAGAAAGGAGAAAGAGAAGAGGGGAGAATGAGAGAGGAGGAGAGAAGAGGGGAGAGGGAGCGAAGAGGAGAGAGTGTGTGAGAGAAAGGAGAAAGAGAAGAGGGAAGAATGAGAGAGGAGGAGAGAAGAGGGGAGAGGGAGAGAAGAGAGAAAGTGTGTGAGAGAAAGGAGAAAGAGAATAGGGGAGAATGAGAGATGAGAAGAGAAGAGGGGAGAAGGAGCGAAGAGGAGAGAGTGTGGTGGTGACGTCGTCAACGCACCGGCATTGGGCACGCCTCCACCGTGACCCGAGACACCCCGTATCATGACTCACCATCAACGCCAACTGGAGAACCGCCCTGATGGCAACCACGTCAACCCACCCGCATCGGACGAGTCTCCACTTACACTTGAGATGTCCCGCAAAATGACACGTTGTCAACGACAACTGCAGAACTAGTCATTAATGTGACAAGTCGACACGTCGCATTGTCTTTGACGGTTATTTTATTTCTTATTTCTCTTTCCTCCAAGGCCTATATGTAGGCCAATGTTGCAAGAAACACGTGGTGAATCATTTTTCAAGAATTGAAGTTTTCCTTCCTCTTGAAGAATTTTCCCTAATTCTCCTCATTCCGATCCGTTGCCGCCGCTGCTTGTCGTTGCTGCCACCCATGAAGACCACCGCTGCCCACGCTAGCCGTCGCCATGCCTTTGGCTACCACCCTGCGCCCGGTCGCCCGAACTCCGCGCCCTCGGCCGCCTGTGCCCTTGGCCGCGCCTGCGCCACGGCGCCCGCGTCCTGGCGACCGCCCGCGCCCGCGCTGCCTGCGCCGGCCGCACACTCGGCCGCCTGAGCCCGCAGCGCGCCCGATTGCCTGCGCCCTTGGCGCGCCCGGACGCCTGCCCCCTCGGCCGCCCGTGCCCGCTGCGCCTCGCTGCACCCTTGGCCGCCTACGCGCACTTGCCGCACCCCCAGCCGCCCTCGCAGCCACTTGACGCTGTGCATATCGTTTAGGAGAGGGAAGAATGAGGGGAGAGAGAGAAGAGGAGAGAAAGTGTGTGAGAGAAAGGAGAAAGAGAATAGGGGAGAATGAGAAGAGAAGAGAAGAGGGGAGGGGAGCGAAGAGGAGACAAAGTGTGTGAGAGAAAAGAGAGAGAGAAGAGGGGAGAATGAGAGAAGAAGAGAGAAAGTGTGTGAGAGAGAGGGGAGAGAGAGGAGAGGAGAGAATGAGAGAAGAGGAGAGAGAGAGCGAAGAGGGGAGAGGGAGAGAAGAGGGAAGAATGAGAGAGGAGAGAGAGAGGAGCGGAGAGGGAGCGAAGAGGAGAGAAAGTGATGCAGGATGGATCGCAGACGTGGCCCAGAGAGAGAGGGGTTTAAAAAGGGAGAGGAAGAGAGGGAGAGTCAGAGGAAGAGTAGTGCAACTGTGAGAGGAAGAAAGAAGGCTTTAATAAGAGAAGGATAAAAAAAAAGAAAAGAGAGAGATGTCTGGTTATAACGAGCCGGATGTGGGAGATAACGGGAGAAATAGAGAAGATAGAATGAGGGAAAATAAAGAAGATATAAAGAGAGAAAAAAGAAACGAGGAGAGTGTGAATGATAGGCGCGTGGGCGAGGGAAGAATTAGGCGACAGAAATAGAGGGAGCAGGCGGGGAGAGAGAGAGAAAAAAAAAGGTGCGTGATAGAGAGATAGCGTCAGAGAGGAGCACGCCGAGAGAGAGAGAGAGAGCTACGGAGAACTAGAAAGAGAGTTGACTGAGAGAAATAACTGGGGGGGAGAGATACAATTAAGAGAGAGTCCGATAGCGAGAAAGGACGATGGAAAGAGGGAAAGAGATAGTCGATAGAGAAAGAAGAGAGAAGTAGCACGGGCGAGAGGGAGGGAGAGCGTTACTGAGAAAGAAATAGAAGGAAACAGAGATAGGGTGAGAAAACAGGGCGATAAAGAAAGGAAAGACGAGCGCGGTAGAGATAGAGAAATAAAGAAGAGAAATCTAACAAGAGAGTATTGTAGGGAAGAAGGGAGACAACGGTAAGGAGAGAGAGAACGCAGTTCAATGACTGAACGTACCAGAGAAGCGGCAAGCGACAGAGAAAGAGGGAGAATGCCAACAGAATGTGATGGAGAGAGGGGTAGCGAGAGAGAGAGAGAGAGATAAATGAGTTAATGAGAGAGAGAGAACGCACGCAAGAATTAGCGATAGACGGGATCTAGAACCGGACGCGACTGAGAGAGATAACGGGAAAGGGAGAGCGATTGGGAAATAACTAGAAGGAGAGACGATTGAGAGAGAGAACGGGAAAAGAGAGAGTGATTGAGAGAGACTACGGGAAAAGAGAGGGGCAATGGAAAAATAACTAGGAAGAGACGGGAAATAAGAGCGTGAATGAGAGGGGGATCTAGAAAGAGGGAGGATTGAGAGAGTTAACGGGGAAAGAGAGAGAGATTGAGAGAGAGAAAGAGTCCGTCGGAGGAGAAAGAACGGCCCAATAGAGATAAAGAACAATAGAGATGGCAGCAGGAGGGCCTCCCCTCAGCGACGACGGCGGCAGCACTTCCGGCGGCGACAGCGGCAGCGGCTGAGGAGAAACCGATGGGCGAGATTTCTCGAAGTAATATTTTCTTCAAATTAAAATCGCCATTGAAAACAATGAAAGTTTTGGGATCTTATAGATCCATAGAGGGAAAGAAGAAAGTGGGAAGCGTGGGGGAAAGAAGAGGGTCCTTGCGGTTGCTTCTCCAAAGGCCACAAACCTGTAGTTCATCGTGCAATCTCCACCAGAAAGTGTGTGAGAGAAAGGAGAAAGAGAATATGGGAGAATGAGAGAGGAGGAGAGAAGAGGGGAGAGGAAGAGAAGAGGGGAGAAAGTGTGTGAGAGAGAGGAGAGAGAGAAGAGGGAAGAATGAGAGAGGAGAAGAGAGCGAGGAAAGAATGAGAGAGGAGAAGAGAGAGGAGGGGAGAGGGAGAGAAGATGAGAGAAAGGGGGGGGTGTGGGGCCACGGTCGTCGGCGGCGAGTAGGAAGGCGAGGCCGCGGACGATGGTCGCAGGCTGCCGGTGGGAAGGGGGGGAGGGGGTGGACGCGGGCGGGGAGGGGGTGGAGGCGGGTCGCAGGCCCCCCCCTCCCCCACCCTCTTCAACGTGCGAATAAGTGCGGTGTGCAGTGCGCTTTTGCGCACAAAAGCGCACTGCACACCGCACAGCCCAATTTGTGCGTACGAAAATTCGCACACTCGGTGCGAATTTTCGCACTGCACCACACGACCATGTCTAGGGAGAGGGAGACTGGAAAGGAGAGAGGGAGAGAAAAGGAAAGAGGGAGAGGGAGAGAGGAGGAGAGAAGAGAGAGAGAGGTTTTAAGAGTACAACACTAGTTTATAATCAGATATTAACATTTTTTTACATCCTTATATCTTGGGGTTGACCACGCAACTATAGTTCCGGATTGTCTCGGACGTGGACGAAGGACATGACAGGCTGAACTTCATCCCGCCCTACGTCCGATGTTAGCTCAGAGATGAAGGACGATTTTTCATACTGACCAGTCCTCCTGGAACGAATTTTCGTCCTGAAATTTATCCCGGTCGAAAAAACCCATTTTATATTTTTAATATATGAATATATATTTTTCTACGTAATTTAAGAGAGATATGAAGGAGAGAGAATGCAAATGGAAATATGTACGATTAATTCTGAGCGGCGTCCGTTTGAGCAAAAAAATACAAGGATCTTGATGCAAATTGTGATATCATGGCCACGTGACTAGATCTCAACCGTCAGATGTGAATCCAAGTGGTTTTTAGTCCATAGTTGGAGGCTTCCATACGGACGAAAACCGTCCCGTCCTGTGGTCCCCGGGACGAATTTTCGTCCCAAAATTCGTCAGAATCTTCAAACGGGACGATTTTCGTCTCGTCCGCGTCCCTGAACTATTCAGACGCAACTGTAAGTTTGCAACTTGGCTGTATATTAAACAGACAAACCCTCAAGGGGTTCTTACGAGGGTCTCTCAGCGCGACCTCCTCGCAAGTTGGCTCCCATACGCTTCTCAGGTTCGTCTCTGCGATCTCCTTCTCCTCTCCTGCGTGCGTTTTCCACTCTTCGTTCGCGTTCGCGGCACTCCCATCGTCGATCGATCTTTGGCGCCGCAACCCTTCTCTCCACTATTATCGGTAACAGCAAACCCTAGCGAATCTACGCCGCCAAGGTGGTGAGACTACGAGTAACGGTGAAGTCTTGCAGGACTCATCGTGGGTATTGCCCATTCTTGTAGAGGGCTTATTCTCTGATGGGCTCCTCGTTGATGTCAGGTTCCCTCCATTCAATAGAAGATAGTCTCATTCACTTCGTGATTGTTCCAACGACACGTCATACCAACCCCGCTCTCAATTTCTGCATTCTGCTTCTCATCATGGTGGTGCTTCCAATTTTCATCCCGTTTCATTCCTTGATTTGCGGGCTGAGATTTGATAGGAGGGACTAATATCTATCATTTATCTGGTCACCATTTTCTTGTAAAGTGATTTCCTTCGCCTAGAGGGGACACCCATTTTTTTTCTTCTTCTGTAAGCCTCTCCTGCGACACTCAGCCGCGATTTGCGGTTGATTTCGTTACCCTTGCTCAAGGCTGTAGGCGGCTTACTTCTGAAATTTACTGACCGGGTGAAGCATAAACGGCCTACAAATAGCTAGTAATCCGCAGCCATCGGGATCGCTGGTCTTTTCTCATTCATTGCACGATAGTCTTCTCGTTTATCCAATAGAAATTGCACCCTAACATACGATTTCACTTGAAATTATTACTTCCGCAGCAGCCTCTCCGGCCTCCTCTGGCAGCTTCTCCTGGAGGTCCTCCTTTCCAGAACTTCGGGCCACCAATGTCGATGCATGTAAGGAAGATAATCGATTCACCTGGGTTCGATTTTTTCAGAAGAACTCGAATTTAGGTAATCTATGCTTTCCTAGAAATAACTTTTGATTTCAACTATTCCAGTATAGAACTGCGGGCCAACCTCCGCAAGCGCCGCAGCAGCAATTTATGCCTCCTGCACCTCAGCAGTATTCTCAGATGGGTCCACCCATGCAAAACGTTGCTATGGCCCCAGGTCAACCTCAGGTAACGCAGCACTCTCAACCCGGCCAACAAATGCCTCCTAGGATGGGTCAGCCAGGTCAAGGTCCTCATGCGCCGCAGCCTGTTTCAATGTCGTATGCCCATCATGGTTGGCCCGTTGGGCACGGGGCGATGCAACCGCAGCAAAGCTCGCAGCCACCACAAGCAAGCCATCCGCCTCCTTTGGCTGGATCAGGGGTGCCTTACAACGTCAGCTCTTCATATACAGTAGGGTTTTCTTTATTATTAGTTGATTTTTTATTTCAGAACTATGCACAATAGGTTCAGTTTACTTACGATGATTACATTTTTTTGATATAGTTCAATGCCTCTTATGGGCAACCACAAAGCGGTGCTTCTCATCCTTCCCAGTATCAGCAAGTGCCCCAAGTTCATGCTATGCCTCCGGCGCCGGGAGGGCAGCAACCTTGGTTGCGGCCCGGAAGCCAGGGTACTGCAATGCCACATGGAATTCAACCACCCCCAGCGTCAATTATTCCCACACCGGTTAGATGAAATGTCATCTCACTTTTCTTCTTTTCCTTTATCTCCGTGATATGTGCACAAATTTCATGATTTATTTTTCCTTTGGACGCTTTGATCATTTTTTACCTTAGTTTATGATGATGCATTTTTTTCTTGTTCCCATTCTTTTTCTTTAATATGGGGTTCCTACAGGTGGGTTCTGCTCAGCAGTCAACTGATTGGCAAGAGCATGTGGCTGCGGATGGGAAAAGGTACGTCTGTCAGTTTTTCTGGCGATTTATTTGTCATTTATAATCTCTCTTCTCGTATGTCTCTGTAATTTGTTTCATGATCATTTGATACTGCAGAAATGAACCTCTGTTATATTTTCTTTATAAAGTATGTATTCTATCTCTTTTGAGGCATATAGCTCTATTCTGATGCTTAGGTACTATTATAATAAGAAGACACAACAATCGACTTGGGAGAAGCCTCTTGAACTCATGACCCCTATTGAGGTTAGTCATTTTCCCCTGTAGTCGCTTTGATGGTTTTCCAGTTAATTTACTATGTCTCGTGACTCCTCTTTTTAACATAAATATTTCCCAATCACGTTGTTAAGAAAAATAGAATGATGAAAATTTATGTTTAATTAGTTTAATGTCGTATCTGTAATTAAATTGATCAAAATTGTTTTATGCGGCTCTTTTGTTTCCTTGCATGTTCTTCCACCTGTTTGTAGATGCCTTTTGGCTCTTGGGGAGAAAATAACAACTGCTCTATATGCTCATTATGAAGATGGGATTTCCATATTCTCGAGGCAGGCAATATTGACATTTATCTTTGGGCTCATAAGAAGGGGAACTTTGTTTTCTATATTGTTACATCATTTTCAGGCCATTTAGCGAAATCTGGTTTGGATCCTCTCTGGAAGCCTTGTTTATTTTTCATTAACGCTTTTGTCTATTATCAAAGAAGTCGGCAAACTTAATTTTTCTGATTATTCTTATGGCTTCTGTGTTTGAAACTACATATCTGTTTAAGTTCTTTATAGTATGATGTTCTCCTCATTTTCTCCTTAATCATATCTTGTCAGGTAAAGAGATATATGCTTAATAAAACTCTTGTGCATTAGAGGATCATTTTTCCTTCAACAATTTTTTTCGTTCCCATTTGGCACGTTCTTCTAGTAAGCTCTTGGAGTTTGTATCTAACTTAATTACCATTATCTTTCGCCTGATTTGTATCTTTTTCAGTGTCTTAAATTATTTATCTATTTCCTGTAAGTTTCACTTTTAAGTATGTGTACTTCGACTATCTTTTATTTGACTGTTCATTTTTAATATTCGGGGCATTGAAAATTTTAGAATGTTCCATCACGGTAGTCAAATCACCTGATGTCAAAGGTATGGGATGGAAGAAAACAGTTGCTGTTATAAAAATTACAATGTTTTTTTTCTTTCAAAATATTCGCAATGCGTTTATTGTACTCTTTACTTTTAACTTTACTGTCTGACATTTCTCCCAAAATGTTTGGGTTACTCTTGACTCCTGTTATTAGAATTTTACCCTGGGCGTTTGATTCGTAATATTTCTAGGTTGAATTGTTGAATGCGACATCAGCTTCTTTATCAAATATATTGAATAGATGTACAATCTTTTCAACCTTTTTTACCGATTTTGATCTTGTTTAATCAAGCAAATGGAAGTTGTAAGTTTCTGCAGGAAAGTTCAATGACCTAAGAAATTTCCCTGCTATACGGTCTACCTTTGGTCGGATGAAGATGTACTCCATGGCGGATAATTTTCCTTCTTTATTTCATTGCTATATTTTTTATAGGTGTTTATTTGTAGATCCTGTCTTCTTTAATTCATTTATTCAAATTAATGAAAAATAAAGTTCTTAAGAATCCAGTCTGAATAAATATTACTGCTTTGAGTTGTTTGGCATTTATTTAGTGTTTTTCGTTCTAAATTTGACATGGGTACTCCTTAGAGTCTGGCTGTTACTTCTGGGAATTGTATTTTCATCGTATTTCTTGCCGCTGTGTGCAATGAAAATTTATTTGTCACGACGAATAATAGCTTTCTAAACTATTATTTTCCATCCTCATAGAGGGCGGATGCCTCAACTGTTTGGAAGGAGTTCACCACTCCGGATGGCAGAAAGTGAGTCAATCGCTTCTCTCTTCACTTGATGCTACATAACTTAAATGTTTTGACCTACATATTACTCTGATATTTCAGGTACTATTATAACAAAGTGACCAAGCAATCAAAATGGACGATACCTGATGATCTAAAGGTTATTCGGGTTTCTTTCTGATTGGCACCTATGTTTTATGCTATTTTCTCTTCAAAATTTGATCATTTAGATCTTTTCCAGTTGGCTCGGGAGCAAGCGGAAAAAGCTTCCTCTCAGCAAGGACAAATGGAGGGTGCAGTTCCTACTGCAGCCGATGCTTCTGCAGTGATATCCCTGTCATCCTCTTCTGCCGTTTCTGGTCTTCCATCTCCTCCTGCTCCAGTGCCACCTGCAGTTTCTTCTGTGAACATTTCCACTGGGACAGCATCTGGACTATCAGCTGTACCATCAACTGCGGCAGTCATAACACCAGTTGCTTCTGTGTCTGTTCCTGCCACCGAATCTGTTCGTGTCCCTGCTTTTATGGATTCGACGGTCATTGCCTCAAGGTAGGGTTCTGATTTCTTTCTTGTCTTTCATTCCCAACTTTCCATATTGATGCAATCAAATGGGTGTTTATCTGGGAAGACTAATATCCTGCATTTTTCTTCTCTATTCTGGTAGACTTGATGCGACATCAGCCCTAAATATTGAGGCTAAAGCCGATGATTCTACAGCGCTGGATCTTGAGGTAAGAAAATGCCTGACAATATTTTCTCCCAGATGCCTTGTCCGAAATTTATTTGCTCAACTGCACATATTTTTACCGCTAGTTTTTTTAACTCAATACATCGTAAGTCATCTTTAATTTACTAGAACATTTCGACATTCCTTATTATTGGGCAAGGTGACAATGTTACGTTGGCGTGTGTTAACAATACTTTTCAAACGATCTATTGTCCCTATTCATATTTGTCCTATTTTTTGGAAATTAGCGTTTTGAAGACTGATTCACATTCTTAATTATCATATCTTGATTCTTGAAGGTTTGTGTTGCGCAGTTAGTTGGCCTTGAAATTCTGATCAGATCACATCTCTTTATACGATGCCAGTTTGCTTGAAAGACTTATATGATGCTAGTATAAGCCCTGTTTTCTTCTTTTTTAGGAAGCAAGAAGGGGGATGCCTGTTGTCGGAAAAGTCAATGTTACTCCAGTTGAGGAAAAAACCGCAGATGAAGAACAATTTATTTATGCCAACAAACAGGTATTTATATATAAATTCATTGGGGATCAAAATTACTATGAGATAAATCGTGTGTTAAATCTCCAGGAGGCTAAAAATGCGTTCAAAGCTCTGCTGGAATCAGCAAACGTCGAATCTGATTGGACGTGGGATCAGGTATATAATCTTACTGTTCTGGTTTATTTTGGTTTTCCACGCTTTGTCTCAGTCATCTTCAAACATGTCCATCTTAGGCGATGAAAGCCATTATAAATGACAAGAGATACGGTGCTTTGAAAACTCTTGGAGAGAGAAAACAGGCGTTCAATGAGGTAAGCCTGCTCTTTAGTTTCGGTGAACTTTTGTCTCTTTTATAATCTCCAGTTCGCTCTAGTGGTCTCGTTGTTGACAGCATTGAAGATATCATATTCTCCTTTCTTATCTTTTTATTATATTTTCTTCTAGTATTTGGGTCAACGGAAAAAACAGGAGCTCGAAGAGAGACGGATCAAGCAGAAGAGAGCTCGGGAAGATTTCATTGTGATGTTGGAAGTAGGTTATATCTTATGCTCAGATGATATAATAGTTATCCTTTTCTCTTCTGAATGTTTTATTCTTTATCTTTGTCAGGAGAGCAAAGAACTCACATCATCTACGAGATGGAGGTTCATTTTTATATTTATTTCGTCGTCCTTCATTCTCTTGTTTCCATTCATCATGCAAGCAATATTTCATTCCACTGTGTTTTCGTTTTTCCAGCAAAGCAGTGACAATGTTTGAGAACGATGAGAGGTTTAGCTCCGTCGAGCGAGCCAGGGAGCGTGAAGATCTGTTCGAGACTTATAAATTGGAGCTTCAGAAGAAGGTATCTACTTAAATGCGCCATACATTTTGTTCTTATTTACATTATCTCAAGCTTTAAATAACTGCTGCCAATTCCTATTTTACGTTGACTGTCTATTTAATCATATTTCTTTCTCGGACGCAGGAAAAGGCAAAGGCAGCAGAGGAGTATAAGCGGAATATAATTGAATACAGGGCCTTTCTGGAATCGTGTGATTTTATTAAGGTTTGCTTATTTTCATGTCGATGTAGATTGATTCTAAGCGTTTTTTATAATTATGTTCTGACAAAATGGCTTGGTAGGCTACAAGCCAATGGCGTAAAGTGCAAGATCGTTTGGAAGATGATGAGAGGTGCTCTAGGCTTGAAAAGATTGATCGCTTGGAAATTTTCCAGGTTCTTGAAGCTCCTATTTAATTAGCCTGATTTCTGGTGAGGGTGTCACTAATGTATCTAATACTAGGAATACATACGGGACTTGGA
The DNA here is from genome assembly GCF_029677425.1 of Wolffia australiana. Taxonomy (NCBI): domain Eukaryota; kingdom Viridiplantae; phylum Streptophyta; class Magnoliopsida; order Alismatales; family Araceae; genus Wolffia; species Wolffia australiana. The sequence continues at coordinate 6,422,189 of NC_135848.1, read as the reverse complement.
AAAACAAGAAGAGGAGCAACGGAGGATACAAAAGGTGGCATCTCAACGAATGATAAAATGTTATGCTGTATTTTCATTATCCTTTCGCTCTTATTTATACTTTTATGTTGTTTTACTTCAGGAGCAACTAAGACGGGCAGAAAGAAAGAACCGTGATGAGTTTCGCAAGCTGCTGGAAGAGCACGTTGCTGCGGGTATTCTTACTGCTAGAACTCACTGGAGGGACTACTGTTTGAAGGTTGGTCATTGTTTGGGCGTATTGTTTTATTTACTATAGACCTGAGATTCATAATTTTCTCCAATAGGTTAAAGAATTGCCTCAATACATAGCTGTGTCGTCCAATACTTCCGGTTCAACGCCAAAAGATTTATTTGAAGACGTAGCTGAGGAACTTGAAAGACAGGTTGAACTTTCTCTCTTGTACTTTCCATCGTAGAAAAAATTTCAATGAAATCCAAATCTCTTTGTGCTGGTTATTTATCCGGCGAGTGTTATTATTAGAACTAATGTTTTGAATTCGCGAGGATGATATACCGTGTAAAAGCGTATATGTTAATGGGTGACTAGGGTTCATCTGCAGTATGATTTTGCATTTGAAAATAGTTTTGACAAAATATTCTCTTGTAGTATCACGAAGATAAAACTCGTGTCAAAGATGCGATGAAAGTAGGACAGGTAAGTCCGTGCTGTATGTTTCTGCTTATTTTTAACAGAAATTACTTGGGTCAAAATCTTAAAATCTTTCTTATTGTTATTACTTGAAGATATCCCTGATGACATCCTGGACATTTGAAGACTTCAAGGCATCGCTTCCCCAGGACGAGTCCCTGCAGAAGATATCTGAGACTTATATGAAGGTATTAAGCTTTCCAGGCTGCCAATGAGGAAGTGAATGAATCACACCGTCATGTTGATCTTCTGCGTTCCCTCAGGTTATATTTGAGGAGCTGGTGGAGAGGCAGAGAGAGAAGGAAGAAAAGGAAGCGAGGAAACGCCAGCGCTTGGCGGACAACTTCTCCGATCTTCTTTACTCTATGAAGGTAAACGTGCCGCATTTCGATTTGTGGAGTATATGAACCCAGGCTCACTTGCACGGAAAATTTTAGAAACAGAATGAACCTAGACAAAATTAATGTATTTTTTTTTTGTTTCTGATATTCCAGGAGATAACGGCCACATCTAGATGGGAGGACTGTAAACCCCTATTCGAAGAGACCCCGGAATACAGGTCTATGACTGTTTTTTTGTCTAAAGCTTTGATTACCTCAGAAACTCTGACTTCCTTTTCTCTCTCTCTAGATCTCTTGTTGAAGAGGAATTTGGGAGGGAGATTTTCGACGAATACATAGCTCACCTGCAGGAGAAAGCAAAAGAGAAAGAACGCAAGAGAGAGGAAGAAAAGGTAGCGTGCGTCACCCGCTTCTCTCTCTGTCTCTCTCTAATGGTCGATTTCATTCGCAGGCGAGGAAGGAGAAGGAGAGGGAGGAAAAGGAAAAGAGGAAGGAGAAGGATAGAAAAGAGAAAGAGAGAGGGAAACGAAAGGAGGAGGTGGATAGTGAAAATAATGCCGATGCACCGGAAGAGAAGAGGAGAGAGAAGGACAGAGAGAGAAAGCACCGGAAGCGACATCACGGTGCCGGCGACGACGCCGGCTCCGACAGGGACGAGAAGGACGATGGCGGCAGGAAGTCTCGGCGGCACAGCAGCAACAGCGAACATAAAAAGTCGAGGAAGGTGATTGAAGTTAAATGCATACTTGTGTATATATCTGTGTATCGGTTTTCTTGCGTTCTTGGCTGAAATTCTTGTATCTGCAGCACGGGTATGGGAGTGATTCTGACAGCGAGATCAGGCACAAGAGGCACAAGAGAGAACGGGAAGGGACCCGAAGAAACGGCACTCACGAGGAGCTTGAAGATGGAGAGCTTGGAGAGGATGGAGAGATTCGGTTGACTTAGACAGGTCTTCCCTTTCTCCTTTTCTCTTCACTTGTTTTGTTATCTTATCCCTTTTGCTAAGGTGAATTTCCGAGAATGAATTTGATTAACATCCACGGAAGTTTCACGCTCATCTCATGTGTAGTATAATTATTACTTGTTTCCAGTTAATGTCCTTCTCCACAGAATTATTTATAATTTGTTAGCTGTATTAGAAAATTACTCCACCCAATCATTAATTCTTATTGCCTGTCTGGGAAAAAAATCAAATTCATAGGACGTTATGTCTTTGATGCCTAGGTGATAAGTACTTAAGGCTACCCAGTTTTGTTACACGAATTGATAGTCCACTAAATAGAAACAAAAATTACCAGTAATTAAGTAGAGTAAAAAGTGAAAATTTTCCAGCCGAGCAGACTGTTCCACTGTTTTATCACCTGCTGGGGGGGTTTGACAAGTTTTTTGTGCAAGAGAATTATTCATCCCATCTGATCTAATATCAGGATTAGATACGAATGAACAGACCACAAAGACGAACATAGGTTTTCACTTGTTCGTTCGTCGATTAACGCTGTTTGCGAGGCGACGAACAACGAACTTGGAGAGACATAATGACAGAAACTTGGAGAGACATAATTAGTCGAGCCATCAAAGCATCAAGCTGCATCCTCTTATTGCCTTTATAGGAATAATCAAATTCAAGGAACGAACTACCCTGTTCAAGGAAGAGCTCGGCTTTACATTAAATTCCTAGGATGGTCCTCACCTGATCCGGATTGTGACGAACCAGGGACTTGGGGTCTGGGTACTTATTCTGAGGGTCAACGACGGCGCAGTACATGAGGTCGTAGAGGTCAGCGAGAGCTCTTGAAACTTGGGCACAAGCGCTGGACCTCAGGCTTGGCATCTGCATCAGCTCGAACTCCGGCAAGGAGCCCTCCGTTCCAGAAATTATTCCAAAGAAGCTCCTCAAGCTCTCGGCCATGAAAGGCGGCGATGTCTCCTGAATTTCCGCCAATGGCGGCTCGTCGGCGTCTTCTCCGATGGGCCTTGCCTGGTTCTTGGTTGACTTCTCTAAAACTGGCATCTTTCCCAGCAGCCCGCATCTTCCAAGGATGGCGTGGACCTCACCCTCCACGAGAGCGTTGACCTGAGCCTCAATCTTGGATCCCAGAGTCTTTACATAGTTTGCTGCCACCTCGTGCCCGGATAGGGGCTGCTGAATTGCTGACAGACAGTTGATGAGGAAGATCTTACTTGAACCCGTATTGCCCTGCAAGTCGAGTTCAAAAAGTAAAAAAAAATATAAAGGCTGCAAGTATTAGTCCATAGGCAAGAGTTGGAAAAAGAATTTCAAGAACAAACCTGAGAGGTGGTCAAACTGGTCCTGCTTAACAAAGCATCCACAGGCGAAGATTCTCTATTATTCTGATTGTAGCTGCTCGGGTTCTTTTTTGAAAAATAAGTTGCTCCCTTTGACTCGTGGGACTCAGCTGCTTTCTCGCACATCTGCAACATAAATGCAAAGCAGAAGGTTAGAGAATTAGAACGAGTTAATTCTCCGGGGTGAAATATGATGAAAATTTGGAAGACAATCCGATTTAGTAATAATTTGAATGAACAATGAGAAGCAAGAACAAAAAAAATATAGTAAACAAAAAAAACCAAACACCTCACTAAAAAATACTGTCGAAGACAATCCCAAGAAGTAAAACTTTTAGGAGTGGTTTTCTATAATTCAATAGAAGTTGAGAAGTCAACTTTAAAATTAAAAAAAAAAGTTTTTTAAAAAAGGTAAGAACTCGTATGAAAGATGAAATTTAGTTTCCGCTCACCAGAACAATGGGATCTAAAAGAGAAGAAATCACGGGATGAAAGTCAGGTCTCTTGGCCAAAGCAGGAAACATCATACTGCTGTAAGTGTCAATAATTTCGAGCATCAAAGAGACCCCTTCCCTTACGGCCGGAGGTGGAGACAGGTCTACTGCAATTCTGATGGGATACTTTAGCAGCTTATCTCCCCTATTCCTGAGAATATTAAAGAAAGTCTGTTGGGCGGCATCCTTCAATAGTCTAAGCGTGTTGCAAAGAGACGCCTCCTCTCCCAGGAAGTCAGAAACCTATGAAAATGCGCACAAAGAAGTCTTTAAATTCTGGTCCTTGATTCATGGAAAAAACGGGAAATACAAGATTTGTTTCGCTTCTCGCCGCACTTACAGTGTAGTTGTAGAACTCCAGCGTGTTACTTAACTTGTATGCGACTATTAGGGACGGCTGAGATTGCAATACTTGTTCAACTCTGACCTTAAACGGCCTAGAAGCACCTTCAAATATTCTATCTAGAACAGCCGTTGTGTCTGGTTCAAATTTTGTGAGGTCTCCTTCAGATTTCTTGGAAAGATGGGGTGTTGTTATCCTACCATCTGTAACCGCATCTGGGTCCAGCAAGGTATGAATAAGCTCCCTTTCAGAAGCCAATGCCTGTCCGCAACCACAGAGAAAACATATTTATCGGATCCAATTACTGATGAAAAAGAATGAAATGCGTATAAGTTCGTTATTAACTCTAACCTGATGCAACCAGCCCAACATATCCCCAACATAACGCAAAGGATCATGGGCATGAACTTCAATCGGTCGTGGGACTCCTCCAGGTCCACCACGAGTTAGGGCGCTGAGAAATCTTCTAAATAGCGCATGGTGCCTCATGTTTGCCACCTGTGAGAAAAAATATACGAAGAGTAAAAGAAGATCTTTAAAAATCTGAAAACCAAGAACGAAAAAAAGAAGAAAAACCAGTATAAAAGGAATTACAAGAGAATAATGTGGGGTTCATGAAAATATCAAACAAAATATTCGTCACTTTCATGGTTAAAGCTTCACCTCTTCTGCGCAGTACTTGAACAGGACAGGTCTTTCTCGGAGACACCGGGAAGCTGTCTTCAAGAGTTCGCTGACTTCAGGATTATCGCTGTCGCCTAATTTTTTACACTCAGTATGAACCCATCTGAGCAAATGGAAGGTCACATATCAGTAATTCTTAGAACTCTACGTCTATTTACGGCCGGAGAAACAAGTATCACCTGCATAGGCGCTCATATGCTCCTTCCTGGTACATGGCCATCATGTCCATAAGCTCCAACCCTGCACGCTATTTAATTTTCAAAAGAATCGTTAAGTTTTGAATTGTTTTCCGCAAAATCTGTCAAAACAACCATGAACGAGCAACAATTCAACCCGATTGGGTTATTTTCTCGATGGGAAAATTGAGACTAAGCTTGGAGAAAAAAGGCTACCTGGTGATGCGTTCGAAGTAGTATCTTGCAGTTTGCATGAATTTCTTGAACATGAGAGAGCACCTTGAAAAAGTTCTCATTAAGCTCTTCATCCCTAAGAGCGCTTATCTGTATTTAAAAGGCAAGATCAATATAATTGGAGAAAAAAAACAACGCTACAGGGAAAAATCAGTCACGTTAGCTCTTCCATTTAAATACCTCCTCGATGGAAAGCTGGTAGTCCCGAAGAAAGCATGATGCAATCTCTTGCCTTTGAACAGTAACATCAAGTTCCTGCTTCAACCTTTCCGTAGTACTGATAATATCTCCCGTACTTTCGTTACAGCTATTCAATGCCTGGGCGATCCTACAAAAACAAGAAGAATATAATGAGATATTATTTAGAACAGTGCAACATCAAAAACGAATAACACATGAATCAACATAAGTAACTCGTCATGTCCAATCCTCTCGAGAGGAAAATAGTGGCAAGGAAATTTGGAACCGACAGCCTAGGGGATTACAACTTTCGAAATGGGACAGGCTACATTCAAAAGCAAATAAAATAATGTCAAAAACAGCAAAGTGGGCATTGATCATTTTTTCTTGAAACACATGAGGAGAATTCAAAAGAATTTTGGCACCCAATGTTCCTCCATAATAACGTAGATATGTGTGCGTACAGATGATTTGAGTTAATTTACGTCCCCTCCCCAAATGCGGGCTTTCCCTTTATGCGAACATACTTGGGGATTTTTTTTTTTGTAAGAAAATAACAGAGATGCGTGCAAGAAGTTATCTACAATATAAACGTAGATGTGTGTACATAAAGATTACACTTTCCGTGCCCCTCACGCTCGAAAGAATAAAACCGACCGCTGGAAACATCTTTTCATCGGATCCTCATCTAACCGTTCCTAACTTAATTTCCGATCTTCTAGCTGTACATCACCACAATACTTCACTTATGGCGAGAGTTTCAAACGTCAGAAGGGAGAAATAGAATCCATTGAAAGATAATTTCACCAAGGCAGACGAGATAACGAGAGTCATAGAGAGTAAGCTAACTCACAGATCGCAGCACTCCGCCAGAGCATTCACCTCGTCCGTCACTCTGTTAAGCGCCTGCGCAAAAGCCACAAGCACGCGTCAGAAAATAACCCATTAAGACGCAAACTTCAAGAGGAAATCAGAGGGACAAGCGATCGAAGAACGCACCTCTTCAGCAGGGAGAGAAGCGAGGAGAAATTCTTGGTTGAGAGCGAGCGCGCGGTTCTCAATTGTGGATTTGAGCCCTCTCCGGGCGGCTAGCGTGTTCTCCCCGTAGAAGGACGACAACGCTTCCAGAGAGGCCAGAAGCTCGGGGCTGTCCGTCCGCGTCTCGTTAAGCACCTTGCGAAGCTTCCTCGAGAGCCCAGCAGCCAGGCTAGCCCCTCCTCCCGACGCCATTACCTTCTTCCCCGCGAGCTCCCCAGATCTCTTCCCTCTTCTGTGGAGTTTGGACCCTTCCACACTAAAACTAACAAGGTCGGACATTTAGAACCGGGACCGTAGATACTCCTTTTTGGGTCGGACTAGTTCATCAAACCAGACCGAAACTGGAAGTAAATTATTAAATATTATGTTATACTTTTCTGTAAAATTCTAAACATATTATGTAATAATCATCGTAGAGGTCTCTAGAGCTTATCGTCGCTGCCTCATATTTGACTGTGCTTGGGCAACCCACTTGATGAACAATAGAGGAGTAGAGGAAGAAAGACCCATGGTTACTAGGAGGGTTTGACGGTCCTGGTCCCATTCGGGTTTTTAGTAAAGACTTAAACCTTACCTAAAGTTTGATCCGATTCGTGTCCGTTCATGTTCAATCCTAATCCGGTTCGGCCCGTTCATGTTTAGTCCTGGTTCGGTTTGGTTAGGTTCCCTGTCTGGTCAGGTGACTTGTAAATTTATATCAACATAATGAAGCTTTTTAACTGATGGTAATGAATGCTGCTTCCCTTCTCTTTTAAATTTGACAAAAAAAATTAAATAAATATTTAATAATTCACTTCTAATTCCAGTCCGGTTTAACCCTTGGAATTAAGGAACGGCACATCCGAAACGTGACGCCACGGACATGACGGGACGGATGACGATCCGTGACGGACGGTGACGTGACGGAAGTTTCGTCACGCCACCGTCCCGTCACATGTCCGAGGATTTTGGAAAAATCTGTTACGTTCGCGTCACCATCATGATTTGCGGCGTCCCTGTCACCGGACGGCGTCATCGTCACGTGTGACGGGAAAAAATAACCATGCAGAGGAGAGAGAATTGGAGGGCATATCTCCAATTATCTTTGGACGACATCCTTTTGCGCACGCCGATTAATGCAGGGACTTTTCTGCAAAATGCCAAGAAATCGAGCTAGTGACACCATGTGGCGAAATCTCGACCATCGAAAAGCTTAAATCTAGCGATTTTTAAGCTTTTTCGGTCATTGTTTGGTCATCTGTGACTGCCGTCCCATCACATCACTCATCCGTCACCGTCACCGTCACCGTCACAGGCCCCTAAGTTCGTCACGGTCACCGTCAGGTCATCTGTCGCGTTGCCGTCACCGTGACGTGTGACGTGACGGATGACGGCTGCCGTTCCCTACTTGGACCTAAACCTGCCCAAACAACCTGCCCGACCAATCAGTCCTAAATGTCCAACCATCGGTACAAGTAGCATCCACTACCAGTGGTTCTGAAGCTGGCTTTTCTACTTTGACAAGTAGTATCAAGATGACTTTTCTACTTTGACTTTGAGATTAACATGTAAAGTATCATACTTAAGGTAAGGTTTAAGTGTTTGCTAAAAACTAATAAGACGTCTGCCTGTCCGCACTAAGAGTCGCTTTCTTATCCGTTTCTTATCTCCCCAGTCTCGCTGCCTCGCAGCTCCCCTCTCTGCTCCGTCTCGCCCTCCTGGGTGCGACGGCGAACAAGAAGGGATCTTGAGGTGCCGAGAAGGAAGAACTCGCCGCCGGCGAGAAGAAAATTCCAAGGTTTTGCCCTGCCCTCTTCGCAACGGCTGCTCCCCAGTTCTCTTCTTCTTCCCCTCCGCCGACCGAATTCGCCGGCCGGAAATCGGGAGGAGAATGTCGTGCCTCGCTCCTCAGTTCAAGTGCCCGCCCGACGCTCGCCCCGGCTTTGGTAATTCTTCTCTTTCTCTCGCTGTCTCTCTGGAATTTTTCCCTCCCCTTTCGAATTACTGGCTCCTCCGTTTTGTTCTTGCTCGTTTCCTTCAGAAACTTCCCTAGACTTTCGCGCTACTTCCTCTTGTTTCATGCCCTGATCCGCGGTGCTGAAGTAGGTCGTGTACAGAGTCCTGGGAAGAAACTGAAAATCTTTCGCCTGTCTCAGCTCAGTTACCTGAATTACAAAAAAAAAAAAATATTGTATTGCGTGCCTTCCATAGATTTGTCGATTGACCTGACTTATTGTCGGGAATTATGTGGATGGATTCAACTTTCGCTGATGGAGTATCAGGCTCCCTGTTAGATTATCTAATCCCGCACTTCTGTTCGGATAAAATTTTTCCTCTTTTCTCCTGATAATCGATTAGGAGGAAGTTTGCTCCGTTTTTCTTGGACCCGCTGGCGACAGCATTTATGTGATAGAGAATTTTTGATATGTTCAAGAGTTTTTGATATGCTCAGAGACGGCAGGTTATGGATTCCCTGTAATTGAATAGTTTGTGAATTTATTTCCCGATTAAAAAGGATTTCTTTCCTGAATTTGGAGTAGCTACTGTGGATTAATTTCTAAAGTTTTTCTTCTTCTGGGCAGCTAAAGCCAGAGACTTGTCATATTTCCGGGTACAATGTGTTATGTCATCTTCAGCCGTAATTGATTCAGAGAAACTTCAGATCTCCTCTTTGGACACCCATTCAGCTTCAGTTTCATCTTTCAGACATCTGCCCTACATGGGATCTGTCGGTCCACCAACAAAGGTTAGCGGGCTTTTTACCATGTCATAGAAGCCAGAAGCTCAGTTCCTTTTTTCCGTTTTTATTCTCATCGTTGTACTAATTGGTTTTATATCTGATGTAACTTTTAGTTTATTTTACTGCTGCATAACTTACAATCTTAGGATCCAAACTTGATGTGTACTGTATAAGGGTAGGTTTTGTGTGTGACACTTGTCAGAGAGCTAAGCCTACCCTTGCTAGCTACTCCCATGGATTTCACCCGTGCCCTTTATGACATCCAAAAAACAACTTGCGCCTTTATGATTGTTCACAGTGACATCTGGGGTCCCTCCCAGAAGTCGTCTTATGGGGGAAGGAATGTTATATTTCTTTCATATATGATTGCTCGCTAATAACTTTGGTTTATTTGGTGTCCCAGAACTCAGAATCAACACATATTTTAACAAACTTATTCAAAATGATTAAATTACAGTTGACTTAAGGCACTTTAGATTTGATAACGCCAAAAATTGCATTATTAGTGACTCTTTCAGGTTTTTCGAGGATAAAGGGGTGATTCATGCGATGTCATGTGTCAACACACCCAAAAAAGGGTTGGCTTAGAGGAAAAATAGACATCTAATTGAAGTTATTCACACATTAATGCTTCAAAGTAGTTTTCCAGATTCCCTCTGGGGTGAGGCCCTGTTAACTGGTACTCATATGATTAACCAGTGCCCCACAAAGGGTCTAAAGGGGGTAAGTCCTACTGATGAAGTGGAAAAGCATGTCCCATCAGTACGGTTGAAATCAGATCTACCACTAAAGGTCTTTGGATTCGTAGCATATGTGCACCACTCCACCTTAAAGAAATTGGCTCCTCCCACCTTAAAGTTTGTTTTTCTTGGTAACTAGATGACACATAAAGGATATCGACGTTACTTTATATTACCAAAGACGTTACATTTGATGAGAAGTACCACTCTGGATATATAGAAAATAACTGTGCAGGGGAACTTGGTGTCACCAGTAATGTCGGGAATGGGGATTTTGAACCGACAGACAATGCAGTGGACAGTAATTCTTGTAGGGAGGACTTGGTTCGATCGATATGTGGAATATAATTCATGGAATTCATCGTCTCGTTACAAGAATCTTATCAGGTTGCTTATAATTTCCTCCCGATCATCCATATAACGTTGCTTATAATTTATGGAATTCATGGTTGGTCACATGTGCTGGGTGGGGTCTTCTCCTTTTCTTCTCATGATAGGTTCGATGGAGAATCTTATCAGGGAATTCGCCCTTGGAATCTATGAAACATTGTGCATCAAATATCGGCTGGAAGAACTCATGATAGCTTGTACCAAGCCAATCATGGTGGTGTGCGACAATAGGTTTGCATTAGTGATTGTTTACAATCTAGTTCAACATGCCAGAACAAAGCATGTGGAGGTGGACTGACAATTTGTCAAGGTGAAACTGGAGGGAGACATCATCTGTACCTCTCATGTCAAATCTGTTGAACAATGTGCTAATCTTCATGTAAAGGAAGTGCACAATTGTTTGCTGTATAGGCTTGACTTGAAGCTAGGAATGCAGATCATTCATTCCCGGCTAGAGGGAGAGTGTGAGTGATACGATCCCGCTCTGTCGAGACCATAATCGGATCGCTGTAACTCAATTGTTCAAATGAAATGATAATTCAGGTCTTCCACAAATCCTTCTCTAGGGACGAAGAGAGAGAGAGAGAGGAGAAAGGTATTCCGGGGGTAGAGGAGAGAAGAGACGGGAAGGGTAAGGGAGATGATGAAGGATCGTCAGAGACGGTCGTGGCACGGCAGGGGGATGACGTCGGGCCTGCGGGTACAGAGAGAAAAGAGTCACGACCATGCAGAGGTAGGAGAGGGTTAGCGAGACTCACAAGTGAAAAAAACTTCCTGCCTTCCTTCCAGCAGGGCCTGGCTTAAGTAGGGATCGGAGTGGGCCGGGCCTGTACGTTCGCATTGGGCTGTTGTCATGCCTTCTGGGTATAAACCCTCGGACAAATCATTTCAGCGAGAAATCAGAAGCTCAGTTCCTTTTCTTCTTTATACTAATTGGCTTTATAATCCATGTAATATCTTAGGGTCTGAACCCGATGTGTAGTCTAAGGGTGTTTACTGATACAATCCCGACTCTGGGCTTGTATCTGAGGGGAGTAGACGGGTGAGGTGATGTAGAATTTCCCAGGGTAGAGAGGTGAAATGGGAAGGATTGGAAAGGAGGCTGAGCAGAGGAGGTAGGGATCGGCCGGGGACGAGCCGCCTGAAGACGTGGTGAGGTAGAAACGATCACGAGGGCTGGGGATCATAGAGGGAGAGAGGGAGACCAGACGTAGACAAGGAGAGGGCAGACAAGAAGACCTTCAATCTACTTCTTGTTGGCTGCCCTCCTAAAGGGAGGGCATCCCTATTTAAAGGAAATACATAATAGCCAAATGACTGAAATGCCCCTGTGGGCTAACATGACAAAACTACCCCTAGATAGGTTGAGGATCCTCTCCAGGATCCTATCATTTACCCTAATCAATATTTCTGACTTTTTATGCTTGTGTTGGTCGAGCTCTCTCACCCTCCTGGCCTTAAGTGTTCTGCTCACGTATTCCTCCGAGCCAGCTGCTCCAATCTCCATGGAGTACTTAGTAGTTAATTCATTGCTGTAGAATGACTAGATATTGAATGAATATATTATAAATAGAAAAGCAACTTCATGTTCTCCATGCGTAAGTCCTAAATTTACTTAGACCAAGTTTTTTTTCAGAATGAAACAGGCTTTAGTCGAGTTGTCAGAAAAATATGCAACATGATAGGGTCTTAGCCAAATAATCTCAGCCGTTTTCTATTTAAAATAAGAGGGTCTGGGCATTAATACTAACTAGACTGTAACCATTTCACCGTGTTCTAATTAGATAACTTAACCTTGGGAATATGTGTGAGGTGTTAGACCTACAAGGTTGTGTTCTACGGCGATAAAAATCGTCACATTCGCCCTATGAAGATAAACTGGTTGGATCCTTTCGTTCATGTGATGGTTTTGTCTATTATCACGAATAAGTAGGTTCTAAGTCTAGAATGTAGCTGATTGCTGAAAGTGAAGAAGAGATTTTTTCCAATGTTTTTGCAAGTTTTGACTAAAGATTTTATGATTGAGGATGTAGCTTGATTTTTCATGGCACATTTTCCCCTCGCCTGGGTGATTCATATGAGTGACAGGACAGAAAAAATCATCCGACTGCGCGGCTTCTTAATATCTCGTTCGTTCTTAACAACTTGAACACCCTTGAGTCTCCTACATTTATTCCGTTTATAGTGTATAAAGGAAAAAAATCTCACATTGAAGAAAACGGTGACGGTGAAGAAAATTAATCTCCTTACCTGTCTCTTGAAATTCTGCAGATCGATTTCGACGTAGCTCTAGCCACTGAAAATTTGCTAGCAAATGAAGAGTCTGTGATTGCCGCGGCAGCTTCTGAAGCACTAGCTCTTGCAAGAGCAGCGGCCGAAGTTGCGAAAAACGCGGCCGACATGATTGGGAGCTTCCCATCATCATCATCATCTTCCAAACATAAGCTTGACGATTCCTCATTTTCATCCGAATTTGAGCTTCTAAGAATGGAGATGGCCAAGGATGAAGGAGATGACCTTCTGCGATCTTCAGCGAGCCGTCAAACAGCCAACGAAGATGGGCCCGATACTCTTGACATTTCAAATCTTAACTTCTTTGTGCTCGAAGAGGCTGAGAAATCCAAGAACGTAGCAGTAAGATCTGGAAAACAGACCGAGAGGAAGGCAAGAAGAGCTCGTGCTGCAGAAAAGGTGGGGTCGACCACCGTTTCCGTCAAATCTTCTGGGTCAGCTGGAAGAAAGAAGCGTGGGGCTGTTCAGGAAATCGACTACTCTGATCCTCTCCACTATTTGAGGGCAACCACGAGTACATCTCGGCTGCTGACTGCCTCTGAAGAGTTGGAGTTGTCAGAGGGAATCCAGGTAATTGTTCTTTTAAAAGTTATTAGCAAAGATTTCATAATATTTGAAGAAATTGAAAGAAACCCGCCAAACTTCATGATAATTGGGTGGAATCTTGCAGGACCTTCTGAAACTGGAGAGGCTTCAGGAAGAACTTGGCAAGAGATATGGAAGTCAACCCACCTTTGCTCAGTGGGCAGCAGCCTCCGGACTTGATCAGAAGACTCTGAGAAAGCGCCTGAATCATGGTATTTTCTGCAAGGACAAGATGATCAAGAGTAACATCAGGCTTGTCATCTCAATTGCGAAGAATTATCAGGGTGCAGGGATGAATCTTCAGGATCTTGTTCAGGTAATTGACTCGTTTCTAGTGGCTCCTTGGCGATTTCTTGTTTTAAATTTGTTTTCACAATCTTGCTTTGCAGGAAGGATGCCGAGGCTTGGTCAGGGGAGCCGAAAAGTTTGATGCTTCAAAGGGTTTCAAGTTCTCAACCTACGCGCACTGGTGGATCAAACAAGCTGTTCGCAAATCCCTGTCTGATCAATCAAGAACCATCCGCTTACCTGTGAGAAACCACCAGCGTTTCTTCCTCCCTGGATTCGATTTTTTTTCTGCATCATTCAATGACTGATTTTCCGCATCGTCTTCTCTGATCTGCGCAGTTCCACATGGTGGAGGCGACTTACAGGGTGAAGGAAGCAAGGAAGCAGCTGTACAGCGAGAATGGAAGATATCCTGAGAACGAAGAGGTTGCAGAGGCCACGGGGTTGTCGATGAAGAAACTAACCGCGGTGCTTATGACGCCCAAGGCTCCCAGATCCTTGGATCAGAAGATCGGGATCAACCAAAATCTGAAGCCCTCGGTTCGTTTCCTCCCGAATTCGTCAGCTTTCACATCGGCAATTTCTCGAATGAGGGTTTGATGATCTTAATTTCTTGTTGCAGGAAGTGATCGCCGATCCGAATGCGGAGTCTGCGGATGATATTCTGATGAAACAATTCATGAAGCAGGACCTGGACAAGGTTCTGGACACGCTGAATCCGAGGGAGAAGCAGGTGGTGCGATGGAGGTTCGGGCTGGAAGACGGGAGGATGAAGACGCTGCAGGAGATCGGCGAATTAATGGGGGTGAGTAGGGAGAGGATACGACAGATCGAATCCTGCGCATTTCGAAAGCTGAAGAACAAGAGAAGAACCAAGAATCTGCGCCAATACCTCGTCTCGTAGGGAGCTTGGGAGGAAATCCTCGGCGCTTCCTCTTCCTCGTCGTCGTCATCTTTCTCCTTTCCCTCGATTTTTTTTCCCTGTACTTAGAAGAACCTATACAATCAATCGATCTTTCGATCTTCGGCCCGTGCAGAGAGGGGCAATTCTTGTATCTACCATCTTCGGCGTTCATCTCATGAATTGGTAGTGAAATGTGACAGTGGGATTCATCTTTCGTTCTATCTTGTAGAGAGAGATATAGAGAGAGAAGGGGGAACGAGAGAGAGATACGGAGAGAGGAGAAGAGAAAGGAGTAGACTGAGAGAAAGATAGCGAGAGAAATAAATAGATAGAGAGATAGATTGGAATAGATAGGAACAGATAGAGAGGAAGAGAAAGCAATAGATAGAGAGAAAGAGAGGAAGAGAAAGCAATAGATAGAAAGAAAGATAGGAAGAGAAAGCAATAGATAGAAAGAAAGATAGGAAGAGAAAGCAATAGATAGAAAGAAAGATAGGAAGAGAAAGGAATAGATATAGAGATATATAGGAAGATAAAGGAATATATAAATAGAAAGATAGGAAGCAAAAGGAATAGATAGAGAGAAACCTAGGAAGAGAAAATAATAGATGGAGAGAAAGATAGGTAGAGAAATGAAGGGATAGGTAGTCACAGAGAGGGAGAATAGACAGGAAGAGTTATGCAGAGATAAGAAGAGAAAGGAAGTTACGGATAGATAGAGAAAGAGAGAGTAATAGACAGGAGGAGGTAGATTGAGATAGGAAGAGAAAGGAAGTGATAGATAGAGAAATAGACAGGAAGTGGCAGAGAGAGAAAGGAAGTAATATATAGATAAATAGAAAGAGAAATAGACTGGAAGAGGCAGAGAGAGATAGGAAGAGAAAGGAATTGATAAATAGATAGAGAGGAATAGACATGAAGAGGAAGAGAATGGAAGTGATAGATAGGTGGATAGGTAGATAGACATAGAGAGAAAGAGAGAAATGGACTTGAAAATAGGTAGATAGATAAATAGAGAGAGAGAGAGAGACTGGAAGAGGCGGAGAGAGATAGGGAGAGGAAGAGACAGGAAGAGATATATGGATAGAGAGAGAGGGGGAGAGAGAGAGAGAAATGAAGAGAGACAGGAAGAGATATATGGATATTGGATAGAGAGAGAGGGAGAGAGAGAGAGAGAGAAATGAAGAGAGACAGGAAGAGATATACGGATATAGAGAGAGGGAGAGAGAGAGAGAAATGAAGAAAGACAGGAAGAGATATGTGGATATTGGATAGAGAGAGGGAGAGAGAGAGAAATGAAGAAAGACAGGAAGAGATATATGGATATTGGATAGAGATATATGGATAGAGAGAGAGAGAAATGAAGAGAGACAGGAAGAGATATATGGATAGAGAGAGAGAGAAATGAAGAGAGACAGGAAGAGATATATGGATAGAGAGGGAGAGAAATGAAGAGAGACAGGAAGAGATATATGGATAGAGAGAGAGGGAGAGTGAGAAATGAAGAGAGACAGCAAGAGATATATGGATATTGGATAGAGAGAGGGAGAGAGAGAGAGAGAAATGAAGAGAGACAGGAAGAGATATATGGATAGAGAGAGAGGGAGAGAGAGAAATGAAGAGAGACAGGAAAAGATATATGGATAGAGAGAGAGGGAGAGAGAGAGAGAGAAATGAAGAGACAGATATCGAAGATAGAGAGAGATAGAGGAAGAGAGAGAGAGAGAGGGAGAGAGAGAGAGAGAGAAATGAAGAGACAGATATCGAAGATAGAGAGAGATAGAGGAAGAGAGAGAGAGAGAGGAAGAGAGAGAGAGAGAGAGAGAGAGAGAGAGAGAGAGAGAAATGAAGAGACAGATATCGAAGATAGAGAGAGATAGATGAAGAGAGAGAGAGAGGGAGAGCTATATAAATCGTTGGGCGGGAGAAGGGTTTTTGAGGGAGGTAGGAAACAGGACGAAGAGAAGGAGAAGGAAGATCATGGCCGCTAGGGTTTTCAGGGGATGCAGGGCGCTGATGGCAGTATCTTCTGAGGCTGGAGCCGCTCCCTTGAAGTCGACGGGGAAGGGGAAAACCGTCATCAATGGTGGCGGACTGATGAAGCCCGTACCCGTTTCGGCAGCGATGAAGAAATTCCTCGGTGTGTCGGAGGCTTCCCGCCCCGAGGCGGTGAAGAAGATTTGGGAGCACATCAAACTTCACCAGCTCCAGGTTTTCTGTCAATATCCACTCTCCCCTTCATTCTTGATATCTTCTTTACCCTATTGCATGCAGTCGTTGATGTTCCTTCGATTGCCTCCTCATGATTTCTCCTGATTATTGCTCGCCGTCCCATTAATCTTGCGCCTTGATGACGTCCATCCTGTTCTTGGAAGGCGCAGAGTCAAAATAGGGTGCTATCTTAAATATCTTCTAGTTCCTCCTCGCTGTTAGTCTTCATTAATTGTCAGCTCGTTATTCTTACCTCGTAGAACTGTCACCGTGCTGTGTTTCTGATATGCTTGATCATTCTTGGAGCACACTTTACAGCTAAAGGTTGATAGCTCGTTCTGAACTATTTATCCATAGAGTTTTCTGGCGATTGTCTGTTCGTTCTCTCTTCTTTTCCATTAAAGTTTAATCATCCGACTAGGCCGGATGTCTTTCGAGGATCGATTTTATCTTCGTACCTGCCTCAACATATTCCGGGAAGCGAACAAAATTAGAATGTCTGCCGATCGTTGATTAAGTTGAATCCGATAAGTTGACATGATTGGAAATCCTTCATTCATTCTTACATATTTTCAGTCATGCGTGATGAATGAATGGTTCTCTGCAGAATCCAGCGAACAAGAAGGAGATCAACTGTGACGAGAAGCTGAAGTCGATATTTGCTGGGAAGGACAAGGTTGGAATGCTTGAGATAGCCAAACTGCTCAGCCCCCATTTTCCCAAGGCAGATAAGTAGACTTCTGTGAGCTAGAGGAAAAGAAGGGAAGAGTTTTTTGGGGCCAAATTCACAGCGTCGTCTCTGTCAGTACAGCTAACTTACTGTAATCAGTGCCCGATTTGAGAGGGTCGTTCTCCCTTCTTCGTTCCTGGCCCCTGCCTTCTCATTAAACCGTGCAGGTCAAACTCTGTTTATATGGTCCCTCTCTCTATATCTCTTCATCTTTATCTATTATTGTTTCTTATTTTAATTTATGTTTCTTCACTCTCTTCCCCTCATCTCTCAATCCCATGTTCCTATCTCTACTGACTTGGCATCTCCTCCTTCCTCTATAACTAAACTCTCCCTCTCTTTTTTATGTAGATATAATTCCATCTGTTTCTTCTCATCTCATCTTATCTCTCAAATTTTCCCATCTTCTCTTCTTTCATCTCAGTCCAGTTCTCATTTCATCTCCCATTTTTTTCCCTCAACGTATGCATGACAACATCTTCTCAATATTTTCCTTTATTAGCTTTCTTATTTTCTTCTCTCCAGTGCGCATCTCATCGTATTCTCTTCTGCCTCTTTGAATATTTTCCCTTCTCATGTCTGACTTTCTCCTCTTGCCGACTCAGTATCTCTCTTTGTTTTATCTTATTTCGATTCATCATGAAGCAGTTCTTGATTCTTGATATTCCCTGTTTACACTACTATCTAAATCCTTTTGTCTCTCCGAATCTCTGTCTTTATTTATCCTGTTCTGTTTCCTGGTTTTAAGGTTGGTTGTTAGGCAGATAACTTATCATCATCTCTTTGCTCGTCCATCATTGTCCAATGACAACACCTGTCACTGATGATGAATGATGACTGTTCACATGTCCACAGTAAACAATGTTGTCCTCAATGAGGACAACAGTTGTTGACAAAGTTGACAACTGTTAATGATGTTGAGAAGGACGCCGACTGTCGTCGTGATGACTACGACTGTGTACAGTTTTTGTTGAGAAAAAAATTATCCTTGTCAAGGGGATGACAAGTATCGTTGACCATGATTATTAAGACTTTTTCGCGATGACTGTGGACAGTGTCAACTAAAGTGGCATTCGTGATTATCAAGATCATGACAATGTTAGAGGAAGATTTGATGATTATTTTTCGTTTCGTACGATGATGAATACTATTTTTCAGTGGCCTTGACGTCGATAGAAGTGTTGTTGACGGTGATGATGATTGTCGTTGACAAACCTTCTCACTTCAACTACAATACCCATTAGTTTTAATAGACGCCTTCTCTTGCCACTTCATATAGCTCTACGCCAATCCCTCAAATCTTCGTATGGTACATATCAATGATCATGTCAGTGGTACACATCATTCTAAGCTGGGTAATGATGTACAATTGTTTGGGGCATCGCTCATTCTAAACTTATTTGGGTGTATAGTCTTTTCAGACGAAGGACTTGCAAGAATACTACTCACAATTGTTTATTAGGCTTTGGAGTTTAAAATCTGTCTATGGTGTCTTCAATGATGCTGTCATCAGAGACTTGGTATTTCAATTTTCTTATTCTTCTCACCCGGGGTGATGAAGATGTGGGGCTTTGAGTCCTTTGTTGACAAGGTCCACACTGGATTGTGCACTGCAATCTCAAATCAAAGACATCTAAAAACTAAAGAATGGAAAACCCAAAAAACATCACATTTGAACATATCAATCTCTGATTTCTTGGTTCCTTGAACAAGAATCTTTGAATTATCTAGAAATCTAGCCTCCATATGTACTCATGTTAACATAAAGTGTCAGATTTCCCCTTCTCTCCCTTAAACTAGGATGTCAAAATCTGATTACCTCTCAATCTTCTCTCCACTAGCAGTTCTTATGGAAGAAAGCTATAGGACACTCAAACTGACTTACAAGAGTATCAAATAATGGTGCTCCCCTCTAATTTATAGTATTTAATATTTTTTATAAAAATCTCAATTAAAATTTCACAAAAAGTTCTTAAACTTAAAAATATAACCTCTAATATTCAAAAACCTTGTGTGTGGGACCCTTTATGCTCATATGTAAACCCCCAAAGTACGCAATATTCTTGCACATGCATTCGTGTTTATTGTGAGGATATGTCTGTGTACTTGGACTCAGAATAGCAAATTGAGTACTTAAACGCCGACACCATACGCATCATGGGTGATGACACCTGACCTTGATCTTTACAGATGCTAGTGCTCGTCGGCGCACAAGCACGTCAGATCAGGGCAAGGCCGCGTGTGCGCTGCACACACGGGTCGCCAAGAGTGAGCATACACGGGCGCCAAAAGCATGCGTGTGCGGGCACCAAGCACCATATGAGCCCATGGGACGTGCAAGTTGGGCGGTAGTGGTGAGGGCGCTGCGCACGAGAGCTGTGCGGACGCGCAAGTGTGGGCATTGGGTGTCGTGCGCACACGTGTTGTGCAGGCTTCACGCAGGTTGTGTGATGTGTATGTCTAAGACATTCTGCCAGGATACTAAGGCATTGGCACACAAAGAATAGTGAGACGTTTGAGGGCACGTCGCACATTGTGTGTAGTGCTGTGCCGTGTGGCGCCAAGGCTTGGACCATTGCGTGTTGAGCACGTTGGCGCCAATGTGGACCATGCGCGATGGTGTCAGTGCAAGTGCTGATGGAGCGTCAAGGCGGGGACAGACTGGCGGGTGTGCCGAGGGCTATGACCCATGAGTGAGTAGTGGCAGCGGCGGCAGGCGCATGCATTGGGATGTGGGCCTCACTGCGCGAGAACGCCACTACTCAGGCACGGTGCACCTTGTCTCATTAGTTCGGTATTATCCCTGGTCTTCCCCCATGTAATGGCTAAAACTACGATGCAATCTTATTCATTTATAATGCAATGACCCGATTCATGTAGGGGGCCCAGTCTCTACGCTCTCCTTAACCTACAAGCAATATAAAGCTGGTGTAAAAGGCTTCCATTGTACAAGCAAAGGCTGCTCAATATTTTTGTCCAAGCGCTGAGGCGGGCATACATTTGATCTGAGCATTGTTCCTAACTTGATATTTGATGGCATGACACCATATATTAATATAGTTAATAACTTCAACGATCTAATGACCTTTATAAGGTCAACTTTATTAACTAATAATATCACATAAATATCTATTGATCAAATACCAATTTAACCTAATTGATTGGATTAGTTGTCCCACGGGGTGCAAACTTACACCTCATGCCATCAAAGATACAAAATAGTATGTAAACTCTTTTGCTAAACCTTTACCATCATCGATATTTATGAGATATCAATTATACAAAATAGACCAACTGCGTAAGACTCTCAAATGACTTAGGGTATAGTTTATTGTCAAACCCTCATTGATCATTCATGTTTGTATTAATATATGGAGCAATTTTTTGCCTGATTAGAGATTTAAATACATCATCTTTCTTGGTCATTCTCCTATAATATTGAGGGTGGTTAATCCTATGTTGACCACACAGTAACCTTTGTAGATTGTTGTGCATCTGAGCTTAGAAGATTTAGAATTGCAAAGAGAAACTTGTCGATCATTGTCCAAGGCATATTTGGTATCTCAAGTCTAAAGACTACCTACACAACTGTGACATGAATCAACCTAATTGATGATATATATAATACCCCCTCAAAATCCATTTGCATCAATTTATTGAACTCTTTACCTAAAGAACACCCATCATTTTCTCTCAATGTCTCTACATTAATGAATACATGATCAATAATTGTAATCATATGAGTATGATTAGAGAGTGATGGCACACTCAACCATGCACTATCACCGGGCGTGACACCACTACTACACGAGATGTCCCCTGTCATTATACGCCGCCAATGTCATCTTTAGAACCGGGATCCGGACATCATTTAAAATTAGTTTTGAATTTTACAGTTATCTTATGTTTTCTCTTTCCTCCAAGGCCTATACATAGTCTAATGTCATAATGGACTACTTGGTGAATTTTCTTTTGGAGTTGAAGTTCTCTTCTAAAAGAGTTTTACCCTAGTCTCCTCTCCGCCGCCGACGTCGCCACTACTAGCCGTCGCTGTTGCTACTGCTGTTGAGAGGAGGCCTTCCAACCGATATCATCGCCGCATGCCGCCGCACGCACAACCGCTTGCCCACGCGGCCGCTGCGCACAACTGCCTGTCCACGCGGCCACCGCACACAGTCGCCCGCCCACGCGGCCGCCTGCCCCCGCGGGTCGCGCATTCTGTATCCAGGAGCTTCAGACCCTCGTTCTGAAAGTGCATGCCCAGTGTACCGTTTAGGTTTCGGGGCGCTACCCCGAACCCCGCAAGGGGGTGATGATGGCGCAACAGCACCGGACGTCATCGAGCCGTCACACGAGGAGCCATCACCGTCATCGAGCCCGCCACCAACACGTGTCTAGCCGACACGACGAGCCGCTGCATCGATGCGTGACCCTGGGTTTTGATACTCGGCATGACGTCGAGCCACCCTATCGCCGGAGCATTCGGCCTATCCGTGTTTATTTCATATCTTCGTCTTCTTTCATTTCATTTCACTTTGGTTTTGTAAGGAGGGGAAGAACCCATATGAGGATTCCTTCCCCTCCCAGCACTTAGTGGGCCTTAGCAGGCCTAGTTACTCCTTGTTCCATTTTTCTGTTATGGGGGCCCATCTCCATCCACCCTATATGAGGAGGAGGGGGCGCCCAGAACTACTCACTCTTTGAAATTGGAAAGTTATTTTCTACGTGGGAGTCGAAGAGTCACGTCCGTGAGAAGAGGAAGAAGAAAGGAAGAAGAAGAAGAAGAAGAAGAAGAAGGAAGAAGAAGGAGGAAGAAGGAGAAGAGGAAGAAGAAGGGAAGAAGAGAGAAGAAGAGGAGGATCCGCCGCCCACCGTCCGGCCGCCGCCGTCCGCCTCCCAGCCGCCGCCCGCAGGAGTTGCCGTCGCCGGTGCTGTTCGCTTCCGCTCCGCCGACGCCGCGCTGTCCCCTCCTCCCGTTTCTACTGCTGCCCACACCGTTCCCGCTCCTCCCGCTGCCACCGCGTCCCCCCTCTTGCTTTTCTGTCATCGCCCCGCAAGTCCCGCAGCCCATACCGCCGCCCTCTCCCCTTTCTTCCACTCCGCCGCTGCTCTACCCGCCCGCACTTTTTTTTACACCTCCCGCCGCCGACCGCGCCATCTTCCTCCGCCTACCGACGCCTCACCACCTTCCCACACCCCCTTGTCTCTGCCCACGTTCTCCACTTCTGGGATATATAGGGCTCTCATTCTGAGAGTCATGATCTCTATCAATGCGTTCCTAGTTGCACTCGATGAGGGTGTGCGCACTAGCAACAGTAGTCGTGCTCGCCTCATCAATCTTCAACACAACGACTGTGTCATTGGAAGCCTAGTGGTGTTCTTAGGTCCCTCTTATTGTGATTTACTAGCCATCGATGTCGGGTTTTTACTTCTCATTAAATTTCTTCTCATTACTTCTCAATGCCACATTAGCATCGGCATTCATTTGCATTTCATCTGCACAATTGACATTGGAATGGTCGTTCAATCCTGACCCGTCATTCTACATCAAGGAGAAACATGAATTTTTACAACACAAAATACTTTAATAATCATCCATCAAAGTTAACAAGGGATCTTCCATAGGCCACATAAGGTTCATGGTCATCCATACTGACAGTACCCATGAAAGACAACTCAAAACATTGAAAGAAACAACTTTCACAATCTAACAGAAGATCATCAACCTATAGTCCTGAGCAGTGATATTCTGCAGATTATAAGGCCTTTCAAATCTGTCAGAAGATATTGTGTGGCTCAAAAAGATCTTCACAATATAAAACAAAACACTTGTGCCTGTGACAAGCTGTAATAGAGATATTATATGGATTGCAGTAAAAGAAGCAGTTATCAGAGGATTTTGTGGCGGAGTATTTAGTTTCTAAAAAGATCTCCTTGTTGGGCCACCAGTTACTAATGGGCCTCAAGAAATGGGCTTCTCAGCTACACCATATGATGGGATGGCTAAAGGAAAGTTAGGCTCACATAAGTTAAGCAACAAAATGACGTGATCCGCTCAAATATTGAAAAATAGAAAAACTAATGATAGTGGATCCCCTTTCCTTAGTCTTTTGGGGGTGTTGTCTTAAACCACTACAATAAAATGAATCTCCACGACATGAAAATGACTAATCTATTCGATTAATTTTGACAACGGTGGAAAACACGAGAAAATGTTCAGCTAAGTAGTGCCGAGGATGGACCTTCAATACTAGCGTAACACGCTCGGACAATGCAAAGATTAGGGGTAGTGAGTGACAAAAGGTGCAAAGGATTATGCTCCTCAATAGGTCAAATATGGATCTAAGTGATAAATTGGAAGGCCAAGGGAACGTTAGAATCTAGGTCCTTGATTGAGATGAAAGTTAATCTATTCACCTAATGGAAGACTATGAACACAATCATAATGGCACTTATAAAATAATGTGCACATATCATATCCATGATTTCAAGGTTCTTCTTGTGAAAGAGGCGAGTTTTTCATGTGTACAACCTCTTTATGTATCCACACAATCAATGTCATGTCAAATCTCTTCATTCATTTTGATGAGCTGTATAATTGTTCCACCATCGTTGTTACATCATCCTGATGTCATCAAGAACAGAGAGGACTAAAGAGAAGAAGGGAGAAGAAATAGAAGCTCCTAAGTTGTTCTAGCCTAGCTGAATTTTTTCAAGGTATATAACTATTTATACTAAGGAGTTTTTTCATAAAACCCCTAAACTTCATGTATATTTTTCTCATGTCTAAAATATAATGTGTCTAAGACCCTCCAGGCCCATGTATCAGTCTAGTTAATGAGTCAAATGAATGCATAAACTTTATTGGACTTTGAAGTTAATAAACTATATCGCCATATAGATTAATAAATAACTAATAGATTTAACCCAATCAGTGTTGGATTCTATGCCTTGTTTCAACCATGAAAAATATGGTTTCCATAATGCAGAAGTGTGAAATCAATTCTCAATCGATCTTTAAAATCAACACATCAAAATGCACTTTTTTGGGGAACTTTTTCCACCCTTGACCTGCTCTTGTTGAGATTGTTCTGAAGCGTTCACGTGTCCAGCCTCTAGAAGTATCCACGCGAGCACTTGGCGCTTAGATCTCCACCTTTACTTCTTCAGCTCTCCTTGAAAATCTTGAAGATCTTCTCAACATGAAGACACTCTTCTTAGTTGAGTGGAGAAGAGAATAGAGTGGAGAAATGGGGGGCTCTCAATTTTGGCTTGCCTGGGTGCTTGAAAATGATTACCCCTTCTCTATTTATATTTTACTTAACTTTTTCTCAAAACCTATAAAGTAAAATATATCCACCAATGCCTTTATGATCCTTTAGGCACATGTATCATTCTAGTTGATTACTTTAGTGGCCCAATAAAAATTATTGGCCAACTTTATTAATTAATGATATCACCATATAGATAAATTAACTAAGGATCAATTTAACCTAATCAATAGGTTAAGTTTCTAGTCTATGGGGTGCCAAGCTACACCTTGTGCTCTAGAAGATACCGAGTAATGTTCAAACTCTCTGATGGAACCTTTACCATTATTGGTTACTATATATGTATAATTCATCATCCGCGTAAGACTCTCAAATGACTTGGGGTATGGTTGATCGTCAAACTGTAATCTGTTCTTCGATTAGTAATGATTTGTAATGGGGATCATGGGAGAAAGACTTTTGTAATATCCTCATTACCCTAGACAGGGATTTTTCTACATCATCTTCCTTGAGTCAATCTCCTCTTATATCGAGGGTAGATGATCCCATCTTGACCACTTAATCATCTCCGTGAGCAACTTAAAACACCTGAGTTATGACATGTTTGAATCCCATGATTAGAGGCTCGTAAGTCGTAGTCAAAATGTAGTCGTCCATTCACAAGATGTCCATGGTGTCTTAGGTCTGTGGATCGCTTATACAATTGTGACATGAATCAACCTGATCGATTTTTAGGTATAATACCTTTCAGGGATTTATTTGGATCAAATTCAGCGAACACTTTCTCCAACAAGCACACACTATTTGTCCAATGTGTCACCTCACCAATCGCCACATGATCAGCTATACTTATCATACAAGTAGGATCAGTTAGTGTTATTCTATCAGGATAATTTGAAGTCCATTTTGACTATCCATTGAATAAGAATATTTAGAATATATGTTTAAAGGCTAATGATCATTGTATTATGATGTCATCATAAGTCACTATG
Source organism: Wolffia australiana (assembly GCF_029677425.1). Lineage (NCBI taxonomy): Eukaryota > Viridiplantae > Streptophyta > Magnoliopsida > Alismatales > Araceae > Wolffia > Wolffia australiana. Next base: position 6,396,597 of record NC_135848.1, on the reverse strand, counting down.
TCATTGCACGTATTCATGGATTTCATTATAAACATCACAATGGAATAATAATAAACCTAATATTCTATTCAATTAACTTAAATAAACATGGTGGTGTGATTGGCTTGACGGCCACATAATATCCATCAATCTCCCACTTGGAGTCTTTAGCATGTGAGGTGTAAAGGTAAACCTTATGTTGTAGAAGATACAAATAAGTGCATTGGCTCACTTATGAAACACGCTTGTCATCATTTAACATGTATGTATAGTCCCTCATCAACTTGATATTCTAAGGATGAGTCAGGGTATGGTCATCTATCAAAACTTAATCGATCATTCGAATCGGTACAGATGTGCTCAGAAATTATCTCTAATATTCCACTAGCCTTCGTAAGGGCTTCATTGCATCTTGATCACTCGTTCATATTCATGAACTTCTTGTTCCACTCGAGCTAAGAATTTTAGGAATTTCATGAAAAGAAAATTGTAGGTCAGAGTCAAAGTATAATCATGTGTTCACAATACATCTTTGGTGTATCAGGTCTAAGGAAGACTTGCACAATTAAGCAATTTGAATCAACCTTATTAATAGTTTGGTATGATAAAATTTATATGGATAAATTCATTGACCTTCTTTGCCAAAGATCACCCTATATATATCCTTAGTGTCTTTACACTAATGGCTACAAGTTTGGCCATTCTCATTGTATAGATAATGCTATTCTATCAGGATATTTTTATGTCATTGTCAAGTATCCCTTGAATATGCATAGTTACAACACATGTCTAAAGGTTAGTGATCTTGGTATTATGATTTCATTATAATTTCCTATGTCATATCATGTATTCACAGACTCTGTTATATGTGCATAACAAATACATTGTACCATTTTTTATTGAATGAGATATGGAATGTGTGATTGGTTTGTCAACTAACATCATGAAAATTATATGTATATTTTAATGTTATTTTAGGTTTAATTTGTTTTGATAAAATAATTTTTTATTCTTAGACTCACCCAAGTATATCTAGTTGTGAATGAAGTCGTCTCCATTGGAATTAATACTTAGAGATATATCTATGCTTACAATATATAGATGAAGATATATATTAAGATTATATTTTGAGAGTTAATGATGCAGGACAACTAATGCAGGACAAGGGAGATGATGGATATAGGACGACTATGGTGACGGAAAAAGGGACCATGGGGAAGGCCAAATTTTGGGCTGGTTAAGAGAGGGGATGGATAAAATAGACCACGATTCACACGATTGATTTTGAAAGATTTAAATCCGATGAAATAGTAGTGGTGCAGCCCCTTTCCTTGTCGAGGGCAGGAGTATTGTCTTCAGCTACCGCGATGATGCCAAACACCAAAATCAATACTATCGAATTCACGTTCGTGGGAAAACTCAAGAAAAACCTAATCCACTAGTCGTTGAAAATTCGAGAAAATCTAAAACAAATCTGATGGCGGTGGAAGAACTTCTCGCGGAACACTAGACGAAGAACACGAACACCAAAGAGTTTAAGGGGTACCTCTGCACCAGGGTGCGTGACGAGGATGCAGGGAATTCTGATCGTGTCGCTGACGAGTGAGGGATGTGATCGGGACGCGGGCGGCGATCAAGGAGCGAGGGCGGCCTGGGGGCAAACAGCTTGTCGGGGGCGGTCTGGCCCTAGGGTGGCCGAGCACTGGGTGGCCCTAGTGTGGGCGGCCGGGCGCTTGATCGGTCGGGCGCTGGGTGGCCCTGGTGGGGCGGCCTGGTGCTTGGGTGGCCCTAGTGTGGGCGGCCGCGCGCTGGGTGGCCCTAGCGAGGGCGACCGGGTGCTCAGGCGGCTGGGCGCTGGGAAACCCTGGAGGGGCGACCTAGCTCTTGGGTGGCCACGCACCCTAGCGTGGGCGGCCGGGCGCTAGGTGGCCCTGGCGGGGCGGCCTGGTGCTTGGGTGGCCTGGCGCTAGGCGGCCCTAGCGTGGGCGGCCGGGCGCTTGGGCGGCCGTGCACTGGACGACCTTGGGGGGCAGCCTGGCGCTGGGTGACGAGACGTTGGGCATCCGGTGCTAGGCACTCGGTGGCTTGAGCGCTGGGGTGGCCCTGGCGTGGGCGGCCTGGCGCTTGGGCGATCGGGCGTTGGGCGGCCTGATCGCACTAGTGGTCTGAGCGCTGGGTGATCCCTACGAAGGGCGGCAGGACATGAACGGACACAGAGAAGTAGGGAAGGACACGGTCCAGTCTTGGTCTGGTTTTACCAAAAACCTAAACCTAGACCTAAAGTTCGGTACGGTCTCGGTCTTGGTTTGGTCTCGGTCCGGTCCGGTCTTCGGTCGGTCAAGTTGATTTGTCAATGTCCAATTCCATGTTAAGGTGACTAGGCAGTCTCGCCACATCTACATGTTAACTTTCCTATATCTGTCTCGGGAGCCCAAGCAGTATTGGATAATGAGAGAGAGAGGGTGAGAGAAAGAGAGGAATATAATTAGAGAGTCAGAGTGCGAGAATGTGAGAGAGAGATTGCGAGAGTGAGAGTGAGACTGAGATAGTGAAATACAAAGAATACCAGAGGGAGAGAGTAATACAGTGAGAGAGTGAGATGGCGAGACTGAGAGAGAGAGACTGCGAGAGTTATGGAGGGATAGAGGGAGTAGCTAAGGAGAGTAGAAGCGGGAGAGAGCAAGAGAGTGAGAAGGGGTGACAGGGAGAGCCGAAGACGGGAAGTGAGAGGGAGAGAGAGTGAGAGAGCAGGTGAGAAGGAGAGAGTTCAGTAGGGAGAGAGAGCGCGAGGGAGAGGGAGAGAGTATGAGAGAGAATGAGAGAGGGAGAGAAGGAGAGCCAAAGTGAGGGCGAGCGAGCAGAGAATGAGAGGAAGAGAGAGGTGAAAGCCGGAGAGAGGTTGACAGAGAGAGGAAGAGAGAAAGTGAGGGTGAGAGAGGAGGAGAGGGGGAGCAGGAGAGAGGGTGAGAGAGAGGGCAAGAGGGCGAGAGTGAGAGGGCCTTGAGAAAGGAGAGGGAGAGCCGGTGACAAAGAGAGGGAGGGAGGAGGAATGGAGAGTAGGAGGGAGATAGAGAGAAAGAAAACAAGAGGGAGAGAGTGAGAGCAGGAGAGAGGGCGATATGGAAGGAGGGAGGGAGAGCGAACGAGAGGGAGGGTGAGACCGGAACGAGGGAGAGAGAGACAGGGAGAGAGCGGAAGAGAACGAGCGAGAGAGAGGGCTAGAGAAGTAGCGGGAAAGAGGGAGAGAGGATGAAAGAGAGAGAGAGAGAGAGACAGAGAGGAAAAGAAAATGGGAGGGAGAGAGAGATAAGGGAAAAGAAAGCAAGAGGGAGAGAGAGAGAGGAAAACAAAACGAGAGGGAGAGAGAGATAGAGTAATAGAAAACAAGAGGGAGAGAGTGAGAGCGGGGGAGAGGGCAAGAGGGAGGTGTTAAGAAATGTGAGAGAGGGAGAGCGAACAAGTGGAAGAATGAGACTGAAACTACGGGATAGGGAGGGGGCGGAAAGAGAGAGAACGAGAAAGAGAGAGGGGATGAGAGACAGAGAGAACGAGAAAGAGAGAGGGAGAGAACTAGGCGAGAGACCGAGAGAATGAGAAAGAGAGAGGGGGGAGAGGGGGCGAGAGACAGAGAGCACGAGAGAGAGGGAGAGGGAAAGCCTAGCGAGAGAGAGGGTGAGACAGAGAGGAGAGAGAACGATCGGGAGAGAGGGAGAGAGAAGGAGCAAGAGAGGGGGAGAGAGGTCGAGAGAGAACGAGTGGAGAGAGGGAGAGACGATGAGAGAGAAAAGGGAAGGAAAGAGGAAGAGGGTGAGCGAGGGCGAGAAAAAGAAAGCGAGAGAGGGATAGAGGGTGAGAGAGAGGGCCGGTCTTCGGTCTGGTTTTTACGTGCGAACCAGACCCGGACCGAAAGGTTCGGTCAGCCCTAAAAAGGCTGACCGACGGTCCGGTTCGATCCGGTCTGACTGGATTTTGGTCAGACCGTGTCCTTCCCTACAGAGAAGGAGTGGCGGTTGACGGCGCGGGACGACAGCGACGGCGGCGACAGCGGCTGTCCGACTGGGAGAGGGCTAGGGCAAATCCTTGAAGAAGAAAAACTCAATTCTTGAAATAAATTTGCCAAATGTTCCTTGCAACATTGGCCTATATATATAGGCCTTGGAGGAAAGAGGAAATGCAAGAGATAAAAATAAAAATAAAGATAAAGGTGGGCGACATGATATCATGTCACGTCAAAGGGCAGCTCTTGATATGGCATTGACGACATGTCATGACGCGTGATGGGTCATGCGTAGGTGGAGACGTGATTGATGCTGGTGTGTTGACTTGGTCGGGTGACGTCGGTGGCGTGTCTGCAGAAGTTGTGGTGACGTCATCGCCATCAGTTAATATGAGAATATGGATTGAAGAATATGGTGATAATTAAAATTATAAGAATACAAGAATAATAAATATATAGTTAGGTTATATAATTTGGGGAGATGAAATATTATATCTAGATAGTAATGAGAAATCTATTATAATTTTTAAGAGGATATACAAACTTGACAAAGAAAGAGAGTGATGTAACACGACGTGGCTCGGATCGAACGACTTGTGTTACACCACACGGGGAGGGGGAATAATCAGAGATGCAACGATGCGGGATGATGCAAGTGAGATAAATTCAATGATGAAGTATGTTGATAACTGCTGACCTAGGGCAAAAGGACCCCATATAAAACATAAGGGGTCTAGGGAAGCGGGCAGGCTTCCAATGACAAGAATGATCAGCTCGAAGGTCAACTCATGGAGCACAATCATAGTCCACAAGCACCCACAACTGTCATCGAGAGCAACACAAATCCAACACCAGGAACAATCCTATCTCTCGATGCAGTGGGCAAACCTACGACTCAAAAATTCTTGGCGAAGGAGTAAGCGAGGACATCATTGAAGAAAGTAATAATACTGAAAGAAGGGGAGGGATGGAGTTGGTGGAAATATATGTGGATGGCAAGCCTATCACACATTCCACATCTCATTCCATATTCATTAAAAGAACATATTCATTATAATGAAGTCCATGAATACATGATCGGACTTCGTGAATTATGATGAGATCGTAATATAGAGATCACTAGTCTTTAAGAATGTTTTCTAAACATTCCTATTTGAAGGATACGTGAGAAGGACATCGAAGTATCCGGCTAGAATAGCACTATCTAACCTCACTCATATGATGAGTATGGCCAGTCCCATAACCATTATGTGGAGACACTAAGGATAGATAGTGGGTGCTCTTTAGTGGAAAGAGTTCACTGAATTGATCCGTACAAATCCCTGAATGGTATTATACCAAACTGTCAATCAGGTCGATTCACATCACGGTTGTGTAAGTAGTCCTTAGACTTGAGACACCAAAGACATCTTGTGGACGAACAGTTGTTACTTTGACTATGACGTATGTGTCCCAAATCATGTACATCAAGAAGTTCATGAAGATGATTGAGTTGTTAAGATGGGATCGCCCACCCTCGATAGAAGAGGTGACAGCTCAAGGAAGACGATGCAATGAAGTCATTGGCCAAGGTAGTGAAATATCGGAGAAGAGTTCTCCGATAATTTCAGAATACGTTAGTACTAACTCGGATGACCGATTAGGGCTTGACAGTTGACCATACCCTACGTCATCCTAAGAGTGTTAAGTGGATGAGGGACTATACATACACGATAATTGATAAATAACAAGTTCTATGAATGAGTCAATACACACTCCTTTGTATCTTCTAAAGAACTAGGTGTAGCTTGGCACCCCAAGTGCTGCAGACTCAACCTATCGATTGGGTTAAATCAATCTGACATTAATTAATATATATGATGGTATAGATAATTAATTTGGAAGGCCAATAAAGGGTATCCGGCCACTAGAGTCATTAACCATACTGATACATGGGCCTTGAGGGTCACAAGCAAATGGTCTTTGGACGTTGGAAGATATACTTAAGTTTTGATATTTTTGTGAAAAATACCCACTTAATATAAATAGGGGAAGGCCCTGAACAAAATTCACCCAAGGCCAGAATTGTTTATCAGCCTTCCTCTTCTTCTCCACTCTCCCTACACCCCCTCTCCATGCCTGATGCGATCGAAACGACGTAATGACGACAGTGGAGGTAGGACGAGGCTCTTCAAGGAGAAGGAAGAGATTCGACATGCCGAGGATCGTGTGGATACATCTGGAGGCTGCACACTTGAGCAGCTCGACTCTTCGGGATCCAAGAAATCACGGATGAGATATGCATATTAGATGAAATTACTCAAATAGGATATTAAAATACATTAAAATTATAATATCATAACAATTTTTTTTAATTGGATTTGATGCGATAAACTAGTTATAAAGTATAAATATCTATCAGAAGAGATATGAAAAGGCACTTGAATTGCCCTGATTTTGGCATGCATGAGGAAGTGTTGATCATTGGCCCCTACTTTTAGTGTGCTTCTCTAGCTTCTAACCTTTGTGCTGACATGATCCAGGTCTCCCTAAAGCTTCTCGGGCACATTTCTAAGCATGTGGATCAATCAAAAGTTGTCTATGTGCTAGATTGATTGGACAAACTCTAGATGGGTCTACCCCCATGCTTCCTTTTCTTTGTCAAAACATGGTGTAATCGTGAGAGAAAATTGATTTTAAGTCTCAAGAAGGGTCCCTCACGTTTTGATGGTGTGAGCTACCTCACTGCAATCTCTTGAGGCTATTGAATCAGTCTTTACAGTCTGATAATAACACAAATAACATGCTAATTTTCATAGTAATTTCATGTATCTTATGCGCTTATTATCATTGAAATGAACATAAGTCCATGTCATTAATGCCTAAGATGGTTTATTACATTTTTAAATCAAGTTAAAATTTTCCTATATTTTTATGGTATTTTAACATAATTTTATGACACTAATTTCACAAATAGAATAACTGTATGTCAAAAACCATATACTTAGATTTAGTTCAATTCATGTGAATTTTCTGTTGTAAGGTTTTTAGAATGATAATCTTATTTTTATGGAATTTATGGAATTTTTATGGAATTTTCTGAAGTTCAATTCATAAAAAAATAATTTCATAAGCCAGAAAATACAAAATGGAATTTATTTAAATATTTTAAATGAATTCGTTGACTTTTCCACTTCTAGAATTGTGTGCCACATTGGCAATGCACCACATAAATCAAAGGAGAGAAAATCAGATAGCTCAGGTTGCTTCAAATTCATGCAATGATCTCTGACAATCCAAAAAGATTTTTGTGCTGAAAATTTTAGAGTAGTTCCATATTTACCCCCTCTATCCATCCACCATTTGGATTCCTAGATAGAGCCCCCATCCTTCAAAAAGGCATTCTTGGATTTTGTTCCTAATTACAACTAGCAGAATAATTTCTCATTCACAATCTTGTTTGGGTACGATCTTGCATTCCAATAACAAGGAATGAAAAAATGACATTCAGATCAAGTTTTGTAAATAGAAAGCACCACTTGGCCAGTCATTCACGTGATGGCAAGGTTAATGTGATTTGGATATTTCTTTGACTCACAACTTAGGCCTTTTTCCTAGATTATTGTCACAAATAGCCTACATTTCACCATCATACACACCACCTCCATCTCCATCGCCCATACACGGATGGTATAATTACCACTACTCAGCCCCCTTTCCACCGCTTGTTGGCATGTATCTGCCTTCATATCCATTCCAATTAGTGGTTGTAGCTCTTTCTTTTGCTCCACTCCACTCATGTCTATTGGCTTCAACTATCACCCGGTTCTCCTAAAGCACCCGCTAAGGTATTTATATAAGAATTACTTAATATATTTCTACTGTAAAATTATATCAGAATTCTCAAAATTATTCTATAAATTTTGAATGATTAGGTTAAATGGGATTAATATTTTCTGGCCTTCGTAGAACTATTTTGAATTACTTTTTGCTAGTTTGTTTTCGTTAAATTAGATTTAATTCCTAAAATAAATACAAAATCCAAAAAAATAAAAAATAAATATAAAAATCACTCATTCAACACTTTCTCCTTGTGGCTTCAACCCTTGCTCGCCCTCTCCTCGCGATAAAAAATGTAAATATTGTTTCATAGACCAGAAACCTTAAACAACATTTCTAACCCTAATTTCTGGTTCATCAACCGGCATTGTTGCCGGAAGCAAGACTCATTGAGTTAGAGAATTATATCCTTGCTATTCATTCTCACATATTTTTTAATGCAGAAACACACCAAAGGAGGACTTCAAATTTTGTTCATTCACATATATTTGTTTTCTCTCGTACAATAAAACTTTTGGATTTGAGGGTTTATCTCTCTGAATAAAATTTTCTTCAACTGTGTGGGTTACAGTGGATATCTATCTATCTATTTATACAAGTACGAATGATTTCGCCCACCAGGCAGCCGTAGAATTTGGGCGAAATCAGCGAGCAAGCATGGCGGCAGCGGCGCACCACGCCCTGCAACGGCTTCTCTCGAGGCCCTGCGCCATCCTTCTCCGCAGCGGCGCCGGCGTAAGGCGCCGCCTCTCCTCCTCCGCGTTGCCCTTTTCGGCCATTTCTGTCGGCGCCGTCCCGGCGGCGGCGCGGCGCGTGCTGTCGTCGCCGGCCGGCGGGGTTGGTCGTCGTCGGTTCTCCGACGGCATTGGCGTTCGTGCCGCGCAGGTGAATGACCCCGGCGCCATTGACAGCCCCTTGATGCAGTCCATGGAGAAGAAGGTTATCTCTTTTTCGATCTTGCTTGGTCATTGATTCGATCGCGGAATTTTCCGGCTTTTCTAGATATTCCTGTCAATTTAAACCTAAATTTCTCCGTCGATTCAATCCACTATAGGTCCGTGGAAGGCGAGATGAAATCGGTCTATTAATTCTTCCTATCTAGATCTCTCAAAGCTAAAATCTTTGTAAACCCGGAATCGAACAGCTCCGGGCTAAGTAAAGAACAACTCTTTCCCAGTGCCTGACCTATTCTCTGCCCGGTGTATGCACAGATAAAGGAGCAGCTTAGCGCAGAATCTGTGGTTGTGAAGGATGCCTACGGAGACGGCCGGCATGTCAGGTTTGCAATCTGATTGCTTTTATCTGCTTGGTATCTGTCTGAGACTGGAACGATGGAACACATTTTTCAGTTTTCTCAGCGTTAAAAAGAAATTCAATGAGAGGTTTGGGTTCATCATATGAAGCTCAAAACAGATTTGTGAAAACAATTAGGAGATTATCATCATCGTTTAACGGTGGGCTTCCATCATCATCTGATGGTAGATGCTTTTGTGTGTAGCATCGACGTGGTGGCTTCTGCATTCGAAGGGCAAACGGCGGTCAATCGGCAGAGAATGGTATACAAGGCGATATGGGAGGAGCTCCAGAGCACGGTTCATGCTGTTGACCAGATGACTACGCGAACCCCGAGTGAGGCTTCTGCCGGCGGTGGCCGTTAAACTTAACCTTACCTTCGTGGCATCATTCATCATCATCATCATCATCATTATTATTGTCTTCATATACGTATTCTGTTTTTGGCTGCACAAGTATTTGATGGTCTTCATTGATCTTCTTTTCTTGGGGGGATTGGGAGTCAAAAGTTGGCGACCTCTTGTGGTGGGAAACATGAGAAGGCTGGAGGGTGTTGGATGATGGTAAACTACTAATCTCATTTTTTTTTAATTTAGTAGTAATAAACTCAATTTAAAGATGATACAGAAAATACTAGAAATTACTGCCGCGGGGCACTGCAGTCTAGGCTCACATCACATGGATTAGTCCCCCCCCCTTCTAGTAACTTTGTAGGTACCAACATGGCCTTTTCACTTAGTCGTGAACCAGATTTGGTCAAAATGGAGTAGGCATCAACTCACCAAGTTTTGTGTCCCAACCCCATGGTCATAGCAGATATTATGTGGCATCAAGTCAATCACATCAATATGTTTTATTTACATTCATTGAAAAAAGTACTTGTGCATTATTATGATCATAATGAAGTCTAAAAATATGTGCAATCACCTTGTGAATTATTATGATACTCACTAGTTTCTAAATATATATTCTAAATATTTGTATTCAATGGATAGGCTATATAAGCATCAATACTTCTATATAGAATAATGTTATCCAATTTTACTAATACAATAAGTATGACTTGTTATGTGGCTGCTAGTATGGGGACAACAAGAATATATGGCGGGTATTTTATGGAGAAAGAGTCTATTGAATTGATCTATATAAATCCCTGAATAATATTATACCTAAATGTTAATCAAGTTGGTTAATCTCATGGTTGTATAAGTGATTCATAAACTTAAGACACCAAGGATATCTCGTGGATGCACAACTATGTCTTGACTAAGGCTTACGAGTCTGTGACCATGTGACTTAAATATATCTTAGCTCCTAAACAATAACAAACATATGAAAGTAATTAAGTGACCAAAATGTCATCATTCACCCTTATCATAAGAGGATATTAATATGGGGGTAGAAGATACATCAAATCCCTTGTCATGGTAGCAGGGATATTAGAGAAGGTGTTTTCAAATAAGCCCCATTACACATCAATACTGAATAAACTATTAAGCTTTGATGATTAATCATACTCTAAGTCATTTGGGAATCTTGCGCAGATGAAGGATTATACATATATGATAACCAATGACGTTAAAGATTCTTTGAGAGAGTTTGAACACTGTGATGTATCTTCTAAAGTACCAGGTATATATGGGCCCCCCACAAGATCAAAACTTAACATATTAATTAGGTTAAATCGATCTTTGAATAGTTAATCTATATGTTGATACATTTAATTAAAGAAATTAACTAGAATGATAAATGAGCTAACAAGTTCATACGCATAAGATATAAAAGCATTGTGGTGAATATGATTCGTTAATAAGGATTTATGAGAAAAGTTCTTAATACGTATAAGGGGGTGCCCATTTTAAGTACCCATGCTGACAATCTCAAAATTAGGGTTTTACCTCCTTGTTGGTATGTTATAGATTATTCAATAAGAAAAATAAACATTACTCACTTAGTAATCTTAGTCAATGATAAATACAGATCATCTCCATACTGAACAGTGATTAAGGATTTATTTTTCTTTATACAGTGATTATTAAAATGAGATGCAATATGTACTAATTATGAAATTGAGTGATGGGAAAATGCATGGCGAGATGGTGATAATAAGTTAAGGATAGTCAGTAGATAGTGATAATTAGAATTTGGAAGCTCGAGCAAATGCAATAATGAAATGGTGATAACACAAAGAATGATAATAGCAAGGTAGAGATCATGTCAAATGTGATAAATGACGTGATTTAGAGAATGTATGGATGTGATATGATGGTGAGACATGGTAGTGAAAATTAATCTAAGCTGATATTGAGAAAGAAAAATGTAAGGCGATGACACTTGCTATACATCCTTACATTTTTCCAAGATCACAGTAATTTGCAAGTGCAAGTAAGCTCCTCCTCTTCTCTGATGCTTATTCTCACACACCCAAGACACAAAAAACAGATTTGATGGATCTCAAAAATTCACTATTTTTCAATTAGCGCACATGAGTAGGAAGCAATTTTAAGGATGAATTTGACAATGATCCACACCTTTATTTCAATTTCAAAGGGTATGGATGGAAAAGGGGGTCAAGACAAAGTATCATTATAAATTTCAGCTCAATTAGACCTTTGGATTGTCATATATCAAGCTTTGAAGTTGGTATAATCCTAGAAATCCATTTTTTCTCTCTCCTCATCATCGTTGCTGAAGCTTCCTCTTTTTTTCTGTTTTCATTGAAGTCATCCAATTGTCATCAGCCATTATTCATTGTTGTGATCTCCTCATGTTCTCTGATTACACACTCCAAGAATGCCACACATACCTGCGTAGAGGAAAAAGCAAAAAAAAGTTGTTCAATATTATTATGGAATATTGTGACGTGGCAGTGCGTCGCCGCACAACACGCCACAATATTCCCCTTTTCACTTACTTCTAAGGAATGGCATGCTGACGCATGTGATTCACGTCAGAAAAAGGGAAAAGATCTCCCAATCATTGCTTTACGTGATACCCATTGTTGCATGCCACACCAATCTTTTTTCTTCTTTTTCATCAATTGGGGGGAGGGGTACACGTGTGCGACATGTGTATCGCCGCTATGTTGAATTTAATAATTTTTTATTCATTTCTCTCTTGGTTGTTTCATGGCATTTGTGATTAAAATAGTGTCATTTTCCTATTGGTCCATGTCACACTTGTGAATAAAATATATTGAAAGCGCCAGGTAATGAATGTCACATAATGGCATCATGATTCATGATACTATAATTGCACCTTTTTGCAATGATTAGTGAAGCTAATCATTGCGGATATTCTTAATTGGTTACCAGTTGACAAATCAAATGCCAACACATGTCAGGCACATATTCAAAGCAAAAATATATTAATAAAATCATTATAAAATAAATAATAAGTTAGAAAAATATAATGAGTTTATATCTTGATTTAGACATTTCTAGTCTCCATGATTGTAAGATTGAAAATTTCATAAAAGTAAATTTTGAATCAGAAAATTAAGTTATTCTAGAAAATGATGTCGTAAAATCAATAAAAATATGATTAAATCCCTAAACGTCGTAACCATACAGTTTCTCCATAAAGACAACCTTCTATAAATTTCCATAGGAAAGGTATTGGAGTTGTCAAGTTGGCCAGGACTTTAACCTTGTTTAACTTCAATACACAAGAAAATGTGGATAGAATTAAAGCAAACCATTTGATAAAATGTCTCATGACAGTCCACCCAATATCCTTGTGAAAAACCACAAGCTATTATTTGTGCCTTATACTGAAGAATCAACCTGTTCAAGTTAATTTTTGAGTGTGAAAATCCATTCATAGGAGACAACATTAGTGCTTTCCGAGTGAGAAACCAGCGCCCAAGTACCCCGAGACATGAGTGTTGGATTTTGTGCTTTGGATCAACCATGAAAACAGATTTTTACATGGATGTGGAAGTGTTAATCGGTTCTTAATCAATCTTTAAAATAATACATTGCATGTACCTTATTGGGAAATTTTCCACTCTTGATCTGCTCTCTTTGAGATTGTTTTAAAGCCACTCATGTGCCCGGTCTCTTAAAGTATTGATGACATGATAAATGAACATATATTTTCATACATTTTAGATGTTTTTAGTATTATTAATTTATAATTTATCATGTTATTATTTGAGTTAACCAAATATTTATGCATTAGCTAGAAATTCCAACTTTTGCACATTATGATTATTTTTCACTAACTTCATTGACTTCTATGAAGTCAATCAGTTTGATTACTGATGAGTCTTTTATAGTTCCAAATGGGCAGAAATTTACAGGAACTAGAAGATACAATTCTTAGGAAATTGGTGGATTTTTGGGAGCTTAGTGATTATCAAAATGGGCTGCAAATGATGAAACGGTATTTTAGGCTTTTAAAGGAGAGATCAGAGGGTCTTGGGCCACGACCTGACCTACCCATTGGGCCTTAAAATACCTTACAAAAGAAACAAACTGGAAAGTACAGGGCAAAGCTCTCAATCAATGGAGAAAAACAAGCAAAATGGCAAGAAAAGAGAATAGATAATGCCCAAAGGAGTATTTTATTAATTCTCTCAATGTATAAGTAGAATTTTCCTCCCTCATTTCCCTCATTCTGTACATGCTCTAGCAAGTGTCTGGTCAGCAGGACAAGGCATTTTTCAGAATCTAGGTTGTTCAACCTGCTTAATGTGAGTTTATTGAAGTTTTCTCTTAATCTCGTCTCTTGTTTGCATTGAAAAACGCCTCATCCTGACAAAATATAGGGATCCATACTTGAGAGGAAGCATTGAGGGCTTAGTAAACTTGCATTGAGGCTTTAGGATCTTAGATTTCTACTTTCTCCATCACTTCCCATCCATTTACCCTTAAAATCCATCACTTTCCCACTCTAAACACTCATTTTCTCTAATTTCTCTCTCTAAAATAGGTTTTTTTATCTCACTAGACCTTCATCTATATCCATAGTTACTCGCCTAAAAATTTCATAAAAATCTTCTTCATTTGCACATCCAAATTCTATCTCAAACTCCTTCTACACTCTCTCTTCATTTTCTCTCTCTATCTCCTCATTTCGGCCCTTTCTCTCTCTAGAATCTGTTATTTCTCTCTATAGACCTTCATCCATATCCACAGTTCATCACCTCAAAATTTCATAAAAAATATCCTTCATCTACACCTTCAAATTCCCTCTCAAACTCTCTCGGCACTATCTCTTCATTTTCTCTGTCTATCTCTTCATTTTCTCTCTCTATCCTCTCATTTCAACATTTTATCTCTCTAAAAATTTTTTTTTCTCCCTCTAAAATATCTCCCTATATCTCTATAGATCCTCAAGCATGTCCTAATTCAAACCCCAAAAATTGCATTAAAATATCATTTTTTATCATTTCAAAACTCAAATTTTCTGTCTTGTAGCCGCCACCGTGCGGTGCCTATGCAGCAGGGACAGCCCTCTGCCCGCCGGTCCGCGCGCAGAAAGCGCACATGACCGCAGAGCACAGGGTAGCCCTGTGCAGGACTTGGCCAAATCGGCTAAGTCCTGACCATTGGGTTAAGCCCAATAAGGCTTAAGCCCAATTCAGCTAAGTCTTCACTTAGCCAAATTGGGCTAACCTTAGTGGGTTGACCCTCTAAGGCCACACCAGGCCCGCCAGCCCAACTGGCCTGCCGCCGCTGCCGCCACTCCGCTGCCGCCGCCGCCGATCGCCGGAGTAGGTAAATACCATATTTTTAGTATTTAAAAATAGAAAAAAATCAGAAATATTATTTCTGCATTGAAAAAACCCGAAAAAATTAGGAAAAAATCTAGAAAATTCATATAACCTATTTAAAGTCATTTTAACACCTAAAAAATTCTTTAAAAATCTCTATCTCTTGTTTTTAATATTTATAGTTTTTTTTATGTAAATTAATTCCAGAAAATTGTAAAAATATTTATTTCTGATTAATGTGCTAAGAGAAAATAGAAAAATTAGTTTAAAAATATGATTTTGTGTTTCTCCTTGTATTTTGGCTTAACTTAAATCATAGGGAATTATAAAAATTATCTAAAAATCTAGAAAAATCCCAAAAAAGTGTATTTTTCACGTCTAAAATCATTTTCTTCATCGTAAGCTTGAGAAAAAATCTGAAATTAAATTTCTGCCTCTCTGACCCCTTACTTGCCCTATATTAATTATAGAGTATTTAAGTAGAAAATTTACATAAATATTGTTGGCTAAGTCTGAATCAAAACAACGACATATAACCCCTAAATTTGGACTTAGCAAGTACCCATGCAATCACATTCTCTTGGATCTATACCTCTTCTTCTTCAGCTCTCCTTGAAAATCTTGAATATCTTCTCACCATGAAGATAATCTCCTTGTGATGGAGACCATCTTGCACCAAAGACGGGTCACAGCTAGCGCGTGGAGCATTGGCTGAAGGAGAGACCCAGCCTTCAAAAATGCGACCTCGTCAACAAGCCCCCAGATGTTGACACTATCTTCGTCGTGCTTTTATGTCCTCTTTTCATTTGTGTGTTGGGCCTACATATTCGGGTCCATGTATTCTTGTATTCGGGCTGATGTGTTTGGGCCCATGTGTAGGTCTTTCCCTGCTAACTTAGCAGTGCTAAGGAGGGGGGCTTAGGATTAGTCTTCATGTTGGGCATGTTCCCTTTTTCTACGTGGGCAAGCCCATATTCACCCCTATGTAAGGGGGGGGGGGGGACACCCTCATAGACAAAGACAAAAAAGAAGAAAATTTTATGTTTTATTTTAATTTTCATCCACTTATTTTCAATTTTTCCCCTTCAAATTGGGATTCCTAGGAAAACTCTATTTCCAACAACCATTGCTGATGATGTCGCCATTGTCACCTCCTGTAGCCGTTGCCATCTTCACCCATGCTCGTCGATGTGCCCTACGCCTGCCACCGTGCACTATGCTTGCCACAGCGCCCACCTTCGTGCCACCGCTGTGCCCATGTGTCACTACAACCCACCGCACAGCCGCCTTTGTCCTCGCCATTACATCCATCATGATGGCGAAGCCCTCAAGCTATCCGCGTTTTTTTCCCTAGGTTTAGATAAATTTTCATCTTTTAAGCTTAGTTTTCCCCTAATTTTCCTCACGCGTCCCATATAAGGAACCCCTATGTACTAGAAAGATAGAGATTTTTCCCTTTGAGATAACAAATTTTTGAAAGAAGAAGAGAGGTCAGAGAGACCTAGAAGAAGGCGGCTCCGCCGCCGCCGCCGCCGGCACCTTTCGGCCGCTCCGCATCCCAGCCTCGGCCCGCCCCGTGCCGCCTCGCCACGCCCAGCGCTGCCTCGCCGCGCCCTGCACCGCCTGCGCCGCTCATCGAGCCGTCGCTCGCGCCTTTGCGCTGCCCGAGCGCCGCCTGCGAGCCCCGCGCGTCGCCCGCGCCGCCGCATTGCCGCGCCGCCCACGTGCCGTGCGCCCCGAGCCGCCGCTACCGATCCGCCGCCCCGCGCTGCCCCGCGTCGCCCTCGCGCCCCCCCGCGCCATCCCGCGCTGCCCCGCGCCACCCCATGCCACCGCGCCGGGCGCCACCGCCGCCAGCCGCGCTGCGCGCGCCAGTCGCTGAGCCAGGCGCGCCATCGCGCGCACCAGCTCAGCCGGCTCAATGGGCCAGTCGCCTAATGGGCGGCAGCAGCCGGCCAGGCCCATCAGGCCCAACCGCCGACACCGCGCCCCGGGGTGCCGCAAATCAGCGCCCCGAGGTGCCGTTTACCCTTAGCCGCAGGGCACGCTTCACGAGGTGGCCACGTCAGCCCTAGCCCCTGTGGGCCTTCGTTATCGGGCCGCCACCGGCCCATCGGGCCTTCTGGCCCATCACCGCGGCCCAGAACGTGGCCCAAACCGTGGTCCCGCCAGCGGCCGGGACCTCGGCCCAAGCCACGGCCCAGCTGCGGCCCTAGCCTCGGCCTAGCCATGGCCCACCCCGGCCGCCGCCGCCGACACTGGCCGCCGCCACCTCCGGCCGCCGCCGCCGACACTGGCCGCCGCCACCTCCGGCCGCCGCCGCCGCCGCTGCGCGCCACGCCGCCGCCGCCGCCGATGCCGCCGCCGCCGCTGGACGCCATCGCCGCTCGACGCTACCGCCGCCGCTGCTCGACGGTGCCGCCGCCGTGGCTCAACGCCGCTGCTCGCCAACACCGCCGCTGCTTCTCGACGTCGCCGCCGCTTGCCATTGCCGCTGTAGTGTTCGCCGCCGTATTCGTCATCTAATCGGCTGAACCTAACCGCCCACCGGTAGTCGGGCCCACTAGCGCCTCGACGACTATCCGTGGAGCGTGGACCACACGAAGATAGAGACACCCTTCGGCCCCAACGAATTGTGGACCCCGCGCAGGACCTTTCTAGGACACCCACTGAGAGCGGAACTTGCCGTCCAAGATGAACGTCCTCGAGAAGGACGAATGGACCTCACAACTCTTCCGTCGTAGGACGTAGATGACGTCTTCCCGTCCTGCGTCACATAACTACGCCTCGCCGCACACCTGCCTTCATCCCTACTGCTGCTCGCCTTTGCGCCCACAGTTGCGTCTACTATTGCGCCCGCCTTCATTCTCGCAGTCGTGCCTGGCGCACACAAAACCGCGCCCCATGCTCCACGCTTGTCTCTGCGCCTCAGGCCCATTTCTGCCCCTCGCGCCAGCCACCCGAGTTCTATTCTAGCTGTCGCCCTCGCCCTATACTACCTCCACCCCGTGATTTCTCGCCTGAGCTCATCGCACTCGCTTGTGCATGCTCGCACCGGTCGCCTGCCCATGTGCCGCCTTTGCCTGTGCGTTGCCTCCTCCCTGATGGAAATATATGTGGCCGGCAAGTGATGCCGGACGTCGTCTCAACGGCGTCCGACCGTCACCGAGGGTAGGAACTCGGTGTCGTATCACTAACTAATCGATTTACGTCCACGACGTCAACCGATGGATATGCGGAGAACAGAAATGCATGTATGACGATAACGAGGATGATGGTCCGACTATGGTACGTGCAATGCGCCGACAAGCTATGAGAGCCAATCCGGAGCGGGGACGGGGTCGCCTAGCTAGGTTGAACCAGCCCTCCAAGTCGTCCGAGGCGGGTCGAGGGCGCGCACGCCGTCGAATGGGGTAACTCCCACTGGAATGCTCACACGCATCGGGGCGTCCCGACTGCATCGACAGGTAAGACGCCGTCTTTGTTTCGTCGTACTCTCAATCTGTCTCACTCACCTATCTAACCCGAGCGGTGGAGGCAATACGAAAAGAATACTGAAGGAAATAAATGACGTAAAGGGGCGAGTGAAGCAGAGTACCTTCGTCGCGCTGGCGACGGGATCTTCGTACCACTGGTTCCGGAGGAGGGAGTTGTCCGGGGTGCCGGAGGTTGACTGGTGCGGAGGGGCAGCGGCGTCGGTGTGAGCGGAACGGGAACCCCAGCGTCGCGCGGACCACGGACGGCGGGCACGTCGCGAGGACAGTGGCACACGGCCAGGCGCATAAGGCACCGGTGAGCACGGCCAGCGGCGCTGCAGACGGCGCGACGATGCACCGCGCGCTGTTGCCACGCGTCGCTGGTGTCGCACAGCACACCAGCAGCGCAGCTGGCGAAATGCTGCTAGGGCGGCGGCGCCGGCGGCGAGGACGCAGGCGGCAGCGGCAGCGGGCACGGCGGTGGCGCTGGCGCGCGGCGCGGCGCGCGTGCCGGCGGCGGCGCGCGCGGCGCGCGGCTTGGCGGGCGCGCGGCGGGCTCGGCGGCGGAGTGCGCGCGCGGCGCTTGGCGCGAAGCGCGCGGCGCGCGCGGCGCGCGCGCGGCGGCGCGCGGCGGCGGCGCGCGCGCGCGCGGCGGCGCGGCGCGCGACGGCGGCGGCGCGGCTCCCTTCCTCCTTCCTCTCCTTTCCTTCTTCTTCCCTTTTCTTCCTCTCCCTTCCCTTCTTCCTTTCTTCTTCTTCTTCTTTCTCCTCTTCTTCTTTTTTTTTCTCCTCTTCTTCTTCTTTCTTTTTTTCTTCTCCACGTCCTGTCTCTTCTTTTTCAAAGTGCAATTCTTCAAAAATTAGGTCAAGGTAAGGGAAGCGCCCACCTCTTCCCCTTATATATGGGTGAGATGGCCCTTCCTTAGTCCAATAACACAAAAGAAAAAGGAGAGAAAATAAGCAAGAAAATAGGAGACGGGCTTGTCAGGCCCGACATAAAAGAAAAAGGGGAAAAGGGTTCGCCTATGGGCCCTTCCCCGCTACACGACAATACGAATAAAGGGAAAAACTATAAGATAAAGTAACCGACTGTAACGGTGTGCTCCGGTGGTCGGCGTCCGCGTCATGCCGAGTAACGGAATGCGGGATCCTGTGTTGCTGTGGCGGCTCGTCGTGGTGGCTGGACTCGTCTCGGTGGCGAGCTGGGTAGTGCCGGCTCCTCGGGTGCTGAGTCGGGGAAGTCCTGCTGCTCCTCTTCTGCTGGCTCGATGACGACCGGTGGTGACGCGCCATCAACCCTCCCGGGGTGGGAAGGACTCGACTCCGGCGAGTCAGGGTGGAGGATCGGCGACGGTGGAAGGAGGTCGGGACGGAGGCGTCGGAGCTCCTGTTCTGCAATCCACGTGTCGTCCGCGCAGGTGTGGCCCGCCCAACGTACTAGGAATCTCCTCGATGCTTCCCCACCCCGGTGGTCAATTACCTCCTGCAGTACACAATCGATTGCCTCGTGCCTATCGGGTGAAACAATTGGGGGAGTGGTGTCGGCAAACTCACTCACGCTGAAGGGGTCTAGAGAGGCTGGGAGTGGGGAGGAAGAAGGGGCCCGGTACTGAGCTAGGTCCGCCACATTGAATGTAGAGCCTATTCCCCACGTAGGAGGAATTTCGACGACATACGCGTTGTCGCCCACTCTACGGAGGATCCGGAACGGGCCGGCGCTGCGAGCATGCAGCTTCGTTGCCGTCCCGGGAGAGTATCTCTCCGGCCTGAGTCTGACCATCACTAGGTCTCCCACGTCAAATGCTCTGGGTCGGCGATGCAAGTCGGCGGCTTGCTTGTACAATGCATTTTGCTGCGTGATCCTATCATGAATGCGATGATGTAATGCAGAGACATGCTGGGCAAATGCAAGTGCGTCCTCGGAAACCCTAACATGAGGATCTATGGGAGCTAGGTCTAGGGGTCGACGGGGTGCCTGGCCGTGGCGATCTCAAAGGGCTCAACCCGGTGGTTCTGTTCACCGAGGAGTTGTATGCGAACTCAGCGCGTGGTATGACAAGATCCCAAGACGCGAGGTGTTCGCCACGAGGAACATAGTAGGTTGCCCAAGCTACGATTGACCACCTCCGCTTGACCGCCGGTCTGCGGATGGTAGGCCGTCGAGAACTTGAGCCGTGCCCAAGAGGCTCCACAGGTCCTCGAAGTAACTCGTGAAGCGCACGTCACGATCGGACACGATCGAGGATGGCAGGCCATGGAGGCGCGCGATCTCTCGGAAGAAGATCTGGGCGACCTTCACGGCGTCGACGCCTTCGCGCAGGCGAAGTGCGGCCATCTTCGAAAACCTATCCACGACTACCATGATGGAGTCGAGTGCCTCGCGGTGCGGGCAGTCCCAAGACGAAGTCCATGCTCACGCCGTCGTGGACGCCTCGGGCGTCGGCAATGCGGTATAAAGTCCGGCGCTCTTCTTGACCTGCTTGGCCAAGGCACATACACGGCACTGGGAAACTATGTTGCCAACATCGCGCTTTAGGGAAGGCCAGTAGGATTGGCCTTCCATGGCGGCGATCGTCTGGTCGCGCGCCAAAATGACCGCTAAGGCCTCGGCGTGACATTCCCAAGTGAGGAAGTCACGTAGTGATGTGCGGGTACGCACAATCTGTTCTTAAAGAACAGGTATCCGCCAGTAAGGACATAGTCCTTGTAATCCTGGGATGGTCCTCGCCGGACTTCCGCGATGATGGGGCGAAATCAGGGCAGTTATCGTCCCCATCTCGGATGGTCTCGACCCCCACGACTGTCACCTTCATGACGTTGAGCACGTGAATTCTCTGGCTGAGGGCGTCGGCTACAACGTTGTCCTTGCCCTTCTTGTGCTTGATGACGAAGGTGTAGTCCTGTAGGTACTCGACCCACCTGGCGTGCCGATCGCTCAGTTTCTGCGAGTGCAGGTACTTGAGCGCCTCGTGATCCGAGAAGAGCACGAACTCCGATGATAGGAGGTAGTGTCTCCAATGCCGTAAGGCTTGGATGACCGCGTAGAACTCCTTGTCGTACGTGGAGTATCAAAGCTTTGCATCATTAAGCTTCTCGCTGAAGAACTCGACGGGGTGGCCCTCCGGCCGAGGACGCCCGATGCCGATACCGAGGCATCGCATGTAACCTCGAACACTTTCCCGGTTGGGAAGCCGTAGTACTGCGCTGTGTCATCATGAGCTTTATCTGCTGGAAAGCTCTCTCTGCTGCCGTGTCCAGGCGAACGAGTCCTCCTTGAGGCAGTCGGTGATGGGGGCCGTAACGGAACTGAAATTCCGTATGAATCGTCTATAGAAAGTCGCCAGTCCTATGAAACTCCTAACGTCGTGCATGCTTGCCGGGGTCGGCCACGACGTGATGGCCCGGACCTTCTCCGGGTCGGCGGCAACGCCCTGGGCGGACACGATGAACCCTAAGAAGGCAACCTCGGACGCAAGGAAGCTACACTTCTTGGGGTGGGCGGAGCTGCTCTGCCGTAGGATGGTGCAGACCTGCCGAAGGGGGTCCGCATGCTCGTCTCTGGATCTGCTGTAGACGAGGATGTCGTCGAAGTAGACGACCACGAACTTCCCTATGAAGGCGCGCAGTACCTCGTTCATGAGACGTTGGAAGGTACTGGGCGCGTTGGAGAGGCCGAAAGGCATAACCCTCCACTCATATAAACCGTCCTTTATCTTAAAGGCGGTCTTCCATTCGTCGCCAGGACGGATCCGTACTTGATGGTATCCACTCCTCAAGTCTATCTTGGAGAAGATAGTGGATCCTGCCATCATGTCGAATAGATCCTGCACACGCGGAATGGGAAAACGGTACTTGACCGTTATCTTGTTGATGGCACGGCTATCGCAACACATGCGCCACGTGCCATCCTTCTTCGGCGCTAGGAGAGCGGGTACTGCGCAGGGGCTCATGCTCTCCTGAATGAGGCCCTTCCCCAAAAGATCCCTCACTTGCCGTAGCAGCTCCTCGTACTTCGGCGGCTCCATGCGGTAATGCGGTAGGTTCGGGAGCGACGCGCCGGGCACCAAGTCGATGGCATGCTGTATGTTCCTCATCGGGGGTAATCCGCTTGGTAGCTCTTCCGGGAAGACATCTCCGAACTCCGATAGGAGAGCCTCAACCTCTGGGGTGCGAGGGGTCACCGTGACCGTCAGCAGGGACGTCAAGGGTGACGGCCAGACACATAGGTGTATCGTCACCCTCACGGCCAAGGTCGCGAGTGAATAAGGGTCCTCGGACTATCACTAACCCTACTGGTCGGGTCGCGGCCGGCTTGCTGGCCGGCCAGGTGTACGGGTGCCACGTAACTCGTCGCCCCTGGTGCATAAAGGAGCAGGTGTTCATGCGCCCTACTAAGGTGACGTCGTGATCATATAACCATGGCCGACCGAGGATGATGCTACCCACCTTCATGGGTAGTACATCACAGAGTACGTCCTCGGCGTATGTGTTCACCTTCAGGGGGACGCGGCACTGACGCTTCACAGATAGTGATGAAGCGTCGATCCATGAAACAT
The DNA here is from genome assembly GCF_029677425.1 of Wolffia australiana. Taxonomy (NCBI): domain Eukaryota; kingdom Viridiplantae; phylum Streptophyta; class Magnoliopsida; order Alismatales; family Araceae; genus Wolffia; species Wolffia australiana. The sequence continues at coordinate 6,373,759 of NC_135848.1, read as the reverse complement.
CGTACGGCGTGGGGTGCTCTATCGAAGTCAACCCTAAGCCGCTGACCATAGTATCTGAGATCGCGTTGATGCAACTACCGCTATCCACGATCACCTTGCATGCCTTGCCGTTGATCTTGATGTACGTGTAGAAGATCGATGTACGGGTGGCCGCATCAACGAACGGTGTCGGCTGTTGAGCAGCCCGTGGAAGTCCAGCGGAGTTGTCAACCCGCGGTGATATCCTATCTCTACTGCTGCCGGGTGTTTCGACAGCGATGTTGGCTAACGGCGGGACGGACGCCGCGGCCTGTCAGGTGGGGCTCCCCGCGCCTCGATGATCTAGATGAATCCTATCTGTCCATCGGGCTCCTCGTACTCAAGGGCGCATTCCTCGTTCCCGTGATAGTGGTCCTCCTGGGGTACGTCGGCTCCATCGCAATAATCCTGTTCGGTTTCCCCGACATCAATCAAAAGTGTAGATGGGCATTGGTGTGCACGGTGCCCTCGCCCTGGCATTTGTAGCACGTGATGTGTGCTTGACTTGGTGCAGCGCTACGGGCCGGGCATCGCCGGTCGAGGCCCGGGCTTGCGGGTAGACCCCACCGAGGTGGTTGGGGTCGTTCCTTGGCCCTCGTGACGGTGCGACCCGAGTGGTCGCGGGTAGGGTGGAACGAGCGGGTGCAAGCCGAACCGTCGGAACTCGCGGCGTGGTGTGCGCGTTGGGCGCCGGGACGTCTTCGACAGGCGGATCCATGTGTTCCACTAGGTGGTATGCCTCTGCCGGTTGGCAGTCGAGGACCTTGCTGCGCAAGGCGGGCCGAAGGCCGTGGGCGAAGAGGCCGATGATGATGCGGGGGTCCTCCACGAAACGGCAACGCATCCGGCATTCCTCGAAAGCCTCGATGTACTCCGACACCGGGAGTCGACCTTGCTTAAGGTCGAGCCACGAGGAAGATTGTCATCTGGTACGACGAGGAACGTACTTGTTCCTTAGCTTCCGCGCCATTTCTGCCCACGACATGATGGGCTGTCCTCGCTGTCGCCGAGAATTGCTCATTCTCCCAGAAGATCTTGGCTTGTCCGCTGCCGCGTCTCCGCGTACTCAACGCAAAGGTCGCCATCCATCCTGTACCACCTGAAATACGAGTTCATTTTGATTCCCAGTCAATGAACTCCTTGGGCTTCCTCGAGCCTCGTGAGACGGAGTGCGCCGGGCGCCGCACGCTCCTCTGGATGCGCGCACGATGCTCCTCGCGCCGACGCTCGTCGTCATCATAGTGCCGCTCGGGCACGGGGTAGTCCCCTCGTCGCTGGTCCCTGGGGCGACGGGGCGGGACTGGGTCGTGTCCGCGGTCGCCCCCGTGGTAGGGATGACCATCCGCGCGTGCTCGGTCCAAAGGCACCGGGATGTGGTGGTGGGCATGCACCGTCAGCCCCGTAATATGGCGGGGTGGCGGCGTGGGTAGTCTCGCGTCGTGCGGTGGCTCGCCGAACCGCGGACCACGGGAGGAACGGGTCGAACCGACGAGCCGGATAGTCACGGCTCGGTCGCGCCGTCTTGACGTATAGGAGATCAGGTCGAGCATAAGGACCCCGTCGTAGCCACGGGCGTAGTCGCCCCGCTGGCGATGCATGTCCCAAGCGCGACATCCTGTGGGTCACGACGGGCTCCTAGCTAGGCGTACGGTGGCGTGCGCCGTAAAATGGGCGATCAGGACCTCGTAATCATCAGCAAGGTCCGGGTCGGGTGACCACGGTATTCGGGTCTACCAGCCCGTAAGGGGGCGAGGGGGCCTCGTGCAACCGGTCCCGCCTCAACTCCGTGCTCGGACACTCGGGTGTCGGCGAGCATCCGCTCCAAGTGCTCCGTCCTAGCTGCCGGCGCGCCGCGTTGAGCTCCTTGGTCTTCCGGAAGTTCTTCTCTTGGCGGGTACTGGCGAGTGGCGCTTCGTCGTCCTCGTCCTCTACCCCGTGCAGGGGGCGCGCTGGGGGAGTACTCGACGACGGGAGATTTCCCGTGTGGTCGTCGCCTCTTGGGATCCCGGTCTTCTTATTCACTCGATCGGGAGTCTTCGAGGACGCGCGTGTGCCGCGTGGGGAGTGCTGGGATCGGGCGTGAACCACCGGGTGATGCCGGTGATCTCGATGCGACTGGAGCCCCCGTGACGTCGGGTGGGACCGGCGTGTCCTCGATATGGGGTAAGGTAGGATCCGCAACTGCCGAGGCCGGTTGAGGTCCCGAGAGGGCAATCTCGTTGCCTCTCTCGTCTCGCGACGGTTCGACTCGTCGCGGGGAGGTAGAACCTCCGCGTTGCGCCATCCGTGCGGATCGCGTCTCTCACGCCATTCCTGGGTACCGATATGAATGCACGTAAAATCGATGGATGCGATGCACTAGATGCGATGCGATGCGATGCGAAGTCGAGACGGCCGCGGGGCGACCACAGCCGGCTCGATACAATTTGATGCCGGACGCCGTCTCAACGGCGTCGACCGCCACCGAGGGTAGGAACTCGTGTCGTATCACTAACTAATCGATTTACGCCCACGACGCCAACCGATGGATATGCGGAGAACAGAAATGCATGTATGGCGATAACGAGGATGATGGTCCGACTATGGTACGTGCAATGCGCCGACAAGCTATGAGAGCCAATCCGAGCGGGACGGGTCGCTTAGCTAGGTTGAACCAGCCTCCAAGTCGCCCGAGGCGGGTCGAGGGCGCGACGCCGCCGAATGGGGTAACTCCCATCGAATGCTCACACGCTGCCGGGCGCCCCGACTGCACGACAGGTAAGACGCCGCCTTTGTTTCGCTGCATCTCAATCTGTCTCACTCACCTATCTAACCCGAGCGCGTGGAGGCAATACGAAAGAATACTGAAGGAAATAAATGACGAAAGGGGAGAGTGAAGCAGAGTACCTTCGCCGCGCTGGCGACGGATCTTCGCATCAACTGGTTCCGGAGGAGGGAGTTGTCGGGGCGCCGGAGGTTGACTGGTGCGGAGGGGCGGCGCGCCGGTGTGAGCGGAACGGGAACCCCAGCGCCGCGCGACCACGGACGGCGGGCACGCCGCGAGGACAGTGGCACACGGCCAGGCGATAAGGCACCGGTGAGCACGCCAGCGGCGCTGCAGACGGCGCGACGATGCACCGGGCGCTGCTGTTGCCACGCTGCCGCGGTGTCGCACAAAGACACCAGCAGGCGCAGCTGGCGAAGTGCTGCTAGACCGGCGGCGCCGGCGGGGGCGAGGACGGCACGGGCGGCAGCGCGACGGCACGGGCGGTGGCGCTGGCGCGCGGCGGGCGCGCGGGTCGGCACGGGCGGCGGGCGCGCGGCGCGCGCGGGCGCGGCGCGCGCGGTCGCTCGGCGGGTGCGCGACGCGCGCGGGCGGCGGGCGCAGCGCGGCGCGCGCGCGCGCGAACGGCGGGTGGCGCTCAGGGCGGCGTGCGAACGGCGGCGGCGTGTGGGGGCGGCGCGCGACGGCGGCGGCGGCGGCGGCTCCCCTTCCTCCTTCCTCTCCCTTTCCTTCTTCTTCCCTTTCCTTCCTCTCCCTTCTCTTCTTCCTCTCTTCTTCTTCTTCTTTCTCCTCTTCTTCTTCTTTTTTCTCCTCTTCTTCTTTCTTCTCTTCTTCTCCACGACCTGACCCTTCTTTCTCAAAGTGCAATTCTTCAAAAATTAGGTCAAGGTAAGGGAAGCGCCCACCTCTTCCCCTTATATATGGGTGAGATGGCCCTTCCTTAGTCCAATAACACAAAAGAAAAAGGAGAGAAAATAAGCAAGAAAATAGGAGACGGGCTTGTCAGGCCCAACATAAAAGAAAAAGGGGGAAAAGGGTTCCGCCTATGGGCCCTTCCCCCGCTACACGACAATACGAATAAAGGGAAAAACTATAAGATAAAGTAACCGACTATAACGGTGTGCTCTGGTGGTCGGCGTCCGCGTCATGCCGAGTAACGGAATGTGGGATCCTGTGTTGCTGCGGCGGCTCGTCGTGGTAGCTGGACTCGTCTCGGTGGCGAGCTAGGTAGTGCCGGCTCCTCGGGTGCTGAGTCGGGGAAGTCCTGCTGCTCCTCTTCTGCCGGCTCGATGACGACCGGTGGTGACGCGCCATCAGCAAGCCAATCACACATTCCACATCTCGTTCCATATTCATTAATAGAACATATTCATTATAGTGCACGTGTGATGCATATAATGAAGTCCATGAATACATGATCGGACTTAGTGAATTATGATGAGATCGTAATACGGAGATCACAAGTCTTTAAGCATGTGTTCTAAACATTCCTATTAAAAGGATATGTGAGAAGGACATCGAAGTATCCGGATAGAATTGCATTATCTAGCCTAATTCATATGATGAGTATGGCTGTTCCCCTAGCCATTAGTGTCGAGACACTAAGGATAGATAGTGGGTGCTCTTTAGTGGAAAGAGTTCACTAAATTGATCTGTACGAATCCCTGAATGGTATTACACCTAACCGTCAATCAGGTTGATTCATGTCACGGTTATGTAAGTAGTCCTTAGACATGAGACACCAAAGACGTCTTGTGGACGGACGGTTGTACTTTGGCTATGGCCAACGAGTCTCTAATCATGGGATTCTAAACGGTCTTAGTTCGGGTCCATCAAGAAGTACACGTAGGCGATTGAGTGATCAAGATGGGATCGTCCACCCTCGGTATAAGAGGTGACAGCTCAAGGAAGATGATGCGAGGAAGTCCTTGGCCAAGGCAGTGAAATATCGGAGAAGAGTTCTCCGATGATTTTTGAATGCATTTGTACTAACTCGGATGATCGATTAGGGTTTGACAGTTGACCATACCCTAAGTCGTCCAAGGAGCGTCAAGTGGATGAGGGATTATACATACACGGTAACCGATGACGAACAGGTTCCATGAGTGAGTCGATACACACTCCTTTGTATCTTCTAGGACACGAGGTGTAGCTTGGCACCCCACGTGTCGGAGTCTCGACCTATCGATTGGGTTAAATCGATCCGACATTAATTAATCTATATGATGATATAGTTAATTAATTTGGAAGGCCAATAAAGTTTATTGGGTTGCTGGACTCGCTAACTTGATTGGTACATGGGCCTAGAGGGTCACACGCAAATGATCTTTTGGACGTTGGAAGATATACTTAAGTTTTGGGGGTTTTTATGAAAAATACCTACTTAGTATAAATAGGGGAAGGCCCTGAACAAAATTCACCCAGGCCATAATTATTTAGGGTCCTTTCCCCTTCTTCTCCACTCTCCCCACACCCCCTCTCCATCCCCGATGTGATCGGGACGACGTAATGTCGATGACGGAGAAAGAACGGGGCTTGTCAATGAGAAGGAGGAGATCCGACATGCCGAGGACCGCATGGATACGTCTAGAGGCTGCACACTTGAGCAGCTTGACTCGTCTCGCTCTGGGATCGAAGAAATCACGAATGAGATTCGTGCAAGGTACGCTGTTTCAATGTTTTTGTTGATGCCGTTCGATTCGCAAAAGACTTCCGTTGCGCATCGTTTTAGATTTATTCATCCAAGTCAAGGCCCCTAGAACCCAACACTCCCTACGGCATCTGCACACGCGCTGCCTATACATGCGCACTGCCTTTGCGCGCGCGCTGCCTCTACCTGGTCACCTCCTTCCACAGACTGCCTTTGCCTGCACGCCGCCTCCGCCCACATACGGCCTCCGCGCATCAACCATCTAAGCTGCATGCGCCATTGTGTGCCACATGTGCACCATTCGCACCGCGACCGTCAACGCCGCCAACTTGCCGCCGCCTCTGTTGCTAATGGACACCATTACTATTGTCACCACTGATCGGGCATCCGTCTGCAGGTGCACTTGCCTTACCCCATTGCACTTTCTTTGCTTCCATCACTAGCGGTAATAGCCGTGCTCACACCATGGATATTTACTGGGGTGTCTGGGTCATTGGGAGCCTCGTGGCATACCCATGACCCCCTCATCGTGATCTTCTGGTGTTAGTTTTAGTGGCTAAGGAATAACCTAAGAGGGGGGTGAATTAGGTTCGAGATCTATATTACTTATATTTTATTTTTAAGTAACCTACTATTTTTTTACCAACGAAATGAGGTAGAGGAAATGGGAGACACTTATTTTTTATAAAGCTTAGGCTAATCTTTAATGTTGTTTAGGGGTATCTGTCCCGAAGTGATGATGTGCCCTAACCATGTTTGTATGAATCCTCCCCAAACAAATCACTTGGAAATAGGGTTGAACAAAGATACCAAAAAAAGGAAATTCGATGAAGCTTTGCCGTCCTCAACCCCAAAAGGCTTCCACAAAACAACGTTGCTTGATCTACTTCAACTTGGCACCCAAAGCCTTCTTCTTATAGCCCTTAAAGCTTTAACCTGACTCACCACAAAGATCTACCAAGAGAAATATATTTCTGAACAATATCTTCCCCTCAACAACACTTAGTATGGCAACTCCTTAAATAGTATTTAAGACAAGGACCAATTTCATGTATTTCAAGACGAATATTTTTAGATCAGAATTTTATTAATTCAGAGATAAAAATTCATAAATGTAACTTTGAGTTTCCTGCAGTAATATCTCCCTATTTGTGGTAATTCTTTGCTCAAGTCCTCTTTTCCTCCACATTTTTCTTCACATAAAATTCCTTGAATTGTATTTTTCCTTTGGTGCTTAAAACTAACATATCTATTTGATTCTCGAACCAAATACAATTTTTTTACTTGGAACAGTTTTTCAACACAATTTTGCACAAATTTATCTCACATAAAGTGTTCAAAATCAAATCAAATAAATCTCCAGAGATCACTCTTTCCACATTCTTACTTTACTATTTGATTCCTTTGCACCCGACTTCAAACCCCACTAACTCTATTAAAACTCAACCAAATAATGTGATTCTAAGTTCTTTAGTTTTTTATGGATGCTAGAAACATTTCATATCTGGAACAAAATCTCAAAATCAGTAAAAAAGTTATGCTAAAGCTCTTAAACTTATCATAAGGTTGAGGATGTGCAGATTTCGGAGGCCAGCCTTATTTCCTTTGAATATTGAAACACATTGCACCAAAAACTATTATTCCAAGTTCTTTACACTTGGATTTATGTTAGAAACAAATGATATTTTCAAAGAATGCTCAAAAACTGCATGAAAATTGCTGTAGGGATTAAAAGATCTCTCTATCTTTTGGACTACGATTTTCTCAAAGGGCAATGAGAATGGGGTTTGAAATTAGGGCTCAAAACTGTATACATGGACTTCGAAATCCAAAGGGGAATGATGGTAATTTATTAAAATTCCAACAGTCTTATGTATTGATTATTATTAAGCAATATAAAATAGTAATCATTTGAATTTTGAATTTTTATATTTATGATTGTGCCACAAGTTCAAAATACCTTTCAATAGTTAAGAGCAAAAACTAGCCATTATGCCAAGGATTTCAGCTTTAAAATAATCTTAAACTTTTAGGTTGTTTACCACAACATTTTAATCAATTTATCACCATTGGGAATTAATATCTTCGTGTAATTATTTTTCATTAAATCTTTAGTAAATTCAGCCTTAAATACTTCAAGGTAGTAACTACAAATTTAGATAAGTTATTAAACAGACAAAATGGAGTCCAATTCAGACAAATATTTGAAATATGTTAGAAAATATGTTTATCTATATGTCATAGAAAATACAAGTCCTAAATACATGATTTGACTTGTTCCCCTCATAGTCAAACTAAGTAGCCTCTTAATGTAATTAAGGCTCTTATTTTATCTTCACTTATAATCAGTCAACTAGTTGACTGAGGATCTATTGTGCTTTGATCACAACCCTTATCAAGGGAGGCATTACTTTGAACATTCATCAAAACACACATTAAAATATTGTGCTAAAATGCCCTTAAAACTTAATCTTCGTTAATGCCACCCATAATTATTATATCATTAATTAATTTCAAATACCTTACTTCTTCCTTGATGGCGTACGCCATCAAGGATCACCGACGACGTCGTCCGCGCCGCCCGACACCGTCGTCGAAGGTCAGGTGAAATAGCTCGATTATCACTTTTGTTTTCATCGTTCTTTTCTCGTGTTTTGTCTTTTATCGTTCTCGTCGGTTTGTTTTCATCACATTCACGATGCGTCACTTATGTACATCTTTGTCGTCATGGGAAGGGGCCCCTAGTCCATTCCCCTTTCCCTTTTCTTTTATAGTTTCAATCTCCCCTTTGTCTTTGTAATGGGGGGCCCATTATATAAAGGCCACCTAATGGACCCCTTTCTCCTGTTGACCCACTTAAGGTGGCCCATTGACCTCTTCCCCCTTTATAAGGGAAGAGGGGGGGGTCCTAATTTTTCAGACCAGGAATCATATCCGGAAGTATTTTTTTTGTGTGTTTCTTGGTCTCCCCACTTGAGAGAAAGAAAGGAGTACGAGAGAGAAATAGAGAAGCAGGACGAAAGAAGGAGAATGACGGAAGACGTGAAGGGGCTCACAAAATAGCGCTGTGAAGAAGGAAGAGGAGTCCTAGGACTCCTCCCCCCTCCCCGCCAGCGCTTTTTTTCCCCCCTTCATAGCCGAACGAGAATACGACGGCGTCGGCAAATAGCCGTCTGTGGGATTTGGTTGCATTGGTGGCCTGTCTACTGTGGGATGCAATTCCTGACACTCGTCGGTAAGTGACCAAAACAAGGTATCACACAGGGACCCCCAGTGAACGCCCTACAACCGGTTCGACCGTGCTGAACCGTTGGACAACCTTGTGTAACTGCTACCGCCTTGTCTGCACATACCCTTAATTTACGTGGGGTCAACTCAGATTTGTTCTCACCACAAGTGTCAATATCAAGGGTAACCGAACAACGACTGACCGGACATCACGGTGGAATTCTGATCCACCCTCCGTAGTGGCTGGTCGATCCCTTCTACGGATCTGCAGTTGCCTTCCAGGTGGCGACGGACGTCGCCTACACCACTTGGGATGTGAAATTTTTAGTGGTCTACTAGATTCGATCGCACCCGAGTCTTGGCGTGACTACCCTCCCATTTTGGGATCTGACAGGACGACCATCGTGGTTTCCGTTCTGTGCACCCACTCCCCGGACGGACCCATTACACTGTTGGGTTCTAGAGGCCTGGATCATGGATGAACAAATGGAAACAATTCGTAGTGAAATCCTTGAAAGAATTGAACGACATCAACAAAAAACATTAAACGAAGTACCTTTCCGCGGATCACATCCATGATTTCTTGGATCCCGAAGTGAGCCGAGTCAAGCTGCTCATGTGTGCAGCCTCTAGACGTATCCATGCGGTCCTCGGCACGTCGGATCTCCTCCTTCTCATTGACAAGCCCCGTTCTTTCTCCGTCATCGACATTACGTCGTCTCGATTGCATCGGGGATGGAGAGGGGGTGTGAGGAGAAGGGAGAAAAAGGGGAAAGGCCCCTGAACAATTCTGGCCTGGGTGAATTTCGTTCAGGGCCTTCCCCTATTTATACTAAGTAGGTATTTTTCATAAAAACCCCCAAAACTTAAGTATATCTTCCAACGTCCAAAAGATCATTTGCGTGTGACCCTCTAGGCCCATGTACCAATCTAGTTAGCGAGTCCAGCAACCCAATAAACTTTATTGGCCTCCCAAATTAATTAACTATATCATCATATAGATTAATTAATGTCGGATCTATTTAACCCAATCGATAGGTCGAGACTCTGACACGTGGGGTGCCACGCTACACCTCGTGTCCTGGAAGATACAAAGGAGTGTGTATCGACTCACTCATGGAACCTGTTCATCATTGGTTACCATGTATGTATAATCCCTCATCCACTTGATGCTCCTTGGACGACTTAGGGTATGGTCAACTGTCAAACCCTAATCGATCATACGAGTTAGTACTGATGCATTCGGAAATCATCAAAGAACTCTTCTATGATATTTCACTGCCTTGGTCAAGGACTTCATCGCATCATCTTCCTCGATCTGCCACATCTCATACCGAGGGTGGACGAACCCATCTTGACCACTCAATCGTCTTTGTGAACTTCTTGATGTACCTGAACTAAGACCATTTAGAATCCCATGATTTGAGACTCATTGGTCATCGCCAAAGTACAACCCTCCGTCCACAAGACGTCTTTGGTGTCTCAAGTCTAAGGACAACTTACACAACCATGACGTGAATCAACCTGATTGACAGTTCGGTATAACACCATTCAGGGATTCGTATGGATCAATTCAGTGAACTCTTTCCGCTAAAGAGCACCCACTATCTATCCTTAGTGTTGCCACACTAATGGCTACAGGACCGGCTATACTCATCATATGAGTGAGGCTAGATAGTGCTATTCTATCAGGATACTTTGATGTCCTTCTCGTGTATCCTTTGAATAGGAATGTTTAGAACACATGCTTAAAGACTAGTGATGTCCGTATTACGATATCATCATAATTCACTAAGTCAGATCATGTATTCATGGACCTCATTATACGCATCACACGTGCACTATAATGAATATGAATTCCTTGCACATGCACTAGTGATCTTCGTATTACAATCTCATCATAATTCACTAAGTCCGATCATGTATTCAATGACTTCATTATATGCCTCACACGTGCACGATCATGTATTAAGAATCGAGCCAATTCCTTGATTGATCCAAGAATTCAAGCCGTTCGGATCCAATTGACTTTTGTTCGATCGAAACTTTCTCAAATTTCTAAAGATCCCATTAGACTCGATCCCCGATGCCCCATCAATACTTGCAAGTGTTTTCTCAACTAAACAGCCCTCTTGCATCAAAAAAGATAAAATGCTTTCTCTCTCTTGTGCACGATGTAACCTCCTAAAGAAATGCTTCTCTCTCACTCTCTCTCTTGTCAGCCAATCAAAGTCCAGAACTATTTTTCAGCTGCTTTCTAATTTCATAGCTTGCTTTCTAATTTCATCGAAATTTGTTCTTCGAGAATCATCACCTGGGCTTGAACTTATCTTCAATTTGTCCAAGATTCTGGGAAGTTCTCCCTTGGAGAGGAAACTTGCATCGCTTAATTCAACCAAGGAAGCCTCCACTCCGTCTCCTCTGGAACTTAATATTTCCTCGAGTTTCTTCTCAAGATTGTCACTATTCTGTTTAATAACCCCAATTCCTCCTTCACAGAGGCAATCTCCTTCTCACTCTTCCCTTCTATGACCTGTAATTGGGCTTGTAAGATCTCTGTAGTCTTAATGACATCACTGATCTGCTCTACCATATCAGGAGTAGTGAATAAAGGTTGATTTCCATGGCTGCGACGATCATCCTGTTTCCAAAGTATCCATCTCAGAAGGAAAAGAGCAGCGAGAAGAAGACCGTTCTTGAACGTAATACTGGGATTTTCTTCAACCTCGGTTTTCTAATCTTTGAAGTCAATTTCTTGAGCTTGGGAGAAAGTTTTGGCGTTGAATAGTTATCACCTGCCAAACGCAAATCTTTACCGTCTTTGGCGAGATTTTCTCCGTCAACAACTGTTTTGACAGTCAATTTCTTCTCCAGAACCTTTTTTCTAGGATTTGACTTCAAATTGGTGTCCAATACACTAAGCGCCGAATTGGCAGCGATGGCAGCAGTTGAGGATGACATTCCTCAATCGTCTAACATGATCAACGCTGTAGATAAGCGATAAAAATTCATGAAAAAACAAAAAAAGGATCAAGAGAAGAAATCGGCTACGATCGAAGATCCTACCACGCGCAAATCAAAACTTCGGAAGAAAACAAAGATTGGAGCAATCGCCACACCTAGAAACTTTTCGCCGACTTGGCAGTTATAGTCGAAGGGGTGCCAAATAGGCTGAAGGCGCACGCCATCAAGAGATGTCATCGACGTCATCCGCGCCGCTCGCGTCCTCAACGTTGAAAACAGGGTGAAGCTGCTTGAGTTACCCTTTGGTTTTCTCGTCTCTCTCCTTTGCGTTCTTTGTCTTTTTCTGGTTTTGTTCGTCCCATTTTTGTCATGTTTTGTCGCGCTCGCGACATCGTTCATCCGTCCACGTTTGGTTGTCAAGGGGGGGGGGGGGGGTTCTAGGATCCTCTTCCCTTGCCGTCCCTTATTTTCCCCTTTATTCCCCTTTGTTTTTGTCCTTGTTTGTAAAGGGGAGCCCAGTTTTAAGGGTTCCCCAAATGGACCAGTTAAGGTCCACTTAGGGTCCATTCCCCCCCCCCCCTCCATATAAGGGAGGAGATGGGCGCCCTAAGTCTTTAGAGACCATGAACTTCTAAGAGACATTTCATCAAACAGGTGGTGGTCTCTCCTTCCTCGTTTGAGAAGAGAACAAAGAGAAGGACGAAGAAGAGGGAAGAAGGAATAGGAAGGGGGAGAAGAAGGACACCGCCGTCGTGCTGCCTGACCTCGCTGCGCCGCGGCCAAGGTCACCGTCGCCCTCGCCGACGCGCGCCTCGCGCGACTTCACTAGCTGCCGCCGCATTCGCTGGCCGGTGCCCTCGCGCCAACCCACGCACGTGCCAACATTGTGAAAACAAAAAAAAAAGACGAGCCCGACACCACCACGCCGACTGTCGCTGATGAACGCCGACGACCCACTTGACGAGTCGGACGACCACCCGACCTGAACGGGGTAGTCGATCCGATCTGACCAAACGGTCAACCCGCTCGAGTCGACCCAACCCGACCGATCGGGCCGACCCGACCAGATCAATTGACCGAACAGCCAGGCCGACCGACCCTCATCCAAGTGATCAGGTTGAACAGTTGATCCAACCAATCCAACTGATCCGACCTTGTCGAGCAGCCCGGCCAACCCAATCCGGCCGATCGGCCGACCAGCTCAACCCGGTCAAGTCGACCGATGAACATATCAGTCCCGGACTTGTCTCGCTTGCTCCGGTCCATAGAATTCGGTCGGCCGTGCGTGGAGCTGCGCGCCCTGCCGAACCACCATCCTCCTCTACGAACGAACTTTACAAGAGGCTCCGGCACCATTCGCTGCACGTCGAGCTGCCGTGATCTCTCCAGCGCCCTTCATCAAACCCGCTCCGACCGCCGACCGTCGACGAATCACTACACTACGAGCCACGCCGTCGAGGTACACCGTACTCCCCGTCGCTCGTTTATTTACTCCTTGTAGTGTATTTTTGTTCCGACTCCACCGCGCTTGGGCTAGGTAGGTGAATGAGGTTAACCGAGAGAAACTACATCTTTGAGTGGCTTACCGGTACGGACGAGTACGTCTGTTATGTGCGAGCCCAACAAATTGAATCCGTTCGGCCGTAGACGTCCACGTCACTCCGACGAGGTTCGAGAGGCCACCATCGCCGCCACTCGACAACTCCTGTCCCAGCTCAGAGCTTGACGGCTTTCTCAAGTCGAAGCATGCACATACGATATGTAGGTCATTCATCATCTTGTAGTTACATAATCCATTAGGGTTAACTGTTTGACGTCGACATCGCCGTTATCCGATACTTCATCATTTATTGGCACCGAACCATCATATTCGGTGTCGACCGGATGACGTCCTAGACGACGTCCGACATCATAGGTGTTTCAAGTATTTCAAGTATTATGCATCTCTCTTATCTCTCACTCTCTCTCTTCTCTCTCACTCTATCAGCCAATCAGATGCCAGAAGCGCACATGTATTCCTATGATGCTAGATGATGACGAGAACTGGATCCTAGGACGACTAGGGGTGATGGGATAAAATAGACCACAAATCACATGATCGAGTTTGAAAATTAAGTCCGGTGAAAATACTAATGGTGCAACCCCTTTCCTCGTCGAGGGCGGGAGTACTGTCTTACAACCACCGCGGTGATGCAAAAGCACCAAAATCAATAACTTCGAACTGGTGATTCGCTTAGAAGACTCAATATCCAAATATAATCCGACGGCGGTGGATGAACACACAAAGAATACTGGACGAAGAACACGGCACCAAAGAGTCTAAGAGTACCTCAACACTCAATAGTGTGTGAAGAGGTTGCGGGGAATTCTTAACGCGTCTTTGGCGGACGATTGACGTGCGCTTTGATAGGTGTCGCAGATCCAACTGTGTGGTTAGTTGGCAGGGGGTCAAGGGGGGAGTCGCCCCCTTGTGAGATGCGGGGCAGTGCCCCGACACCGAAACGGTATGTACGTCGACAAGTGGCCGCGAGGGCGTCCGGGGACATGGCGATCACGGCCTGGCGACCGGGGACGTTGTGGGCACAGGCGGATGGGGCGCGGGTGGCACTGGCGGCTGGGCGCGTGGCGGGCGCTGGCGGCCGATCGTGCAGCCGGCACGGGTGGCATGCGCAAGGCAGGTGCCTGTGCGGACGAGTGCCTGCGCGAGGCGAGCGCCTGTGGGGGCTGGCGCCTAGGGCACAGGGCGGCCAGGACGCAGGGCCAAGGAATAGGGAGCGGGTGGCCAGGGCGCTGGGCGTGGGTCGCCGGGGCGCAGGGTGGTGGCCAAGGACACAGCGCACTGCGGCGATCAGCGGCGGTGGTGGTTGACGGTGGCTGCGAAAGGAACGGGATGGGGGAAGATAGGGCGAGCCTTCCAAGGAGAGAAAAACTCAACTCTTGAAATAAAATCGCTAAGTGTTCTTTTGCAACATTGGCCTACATATAGGCCTTGGAGGAAAGAGAAAATAACAAATAAAATAGCCGTCAAGGACGAGGCGACGTGTTGACTCGTCACGTCACAAATGGTTCTGCAGTTGTCGTTGGCGACGTGTCATGATGCGGGATATGTCCTGCGTAAGTGGAGGCGCATACGTTGTCGGTGCGTTGATGTTGTCGTCATCATGGCGGTTCTTTAGTTGACGTTGATGACGGGTTAGGATGTGAGGCGTCTCAGATGACGCTGCCGGCGCGTTGACGTCGTCGCCACCATTCTATTAATGAATATGGAATGAGATGTGAAATGTGTGATTGGCTTGTCGACCACATATATTTACAACATACACTGCACCCCAGCTTCTCGGTCAAGTGTTTCTTATCCTATCGTACTGGATGCTCGTGGGCACCGAACGGCTGCCAGCGTCTTACTCGCAACCACTGTCTAAATCCGCGCGTGCTGATCCACTGTCTGACGTCTCCGCCAGCCCCAGGCGTTCGCTAGCGCTGCGCCACCATCGGTGATCCCTGACTCTCTCTACCTCTGACCTTTACATTGAGCTCCAGCAACAACGTTGCTCGTCGAGCCACCGTCACTCTCCAGCACCTCTCTGCCACACCCGCTCCGAACGTCATCGACCGTCAATAGATCTTGCACTCAAGCCCGTCGACGAGGTATGTCATCCTCTCCTGTCGCTCGTTCAATTACCTTGTGCAGTCGACTTTTGTCTTGACTCCACCGCGCTTAGACTAGGTAGGTGAGAGAGGTTTGAGAGAAAACTACGACATTTGAGTGTCTTACCGGTACGGACGAGTATGTCCATTACGTGCGAACCCTACGGATAGAATATGTTCGACCATGGACGCCTTCGTCACTCTGACGAGGTTCGAGAGGCCACCGTCGCCGTCACCCGACGACCCCGTCCAAGCTTGGAGCTTGGCGCCTCCCTCAAGTCAGTGCCTGCACGTACGACACATAGGACATTCATAATTGCGTCGTAGTTACATCGACCCATTAGGGTTACCCGTCGGACGATGACACCGTCGATGTTCGATACCATCATCCTTTATGGGCACTGAACCATCATATTCGATGTCCACCGGACGACCTCTTAGACGACGTTCGACATCATTTCTTATCTCTAGTTTCTATGAAAGATATAAATAATATATTATATTCTCTCTCACTTTGTCTAGTTTTTTTCATTTACTATTCATTACTACTAAGCATTATCTTAATTCTCTTATCCATTAGATACTACCTCCCAACTATTAATTACTTATTGTCAACTATTCCACCATTTTATGTACTATTATTACTTCTATTACTCGACTGTAACTAGTTTCTTTAACTACCATTATTATCATATTAAATTCTCCATTACCCTAACTCAATTATTAAATTCACCTCTAAAGGCCAGTCCCTATGAAGAGGACCTCACTCCTATACATTTGAGTGCGTTTTTTATTATTATCAAATTTATTTGATTTTGGCAAATTTGAATTACAATGACAAGAAATTAAGTACGTAATTTACATTCATCACTAGGTCAGGCGAGATAGGATTGCCAGAGATTAGCAAGCAAGTTACATTGGGTTATTGAGCTATGGTTTGGTGCATGAAAACAAATACAATGCGATGGAAGCTAAAGATCAATTCAAAATTAATCTCTAAAACAAACCATACGTAGTGTAACTTATGGGGAACTTTTTCCACCCTTGACTTGCTTCATGGGAGGCCTTCTTCAAGTCTTTCACTTGCTCTAGACTGTAGAAGTATCCACGCTACTAGAAGAATGATGGATCTCCTATCCTCCTCCACCAAATATTCTTGAAGACCTTGTGGATCTCCTCACTATCAAGAAGTATTTGTGGAATGTGTGGAAAAACGGACAAAGGAGGGGAAGATCTAGTTTGAGGCAAATCACACATGAATAATAACAAGTTAATGTTTCTTTCAATAAACTTAAATAAAACATGGTGATGTGATTGGCTTAATGGGCACATAATATCCATCAGGTCGGTCAATGGTAGGCCAATTGGACGACAGATCAACCGGTGAAGAATAGGCGAGTGGCTGCACAGGTGACTATGGCACACTGGTTAGCACACCAAACCGAATAGTAGTGGTCAAGCCGATGGCCAGCAGGCCAATGATAGGAAAGGCATTACGGGCTGGGCTAACGAAAATAGTCAGGTCAGCCAATTGGCAAAAAACATGACTGCTACAAGTAAGCCAACTAGGGTAGGTGATGAACCCAAAATGAGGCATGAAATTATACATAATTTTAAGCCATTTTGGCATCATTCTACTAATATTATCTTCATCTTTATATAAACTTTCATCTCATGCATTAAAAGTAGCATTTTGTTACAACCCTACATTTTAACTTAATTTTTGTATTAATTACATGTCAATTATTTCATACAAAATAGGTTTTAACATTAGTAATTGCAGTCGGTTAAATTCTCCATATAGTGGTTATTACACCTTCTGCAGGGCTAAAGAGAAATACGTGAATAAAAGAAGAGAGAAGAATAATAAGAAACACATATATACATAAGTAAAGAAGAAAATTATTCTACGCGGCCAAGGTAGGTCACTAGGCACAACAGCATTCATGCAAGCTCAAAGTAGGTGAGCGTAGAGCAAAATGATATAATTAACATCCTACTTATAATTATCTCATATCTTCATTGTACTACTATTTTCTCTCAGTGCTTGTTATTACTTATCATATCTAATACTGATTTCTCCACTTCCCTAACTACCTTTTATTACTTTCTATTCTTCACCTTTAACTATCTTTATCATTATTATTACTTCTTTTACTGTTATAACTAATTATTTTCATTATCCTTATTCTAATCCTAAATTCTGCAGCAACCAAACTTAAGCATTAAATTCACTTCTAAAAGCCAGCCCTTGTGGAGACAACTTAACTCCCATTCTACACAACATGAGTGAATTTTCTATTTTAACAAATTTATTTTATTTAGGCAAAACAAAATTGTGACGACAGTAAATAAACATCACAATTTTCCATCATCGGTAGGTCAATTTTTAGGCATTGGGCTAGGCTGTGAATCTGAGGCTTGGTCAAAAAAGAATGCTTCAAAAAAAATACCCCATTGATCTGGCCAACAATATTAATATTGGGAGTCAATGAAGGATGCTTACAAAAAAATGGCTCTACGATCAAATCCACACTTTCTTAGTTCCTCAAACTAGTTGTGTTGGATGTTTCAAATGTTCAGCCTCTAGACATATCCCACACCATTCATATCACATCCTCTTCATCCTTGTTAGGCTATCATCCTTGTTTTACAGTTAACATATTGGGCCTAAAGAATTCTTGCCCATGCAAATTTTTTCCGGGGATTAATCATATTGACACTTTACAATTATTTTTCATAAATAATCCTAAATTGTTTTTTTTCATTTAATATAATTTTGTGCATGAGGAGTAGGCATTCATGTCATGACAGAAGATATTTTTATAAAAAATTTCTACCAAATCAACTTTCATCCGTGCAAGGATTATTTGAGCACTCAACCGAATCAAATATCTGTATGAATCTCTGGTTGAGAAGCAGAGGATATTTGGCCTATCAAAGAATTATTTGGTAGTGGATTAAACTCTGTACAAGGTGGTTAGATCATCCAATGTTCCAATTTTAATATCCCTTTAAATTCATTTAAATTTCCAATGCATGCAAATATTCATAATGATAATCACAAAAGTAGTTAAAGAAGACAATCCCAAAGGATTATGAGATAGTAGATCAAATTCTGCATAAGGTGATTAAATCATTGAATGTTTCAAATTTTAATGTTAATTTAAATTCATTAAAAAATCCTTTGCATGGAAATATCCATACTGGAAATCACAGAACAAGTAAAAAAAAAGACAATCCCAAAGGGTTATTTGATAGTGGATCAAACTCTGCATAGGGTGATTAAATCATCCAATGTTTCCAATTTTAATGTACATGTAAATTCATTTAAATTTCCTATGCATGAAATTATTCATACTGGTAATCACAAAACTAGTAAAAAAAAGACGATCCCAAGGGATTACTTGATAGTGGATCAAAATCTGCATAAGGTGATTAAATCATTCAATGTTTCCAAATTTAATGTCCGCTTAGACTCATATAAATTTCCAATGCATGCGAATAGTCATACCGGTAATCACAAAACTAGTAAAAAATGGACGTGCCCAAATTATTATTGATAGTGGATTAAACTCTGCATAAGGCGATTAGATCATCCAGTGTTTCCAATTCTAATCCATTTAGATTCATTTAAATTACCAATGCATGCAAATATTCATACGGGAAATCACAAAACTAGTAAAAAAAAGACAACCTCAAGGCAAATATGTCCATGTCAGTCATTCTGTGAGCTCATCTCATTTTTCTTCTCTACTTGGGTACTCTTCCATTTTTGATGACTTAAACGGGGAGAATACCATTTTGGTGAAATGGCCATATTTTTTGAGGAGAAGGTGAGTATGTTCGACATGATGAGGATCATATGGAAAAATTTAGAGACTGGAGACTCATGCATCTCCTGAGGACTCATTCAAGGAACCAAAAGATCATGGATTTAATTTTGGAAAAAATGATATGTTCTAAGCAAATTTTGGTTTAGTTTTCAAGCTCCATTATGATTCGCATTATTTAATACCATTCAGGGATAATACCATTCAACACTGTTCAAATGATACCGTTCGGGGATTCATACAGATCAATTTAGTGAACTCTTTTCTTTAAGAGTACCCACGTTCCATCCTCTATGTGCCCACGCTAATGACCACAAGATTCACAATACTCATCATCCAACAATGCTGTCATGTCATGATTTTTTATGTCTATCTCAAGTATCATTTGAATATGAATATTTTTTAAGTACATTTTTTAGGAGTGTAGATCATCATATTTGGATCTCATTATAATTCACTTAGTCATTGTAACTATCATGAAATTCAATACAAATATTAGAAGAGTTACAATATTTAGGTTCATTCATTTATGATATATATTCAGGTTTATTCTCTTGTAAGAGTATCACATCAATTTTGCTCCTTTCTGGCACGTCTAACACTTTCTCTATGGTGGCCCATTCTCCTACTGTCCTTGTGCACTCTAATTGTGTGTCCCTACAACTTGTTCAACCCTTTCCAAGGTAGCCTCTTTATGGTGCCACTATTGGATGTTCTCCTTACGTGCCTCTATCGCATGCTCGAGGGTCACCTCTCCAACGACACCATCAACTTTGTTACGTGAATCTCTGTGGACTGATGTTGCATGACATTTCTGTACGATCAAGGTCACATATCTGTTTACCCTTATGTGAACTACACTTTGCCCAATCCTCGTTATGCCTTTTCACTAACTACTGGACATTTGGAATTGGAGACTCCTTTGTGACTTCTCCATGTCTAATACCCTTCTAAATGACCACTCTAGTAGGTTTGTTATACTATATTGATGATCCAAAAGGGATCATGCAACAGAAAAGAAAACAGCTTCAAACCAATGATGAGATGATATCATCTCCTTGCATGGAACAAATTCCACTATTCCCTGGTTCATTGGATGAGTCTCAATAAATCATTCACATGTCTCACCTCTAGACATATCCATTTAATCTTTGGAATATTAAATCTCCTTGACATTCTATTGACAACACTACTTGAAATCCTGAGGGATCTTCTCAACATCCAGTCTCACTAGAAGGGTAGATCTCCAATTATATCTTGCACGTCAATAAGTACAAAATGATGCCTTTATTTTCTACTAACATGTCACTATGTTTAGAATTGTGCAAGGATACTTCAATTTTTTCCTTAATATGATAAGTATAGAGTGAGAAATGGGTTGATCCATAGGGACAAGGTAGTCCAATAATATGAAATGTGATGTTAGCAGTGGTAGAGGAGAAGAGGGTTTTAAGGAGGTAATGTTTTGAGTAGAAAGCTCAAGGAGATCATAAAGAGAATACAGAAAATAAGAATGTTTTTTAAGTATATTAAACAAACTATTAAGTCTACTATTCACTATTAATCTCTTAAATTATTTGCGGCCTTAAATGAATGTGATGCTCTTACTAATCACTTCTCCTAGAGCATGTACATTCAACCCTTTCTTGGTTCTTTGGCAAAAAACAAGGAACATAGCAACGAAGTAAGAAGATCTTACAAGTTCATCAAAGAAATTCAAGGTTTTGTACCGCAACAGCTTGTTGTGTTCATCTAGGCCAACCACTTTTGGGGAGAGGTATGAATTGTATAAAACATTATTTTTCACTTCTCGTAGAGGAAGTTACACAAGCAAGAGAAGAGAACTCTTTCTCAGACCATTTTTTCCTGTTCGGCCTTTTCGGGTAATTGGATTGTCCATTTTTTTGTCTTGTGATGTCTTCATATTTTTGTTCAATGTGTGTGTTTCTGGATTTTATAATTGAAATTTTCCATCAGCATGAAAGTTTATCACCCTTCCCATCAGCATATTTTAGTTTTGGCTTGCCTCTTTTAAATTACATTCCCTATGTTTA
This sequence comes from Wolffia australiana, assembly GCF_029677425.1. Lineage (NCBI taxonomy): Eukaryota > Viridiplantae > Streptophyta > Magnoliopsida > Alismatales > Araceae > Wolffia > Wolffia australiana. Next base: position 6,352,600 of record NC_135848.1, on the reverse strand, counting down.
CCTATATTTATGGTACAATTAGACCCATAAAAGTCCTAATCTTTGGGCCACATCCAACAATTGGTACATGTTTAAAATCATGTGTCACCTATTAATTGATTTTTTATTTATGTGATTTCAACGGAGCAAATTGTGTAAAAAAATATTAGGCTCCGATCAAAATTATTAAAATATTCTGAACATGAAATAATCAATCAAGTCTAGTTAATAACTATAGAAGTAAAATAACATTTTATTGGATAACATAGTTAATTATATATATCTAACACATAAATTGACTTAGGATGGATTCAACCCAATTAATAGAAATAGCTGGCAGCCCGTCGGATGCCAAACCACACCTTGTAGATGAAACGATACAACATTGATCAACTCTCTCAAAGTACCTCATTGTTATTTGCTTTCATGCATATATAGTCCATTGTGTGAGTGATGCAGGACAACTAAGGGAGACGAGAATGACGACGAGGGGTGGATGACGTAGAACAACCAGGGGAGAAACAACTAGGGAGACGGGTATGACAATGACGGTGGAGGATGCTAGACGGGTTTGAGTAGAAGGATAAAACAGGCCACAAAGTTCACAGGATCGAATTCGAAAACCTAAAACCGATGAAATGATGGCGGTGCATCCCCGTTCCTCATCGAGGGTGGGAGTACTGTCTTCAACCACTGCGACGATGCCAAAGCACCAAATCCAATACTCGAATTCACGTCGCGGGAAATCTCACTAGAGGAAGAAATTTTTGTGGAAGGACAGAGAAATTCCAATCAAATCTGACGGCGGTGGAAGAATCCTTGTGGAACACTAGACGAAGAACACATGACACTAAAGGAGTTCAGGAGTACCTCAGCACCATAATGCGTGTTGAGGATGCGGAAAATTCTGGTCGTGAAGTAACTGGGCCTTCTGGGTGTTGTATGGCCCACTGGACGAGAGATCTGGGCGTTCCGGGCGTTGAGAGGCCCTGGCAAGGAGCGTGACAGATGAGTGAGGAACGTTGATGGACGGGCGCGGCCAGGCATCGTCGGTGCAGGCGGTCGCATTGGTTGCATGCGCGGGTGAGGCAGTCTTCTACACGGGCGACCGCCTTGGCAGCTTGCATGGGCAAGGCTGTCGCCTGCGTGGGCGGCGGCGTTGGCTGCTTACGCAGGCACGACTGTTGCCTGCGCATGCGGCCGCGTTGGTTGCCTGCGCGGGCGAGGTTTGCGCCTGCGCGGGCGGCCACGAGGGGTGCCTGCGCAGGTGGCCACGAGGGGTGCCTGGGGGGGCAGGGCTTGCGCCTGCGCGGGCGGCCGCGAGGGTTGCCTGCAGGGGCGGGGCTTGTGCCTACGCGGGCGATCGCGTTAGCTGCCTTCGCGGGTGGAGCTTGCACCTGCGCGGGCGCCCGCATGGGCTGTCAGCGCGGGTGGTCGGCGCTAGGGCACCGAAGGTGGGCACCCCTGGCGCCGGACTCAGGCGGACAGATCACGACGAAGAGAGGAAGAGGGGAGGGGGAGAGACAGAGAGACAGAGAGGAAGAAGGAAGAGGAAGGAAGAGTGGGAAGAAGGCCGACGACAACGACTATGGCGGCGGCGACGACGGGGGTTGGGGTGGAGACGGGATAGGGGAGGATGGGCAGTCCTCCAAGAAGAGTAAAAAAAAACTCAATTTTTGAATAATGACTGCCTAACTGTTTCTTGAAATATTGGCCTATACATATAGGCCTTGGAGGAAAGAGAAATTACAGTTAAAAGAAATAAAATAAAGACGAGTGACATACGAACGGCGTAGTTTGGCGTCACGTTAGGGGGCAGTTCTGGATCTGCCTTTGGCGACGTGTCAGGACGCGTGAAGGGGCGTGCGTGGGTGGAGACGTGCCTGATGCTGGCATGTTGACTTGATCCGGTGACGTGCTTGATGTTGGCGTGTTGACCTGATCCGGTGACGATGGCGGCATGTCTTCAGCGGTTGTGTTGACTTTAGATGACGGTGGTGACGCGGTTGGAGTCGATGCGTTGACGTCGTCGCCACCAGTGAGACTCCGAAGTAATTTTGGTTATAATTAACTATAAACTCCAATAAGTGATTATGGTTAATATTAATGTGTGGCGACAATAATCAGAGAACGCCTTCTCTAATATTTCTCATACTGCGGCAAGATATTTAATTACATAATCCTTGAGCTGATATCCTCTTCTACAAATGTTGGATGATCTTATCTTAACCATGTAATCATTATCATAGGTTTCTTGTTGTGTCCAAACTAAAACAGATTTTAATTTCATGGTTAAAGATTGTAGGTCATAATTACAAATTAATTGGTCATTGAGAGGGTGCGGTGTCTCAGGTCAGGATCATTCTTGTTGATTATATTACTCTTACAGGTAGTAAGCAAAACAGACTGTGAAACCTTGATGTCTGCCACCTTGACGGTGGTTGTTCCTTGGAATAAACTGCAGATCTACAGTTAGGAAGCATCTTACTTTTCTAGTTTCTCACAAATGGAGAATGCAGACTTTTATGGGTATTTGTTCACATTTCGATGTCATTTTCTTGATCCCATGCAATAGAAGGATCCTCGCCCTCTAGATGTTGTACTTATCAGTGTATTCATCCGAATTTTATATGTTGTTTTACTGATGTGAACTGGATTTGCTCTCATCTCTTGAATGGCCAATCCTATCACCTGTTCATCTCTTAAGTTAAACGTAGAAGCACAAACCAGGTATATCATCAGAAGCTCCATCTAGTCGACAAAAACCTAATATTTGCTTACTCCTTTAAATTATTTGGGGGCATCTGCTTAGTCAGTTCTTTCTGATTCTGGAGTTGATCTCAGTACTTCCACTATAGACAATAATTTGTTACGCCTGTGTTAACATTATGTGTTGCCGCAGGATCAAATTCCATGGATCTCACCAGAAATGGTTCCCTTCTCATAAAAAGATGAATAATTAGAAGTAGCTGACAAGTGCGGTGCACCCCAACAGGCAGAAACTTTATACTGATCAAGGAATTGGAAAATATAAGCGTTTCTGTCAAAAATCTAAATGGAACTTCAGATTTGTTAATTGGGTCTTGCTGCTAGCTTCACCCTATGCTACGAATAGGCCAAAAGATTAGGCATTGAAGAGATCAGATTGAATCTTTTTCTAATCCATAAGGCCATCAATGGTTTGGGAGACCATTCTGATCAAGGAGAATGCATCGATCTGACACCTTCTTGAGCTACCTGTTCAGTTCTTCCATTTCTTCTCTCCTCAATGCTTCTTCCAATATTCTCCATATTTCTGATATTCTGAGGACGATAGGAACACTGGTGGAACCTATTTGACCATATAGTGTTCTAAAAATATAGTAACGAAAAAATACATCTCAGATGAAATAGCTGCAGTCTTATGATTCCTTCAAATCTGAACGTTTTCTAAAATTTTTCGTTCGCAAAATTAAAACTTCATTCCCTTGGTTTATTTATCATTACTGAAGTTCTCTTTACGATGCTTTACCGCGACTTTGAATTTCTAAAAATAAAGTTAAGAAATAATACATCTCAGACGAGATAACTGCAGTCTTATAATTACTTCACATCTGAACTTTTTCTATAACTTTTCATTTACAAAATTAAAACTTCATTCTCTTGGTTCATTTATCACAACCAAACTTCTCTTTACATTGATTTACCGCGACTTTGAATTTAGGGTTTCAAACGGTCTCCTTGAGAGCAGTCAAATCCATTTATTACTTCCCTCCGTACAGAGTAAGGGCCCATTCCTCCGTACAGACTAAGGGTCCATGTCTCATGATTCCTTTACATCTGACCGAACTTTTTCCACGTCTTTTCATTCTCCCAATGCATTTATCACTAATAAACTTCTCTGAATAATCAAGATTTTGATTTTGGGGTTCAATACGGTCTCCTTGAGAGTAATCAAATCCACTGATAACTCTCCCAAGTACAGAGATTAGAATTGTTCAAGGAAATTAGACGGTCGTATCTGTACAATCCGAAATTAAATAGTAGTTTGGGAGGCGGCTCGAAAAGAGGTTCAAATAGGGGCGCGGCGGACCCAATTTTGCTCTAGTCTCTTTCTCCGAGCTGATCTCGACGATCGCGACGCCCACCGAGCTCCATCTCTCCGGCGCTTCCATGGCGAACGAGGTTAAGAAAACTCCAGCGGAGGCGCCTTCGTCGTCGACTCGAGAGAAGAAGAAGCGACGCAGATCGCCCCCTCTCGTCTCCCCGCCCCCGATCACGCCAGTCGGAGCCCCCGACGACAAGAAGAAGAAGAAAAAGAAGGAGAAGAAGCCCGACAAAGCGTTGGGATCGGAGAAGACCGACGAGGAAGCGAGAAGCGCGGAGGATCGCGAGGCGGCTCCGATCGAAGCAAATCCGGAGAAGAAACCGACTTTCGATCGGATCTGGTCGGAAGGCAACGAGATCAAGCTGCTGGAAGCCCTCATCCGATGCCGGAAAGAGCGCGGCGTCGACCCGGGCTCCTCCGTCGACCTGGTAGACGAGCTCTTCCGCGATAACCTGAACCTGCCCTTCAACCGGAACCAAGTCTACGACAAGGTCCGCAGGCTGAAGCGCAGGTGGGAGTTCGCCTACTCCAAGCTCAAGAACAACCGCCGCGAGCCCGCCAAGGCCCACGACAAGGCCGTGTTTGAGCTGTCGCGGCAGATCTGGAAAACCCCTGACCCCGCTCCTGTGAAGTCAGAATCTGGGGGGTATCGCCACCTCCAAAGGCTCGTCGAAGAACTGGCGAAAGAGAACGAGAGTTCGGAGCCGAGCGGGCTCGTTTTGATGGGATTCAAGCGGCTGAGTCCTACCAAGCTGCAGGAGCTTGATCAAACCTGGAAAGCCCACTTGATCCAAGGAATGAAGTATTCGCTGCAGGAGAAGGCGATCAAGAGAGACATTCTGCGGGCTTGTGTGGAGTCTCTCGATCTCGGCGAGCACTGAGGAGTTCAGCTGAAGCTCTAACTGCGGTTTGTCTTTTGTGGGTGTCGGAGGTGTGGTAATTTTTTGTGTAGTTAGCGGTCTGTCGTGTGGAAGGCAGACCCACCAGAACAGTAGCTTCTAGCGACCGACCGACTGACTGACCTCCTTTCTTCCTCTTTTTTGGCCTGTCCAGGCTTTCTTAATTCCGCAGCTACAGAGCTTCTTCTTTTTAGGCGCTCAAAACAAGAAGGGTGCACTTCTCTGTGTAATGAACTCTTCTGGAGCGCTTTCTTTTTATTCTCTGAACGTTGCAATTTGGTTTGTCGCTTTTCTAACTCCGCACTGAGTAACACTTCGTCTTCAAATGACAGTAATGTTAGGAATTTAGATCCTAATCTGCAGGGCAAGTATAGAGGCCGGTCGAAGAGCTCAATTGATTATCTGATATACCGTGTTGATGTTCAGGTAGGGAGTCCATCGATCGATTCTGCCTAGCGGATCTGATCGGCCCACCGAGTTCATGATTTTGTTTTAGTTTTTTCATAAAAAAATGCGGAGTAACTTGTGGGGTTAAGGGATCAATCCATACGGACCAGTTCGAGGCGGAGTAGAGAAAAAAGATTTGGTCAAAGATCTAGTTTGTAGTGTTTGAAATAACTCATTTTTAAAATAACTCCTTTGCTGTAGTTGACATGTGACTTCTAGTTCTAGCTGGGAGTACTGAAAGTTGGAATCAGATTACAACTTGTTTAAGGATAAAAACATCCGCCCAATCAGCAATAGGGTAATCGTGGATTTGTACAGATCCAAGATTTTTGAGAATCAAAGGCATGCTACAACATAGGCCTAGATCTTACACTGCCGAAGTTGAATAAAGGTGCAGAAAATCCATTTCATAAAACGGAGACCAAAGACTTATAACTTGGTCTTCCTTTTCACTTTCAAAAAAATTAAAAAAAAGAACAGTATTTCCAGTTTAATAAGTACCAAGCTGAAATTGGAAAATTTTGAACAAAGAAATGCCATAAACCGAACACTCTCAAGAAAATCTGCAGATTATGATTTTAATAATGACCCAGACTGTGGGCTCGGTTTCGGTTTGCGCTAAACAATGGCTGTGGGTGGTCCAGCTTGCATGTATTCCACTTGAAAGAGGGCAGGAATCCCTCTTGAAGGCCAGGCAAGAAGTAATTGAAGAGTTTTTTTGATCCTGTATCTCTCACCTCTGTGATGTTCATTCTCCAGGTGTCACTTCTCCCACCATTGATGATCCTACAGTCGGTTCTTATAATGTCTAAAATGCCCCACTAGGCGCATGATAAGTACCTGGAAGAGCATGATCAGATAATTTGTTAGCTGAAGGATCAGCTCCTCTAAGTGCAGGATCAGATGAAGCCGTGAATGAACAAAACCAAGAGACAAAAAGAATTTAAAGTGGGTATTTGGTGTACTTTAACACGAGACCATAACGCATGAAATTGCTCGCTCTGTGGCCCTATAAGAAATTCAGTCCACAATTCTACGGGTCTTATCATGTCGTCTTATATAGTGTTGGACATTTAGGACCGAGGACTGGTTTCACCGTATGTAGGGTTTGACATTTTGGACCGGGGACCTGAACCGGATATTCTTAATAAATAAATAATTTTTTTCTTCATTCATTTATTTATTCGCCCTCTTCTTCTTTTCTTCTTATTATTTTTCTCTTATTCTTCTTCTCCTCCTTTTCTTTAACTCTTCTTTTTCTTTTCTTAGTCTCCGCTTTTTTTATTCATCTTTTCATCTTCCGTTCTTATTTTTCTCTCTCCGTATCCTCTTTTTAATTCTTCTTTCATCTTCCGTTCTTATTTTTCTCTCTCCGTATCCTCTTTTTAATTCTTCTTTCATCTTCCGTTCTTATTTTTCTCTCTCCGTCTCCTCTTTTTAATTCTTCTTTTCATCTTCCGTTCTTCTTCTTTGTCTTTTCTTCGTCTCCTCTTTTTTCTTCTTCTTTTCATATTCCATTCTTCTTTTTCTTTTCTTCATCTCCTCTTTTTCACTCTTCTTTTTCTTTTCTTCTTCTCCTTTTTTATTCCTTATTTTATTCTTCTTCTCTTCTTATTTTATTCCTCTTTTACTCTTCTTCCCTTCTTATTTTATTTTCTTCTTCTTCTTCCTCCTCTTCTTCTTCTTCTTCTTCTTCTCTTCTTCTCTTCTTCTTTTTTTCTCTTCCTTTTTCTTTTTCTTCTTGGTGTCCTTGTTTCCACTGTTCTTTCCTTCTTTCTCTTTCTCCTTGTTTTCCTATTACTCATTATATTTTTTCTCTTCCTTCTTTTTCATCTTTCTTTCGCTTTCTCCTGGTTTTCCTATTTCTCATTATCTTTTTTCTCTTCCTTCTTTTTCATCTTTCTTTCTTCTTCTTCTTCTTCTTTAGTTCTTCCTTTTTTTTCTATTGTTCTTTTATTCTTCCTTTCTTCTTCTCTTTTTATTTTATTATTCTTTTTATCTTATCAGATGGACTTTACAGTTTCGTTTGCAATACATTTTTCCTCTTTGGAAGTCCATGCCATTTTTTTTACTTCTCTTCGACCTGGACTGGTCAACATGATAGGACTGGGACCGGACTGGAACCAGACCAGGACCAGACAAGACCGAATCGGATATGGACCAAACTTTAGGTTAAGTTTTGGTCCTTGCTAAAAACACAGACCAGACAGGGACATTCAAACCCTAGCCGTATGTACTCCATTTGAAGATGGACTGGTTAGTCCAGCAGGTTTAAGTCCAAGTGTCAAACTGGATATAAATTATTAAATATATATTTTTAAAAATTCTAAAAAAATTAAACCCAACTCATCTGAGAATTTTGTGTTGAGCTAAGTGTAGCCGTCATATATTTGACCATATATGGGCACCCACTTGATGCAGAGGTGCTCGTATTCAAAGGCGGGATGGACGAACTCATTAAAACCTAGTTCTCTGTTGGAATTTTTGTCCTTCTCTATTCACCCTGATAGTTCTCCGTGAAGAAAGGGATGTGTGGAGAGAGAAAGATGTAGAGAAAGATATTGAGATGGGGTAAAGTAGGGAAGGGAGGCAAAGGGGCATTCATTACCGACAGTTCTAAAGATCAGAATGTGGATATTCAACATAACCATCAACAAAAAAATTTTACTTTTTTTGAAATGACTAATCAACCTAACCATAACAGGAATGGTACAGATCAGGACCAATACCGGGAATGGACAAGAATGGACTGGAATGAGACCAAACATGAGGTAAGGTTTAGATCTTTGCTAAAAATCTGACCAGACTGGGACCGTCAAACCCTACTTGTAACTATTTGATGGTGATGTGGCTCTATCTGAGCCATTGGATGATGAAAGTTTTGTCGCATGATAGAAAGTTACAAGTGCAAAGTGGAAATTCCCTCTTTTCCATTTTAATTTAATTTCATCATAACTTGCCGAAATTGATAGAGAAGATATGAAAATGCATAAACGAATTCATATGAATACTGTAAAAAGGAAAAAATGTCCACGCGTTAAAAGTGGACATTTTTTCCTTTTTTACAGTATGTTTATATATTCTTATGATCGGGAATAATATAGGGAGTGAGGTTTACATCCAACCAAATATAAGTATGAGAAGTGCCAAAGGTTTTGTTTAAGAAATAATGTTTCTGGGAAATGTTCAATAAAAAATAAAAAATTGGGATTGGGGGAGAAGGAAGCGAAGGAATAGAAGATATAAAAAAAATGAAGAAGGTGAAACTTAATCTCATTCCATGAAAATGTCCTCCCTAGTGAAGAAGCCAAGGTATACAAGGTCTATGAATGCCTGATAACGTATCATAATCAAGAAAATCAGTATCAAAGTGTAAGGCCTGAGTGTTTCATGAACATTCAAGTTAGCCTCTTTCTAAAACTCTTAAACTGGGCGGTCATATATTGGTTAATGCAATATGATATGTTTAAATGTACAAATAAATTTCATATAAAATGTTTTGAGTTGTGGGCTTGATTGATTGTCTGAAAATGATATGTGGAGTAGAAACCATTGAAACTGAATTTAACTAAATAACATAATTTTGATTCCACTCTCAATTTTCTCCATCGAATAGTACCTTTTAAGGCATTCATGTGCCTCTGAGGACAATTACACACAATCGTTGCGATGATGGATCTCCTCAAACTTCTTCAATCCTCCTCGAAGATCTAGTTGATCTTCCAACCATCAAGTCTCACTCGACGATGATGGGGGGGGCTAGATCTCACTGGCACGGGCACTTACATGGATGAGTCTGAGAGTCAGAAAGGAGACAGAGAGAGAGAGAGAGAGAGAGAGAGAGAGAGAGAGAGAGAGAGAGAGAGAGAGAGAAAGAGAGAAAGAGAGAGAGAGAGAAAGAGAGAAGAGAGAGAGAGATTGTTCATATAACCTGTAAAAGCAATTGTTCATATAATCGAACATCCTGTGCAACGGGACACCGTCCAGAATGACGTAAGGATGGGACACTATGGCCCGTGACATGTGGCACAAGTGTGATGGATTTTCTCAAAACTTAGGGGGGAGACAGGACATAAGACATGGCAAACAGACATCATGATTTTGTCTGTCAACATAGACATCCGTCCCCTCATATCCTAGATGTGATTTTCCCAACTAGAGAGATCCAATATGTCATCCACACCTCTCCACCAGTTTTTTTGAAGCCCAAAATTGAAAATGCTGCAATCTGGCCAATACCCAAAAGACTTTAAAAATCAAATGGAATGCCTTTGCTCACTACTGTTCATCACATTTAATTCCTAAATTTATGCTTGAACATTGATGCCAATAAATGCTAGTTAGAAGTCCGAAATAGTCAATAAATGACATTACTAAGAAATCCAAATTTTTTTTCAGATAATCTAATTAATAATATGATAAATCCAATATATGATAATCTAATAACCAAATCAGATCAAATGCATGGCATTATGGGCACATTATTGATGTTAACAGAATGTGCAACCGTGTTCAAACTGACATAGGCTAAAAGTATTTAGGTGATAGAGGGGCTGGAAGTTCGCCAATTTTATCTCATTTGTTTAAAAACATCATGGTAGTTTGGAGGATTGGGATGGTGTTTCTTTAGTGCTAATTAAAGAAAACATGTCATTGATTATAATTTTCATAGAATTTTTATGAGTAAAATAATATATAAAATGCTTTGACTACAATGTTACTTGTTGAAGAGCTTAATAAAATTATATTCACATTACTAAAAAAAGCAATTTAGGAAGGAAATATGATTTACTTCATCCTCTATTTGTTGCATTATCACTTATTAGATAATCATTATGAAACAATTAATGGATTCATTCCAAAGAAAGAAAAAAGTCAATTAATATGGAATACAACAAATTGACCTTCTCTTGGGCACAAGTCAATTAGGAGAACCCAAAACCAAGTGCTGAAGAACACTTCTGAGACGGCCATAAACCTCAATGTCCGTGCTAGACTTCAATTCTTCAATCCTTCTTTGGGATCCAATACTTTAATCGGGAGATCATATATCCCAATGAATCATAAGCACTCCAAATAAGCTAAAGACTTATATATTATATCTATATCCCACTAGAGTATTTGTTCTCCAGTTAAATATTCGAAGTAGAATAAATGAAAACATAGGCCAATCTTCAAAACATCTATAGCCCTTCACAGTACCCTTTTTTTTCCCAGCGTCCGAGAGCATGTAGCATGAAAGTAGCTTAGGGAAGTAAGCAAACTGGAATCTTTTTTTCCAAGAAAAGCTGCCAGAGGGTGTATCCTTAAATTAGATGGGATCATCAGAAACAGTGACCTAGATAGATAAATGATGCAGGACGGACGGCAGTGAGTGGTGGCAGGGACGGGGAAGTCCGCACAGACAAGGTGTGATGGTGACGAGGGCGATCTCAAAGACAACGCACGAGCTACAGGCTAGTGTTACCATGAGATAACTTGACAGTACTTCCTTTTTGTAACTGATTTTTCTTAGGGTTAATAGCATGAAATGTCCCAAACTGTTTCAAAAATCTGAGATATATCCCAAACTATTTTTTTGGCATGGTATATCCCAAACTCTCTAAGTAGACTCTGACATATCCCGGTTATGACGTACAATCCGTCGCGGCTGCCAGGTGGATTTCCGGCCAGATTTTGACCTGGGCGGAACCCACCTGGCAGGCACGATGGATTCCACGTCATAACCAGGGTTAACCCATTTCTCTCTCAATCCTCGAAAAAACCTAGTTGAGAGCGAGAGAGAGAGAGCGAGAGAGCGAGAGAGAGAGGCGTTCTAGAGAGAGAGACGTTCTAGAGAGAGAGAGGCGTTCAATGTCGATATATTTTTTTGATATGAGAGAGAGAGGCGTTCTGGAGAGAGAGACGTTCTAGAGAGAGCGAGAGAGCGAGAGAGAGGCGTTCTAGAGAGAGAGAGATGTTCTAGAGAGAGACGTTCTCTCTCTCTCTCTCTCTAGAATGCCTCTCTCTTTCTCGTATCGAAAAAAAATATCGACATTGAACGCCTCTCTCTCTCTCTAGAATGTCTCTCTCTCTCTTGCTCTCTCTCTCTAGAATGTCTCTCTCTCTAGAACGCCTCTCTCTCTCTTGCTCTCTCTCTCTAGAATGCCTCTCTCTCTCGCTCTCTCGCTCTCTCTCTCTCTCAACTAGGTTTGATTGAGGATAGAGAGAGAAAAGGGTTAATCCCGGTTATGACGTGGAATCCGTCGTGGCTGCCAGGTGGATTCCGCCCAGGTCAAAATCTGGCCGGAAATCCACCTGGCAGCCACGGCGGATTCCACGTCATAACCGGGATATGTTGGAGTCTACTTAGAGAGTTTGGGATATAGCGTGCCAAAAAAATAGTTTGGAATATATCTCAGATTTTTGAAAAAGTTTGGGACATTTCGTGCTATTTAACCCTTTTTCTTATCACAAAAAACTTCTTCTCTTGTGTGGGAGTCATGGGAAGGGACTTATATAGCCTCCCGGTGACGTTCCCCCCCCTTTTTCAGAGGAAACAAAATAAAAAAAAACATTAAAAAAAGAAAAACTAAGTAGATGGGCCGCAACCCGTTCCCCATCGACAGAAGATGTTGAATATCTAGACAGAAAAAAGCTAAAATTGAACTGGGAACAAATATGGGGCGAAAAATAAGTTAAAAGCTCCAAAAAAGAAGATATACTTGCAGTTGAAAACATCAGCGGGAAACATGTACAAGAAGAGACATCAACGAACACTGTTGACGTAAAATTCACACAAGAACCTCGGCCAAACGCTGTCAGCAACGAACGCTGTCGTTGCACTGCGGCTAAGGCCAGGAGGAGAGGCCAAACCTCCGCAGCAGGCGGCGCGCGAGCTTCACCGCGTGGGGCGCCGTGGCGCGGACCAGGCGGGGCAGCGAGGGCGAGGTGAGCGCGCCGAGCACGAACCAGTTGAAGCTGAGCAGCGCCACAGCGTCGGCGGCCGGCCTGTTGCGAATCGCGGAGAAGAACTGAATCACGCTGGCCAGCGACAAGCCCACCACGGTGAACAGCGCGGCGACCAGCGGCACGCACGGGTCGTCCGCCTCCCACGCGATCATCCCCACCACGACGGAGAGAACCACGCTGAAGGTGCTCCGGTAGAGCGCCACGTACCTCTGCTTCTCCAGCGCCGCCGGAGAAGTCTCCTCCTTGGCCGGACCGATCGAAACCTCCGCCGCCGCGGCTGCTCTCTGTTCCTCCGCCTCGTCGTCGTCGTCGTCCTCCTCCTCGCCTTTCGTTTGATAGTCCCATCCGCCTTTCCCTCGGTACTCATACTTGCTCTCCCGTAGTTTCTGTCTCGCGTCCTGCAGCTGAACGCACCGAAAAGATTAATAATCACAGTGAGAAATCCCTCTTTCTCTCTCTATCTACGTGTATATGATTTGTATACATGCAGAGAGATGGAAAGAGAGAGGCATTGATACGTAGAGGGATATGGAATAGTGGATGAGAGAGATAGAGAGAGAGATCTAGATATGGAGAGATGAGAGAGCAGGGATTAGTGACGTAGAAAGATGAGATATAGAATGGTAGAGGAGATAGAGAGAAAGATATGTCTTTGAGATAGAAAGAGAGATGAAAGAATAGGGATCAGTGAGTTAGAAGGAGAGAGTCTGCGATAGATAGAGGGATATATAGAGCGAGATGTATAAATAGAGAGATGAGAGAGCAGGGATTAGTGACGTAGAAAAATGAGATAGAGAATGGTAGAGGAGATAGATAGAAAGATATGTCTTTGAGACAGAAAGGAACGAGTAAGGGTCAGTGAGATAGAAGGAGGGAGACAGTGATAGATTGAGGGATGTATAGTGCGAGATCTATAAATAGATAGATGAGAGAGCTGGGATTAGTGCCGTAGAAAGAGAGAGACAGTGATAGGTAGAGAAATATAGAATGGTAGATGAGATGGATAGAAAGGTATATGTCTTTGAGATAGAAAGAGAGATGAAATATTGGGGATCAGTGAGATAGAAGGAGAGAGACAGTGATAGATAGAGGGATATATAGAGCAAGATCTATAAATGGATAGATGAGAGAGCGGACGTAGAAAGAGAGAGACAGAGATAGGCAGAGGGATATAGAATGGTAGATGAGATACATAGAAAGATGTCTTTGAGATAGAAAGAGAGATGAAAGAGTGAGGATCAGTGAGATAGGAAGAGAGAGACAGTGATAGATAGAGGGATATAGAATGGTGGGTGAGACAGATGGATAGATGTATAGAGCGAGATCTTTAAATAGAGAGATGAGAGAGCAGGGATTAATGACGTAGAAAGAGAGAGACAGTGATAGGTAGAGAGATATAGAGAAGTAAATGAAAGAGTAGGGATCAGCGAGATAGATAGTGAGATGACTGTATTAGGTAGAGAGATTTAGAGTGGTGAATAAGATTAGATAAGAAGATAGATAGATAGAGAGTGATCTATACATAGAGAGATAAAAGAGTAGGGATTGGTGGATCGAAAGAGAGAGACAGTGATATGTAGAGAGACAATGAATGAAGGATGAGATAAATAGATAGAGAGATCTATGAATAGAGAGATGAAAGGATAGGGATCAGTGAGATAGAAAGAGAGACAGTGATAAGTAGTAGAGACATAGAATGGTAAATAAGATGGATAAAAGATAAATGCATAGATCGAGAGAGATCTATGTATAGAGAGTCGCAGGGATTAGTGAGAGAGGAATGGGGTTTAATGAGAGAGAGAGAGTAAATAAACAGATAAGTGGGGATTAGTGTGAGAGAGAGAAACATTGAATGGCAGAAGAGAGATACAGTATCGTTTCGTAGAGAGATAGATGGTCAATTAGTGAGAGAGAGATATATATTACCTCGTTCTCAAGAAGGTCAATTTTCTCTAAAGCTTTGTCTTGCTCCTGCTCCATTTTGGCAAGAACTGACTCAATGGCCCGGCATTCATCGAATGAAGCATCCAAACAATACACAAGTTGTTTATTTTCCGAGGTCAAATTTCCCAGCTGAGTTTCCAACCTATGCAAGTTCATCTCCATCTGAATAAACATCAAAGAACCGGAAAAAAAACCAATCAATCGATCATATTAAGCAGTAAAAAGGTATGGATTTAAGAGAAGTGGCACGAACAAACCAATTTTTCCCTGCGTAATGCCGTCATGATCCTGAGAGGAAATGATGAAATGTTATATGCCCATCTTATGATACTCCGGCACAGATCGATCGGCGCAATGGCCAAAGATTTCATCAAAATCCACCATGTTGAAATGGCGGAATTGAGAACTTGCACGCCGGCCGCGCAAAGAAGCTTGAAGAACAGGAAAGATCTGATGACCAGAATGACTGAATTTGTAACTAATTCGAGAAGCAGCCCAATCATGTTTAGATTATCTTGGCAGCATCAAAATCGGAGTCAGTGGCCTGTAATACACCGAATGTTAGATCAACAATGATCGTTTTTCAGGTTCGAAGCAAATCGGATGAGATCTCAGATTTGTCGTTGTTTCCCGTCATCAGCAGTAATCTTTGTAGATTAGTTTCAAAATTTGCAAAGTTTGTCTAATGGTTTGTAATCTCACGTCTGTTCAAGAGATTACCAGATGAATCAAGCTCAGGTGGATTTAAACCATGATTTCAAGTGTTTCTGAAAGATTTCTCTCCACATTCCATGCGAAATTAGGAAGAAAAACTGCGGTAAGTAACCTAATCTGATGAGTTCTTCCCAGTTCTTGGAACATGGAATCAATACCTTGTGGAGAAAGAAAGACAGATCTGCAAAAATCAACATCCATCATGTAAGTTTCGGGGAGAAAGAAGAAGATTACCCGCTCCTTGGTGGACGGATCATCTACGGATCTCGCAATTTCCTTCGGATCTCGCTCTCCCCATCTTGCAGTAGACGGGATGAGCACTCTTCTTATCCGTCTTCATCGCCGTCGGCGGGGCTACCGCGACACGTCGCCGCGACGCGTGTGGGCGTTTCCTGCGTTCTTAGCCTAAGAAACGATGAGAGAGAGAAAAGAGAGATCTGTCGATCTATAGAACTAATTCCGAGGAAGATTGATAGATCATTCGGTATTTAATGAGATATTGTTATCTTCAGGGTTTTCGTCGAGCCCGCGACGTCGGAGAAGGACGTGAACAGCGAAGGATTTTCTTCCCAGGAAGGATCTCCTTAGTTCTTGGAGATTAATTTACATTTTAAGAATCTGCCTCTTCTATTTCTCGATTTCCTGCTTCTCCTTGGATGATTTCTCGTCTTACAGTCTGCGAGAAAAACCCTAGCGCGGTGAGGGAGCTCGCGCGGCCGGCGAAAATTTCTTGTTTCGTCGATTTATTATTTTTCTCAAGCTTGATCTTGCATTTCGTGTGCCGTTTGATTCGGAGATTTCAGGAAGTATTCGCACGGCCAATCTGCGAAGAACTCCTCGGCGATCGGACGGAGTTACATGCCGAAAATCCATGGACAAAGATTCCGAGGGAAGTCCGAGTTTCCCACCTCTTCCTCTCTGCGGTCTGTTAACTTCTCAGCTCGAAGCTGGTCCGTTATGAATCTTTTCTTCGATTTTCAAACTCGTGTATCCAATTTCCTCCGTCTCTGGATCGATCAAAACGTTTTTTATCACCAGATCTGGAGTCGTTGCCGTCGATGCTTCGCCACACCTATGCAACGATGCGCGAACTAGATCGAAGTCTACAAGGTATCGATTGATCCATGTTTTCTTGAAAAAAAAGGCTTCAATTTCGGATTATCGCTGGCGCGCTCTTGCTGTAGAAGATTTCATCTTCTTAACTTTTCTGTAGCGCTGCAGCAGCAGAACGACAAGAGATGCGAGGAAGAGATTGAGGAAATTAGGCGTGGTCTTGCTGCATCAGCAACTTCGACTTCGAAGACGGCTCTCAGATTCTCTGATGAGGCTCTTGACGAACAGAAACATTGCGTCAGAATCGCCGAAGAGAAAGTCGCGTTAGCGGGTCAAGCTTACGAAATGGTAGCTGTTGAGAAAATCGTGAACGATTCTTTCTGCTTAATTTCTTCCTTGAATATCTTGTCAGGCGCCGTCCTGCAGAGGACAGCTCTGTTTTTCTGATTTCTCATAATCGGCTTTCTTGATGAAATCGGCTTGAACCTGTTGTTTATTTCATCCTGAAACTGAGAACAGCTCTGTTTTCCTGATTTCTCATAATCAGCTTTCTATCTGAAATCGGCTTGAACCTGTTGTTTATTTCATCCTGAAACTGAGAACAGCTCTGTTTTTCTGATTTCTCATAATCAACTTTCTTGCTGATTTCTCATAATCAGCTTTCTTGCTGAAATCGGGTTGCAGCTGTTCTCTATTTCATCCTGAAAATGAGAACGGCTCTGTTTTCCTGATTTCTCACAATCGGCTTTCTTGCTGATTTCTCATAATCAACTTTCGTGCTGAAATCGGGTTGCAGCTGTTGTTTATTTCATCCTGAAAATGAGAACAGCTCTGCTTTCCTGATTTCTCATGATCAGCTTTCTTGCTGATTTCTCATAATCAACTTTCGTGCTGAAATCGGCTTGAACCTGTCGTTTATTTCATCCTGAAACTGAGAACAGCTCTGTTTTCCTGATTTCTCATAATCAGCTTTCTATCTGAAATCGGCTTGAACCTGTTGTTTATTTCATCCTGAAAATGCGAACAGCTCTGTTTTTCTGATTTCTCGTAATCAACTTTCTGTCTGAAATCGGCTTGCAGCTGTTCTTTATTCACCCTGAAAATGAGAACAGCTCTGTTTTTCCGATTTCTCGTAATCAACTTTCTTGCTGAAATCAGCTTGCAGCTATTCATCATTTCGTCCTGAAAAACGTTGCGTCTATTTTGTTAATTTTTTTTCACCCAGGTGGATACGCAAATCCAGCAGCTTGATCAATATTTGAGGAAACTAGAGGAAGTTAAACAAGGTCCTCTCTCTCTCTCTCTTTCTCTCTATCTGTTCTTTGTGGCAGTCTCCATTCCTCCCTTCCCCCCCTCTCTCTCCCTCTGACTTCCTACTATCCTCTCTCATCCTATTCTCTTCGCCCCTTTTCCCATCTTGTTTCCTAGTTTTATCAACTTAGCTTCATCCAGTTCTGAGAACCTTTACTCTTATTGTGTTGATGTTCTTCCTTTGGTGCTCTCTCACTGTCTTTCCTTCATCCTTTCTCTCTGCCTCTCCATTCTATCCTATTCTCTCTCTCTCTCTCTCTCTCGTCTGCATCCTTTCTCGCTTGTGCTCTCTCTCTCTGTTCTTCTCTGTCTCCCCGTTGACTTTCACAATTGCTTACAATGGTGGCTTTGGCGCAGAGGAGATGGCAAGGACTCCGGAGGGCGCTGCCATGGACAGCCGCCTGCGATCAGGACGAGGGAGTGGCAGCGGCAAGGCAGGGAGGAAAAAGTGTTGTCTCTTCTTCCATCACTTAACCCAATTCCCTTCTCAGAAGCCATTGCCCAGAAGCCATTGATGCTCTGGTCTACTCTGTTCTTCTTAGGTCTGCCCCCGCTGTGGAGCCTCCCTGCATTGATCTGGAGATCCCCGTTGACCCCAACGAGCCCACCTACTGTATCTGCAATCAAGTTAGCTACGGCCAGATGGTTGCCTGTGACAACCCCAGCGTAAGTCCCTCACCACCTTTCTTTTCCTTCTTCTTTATTTTTACCTCTTCTTCTTCTTGCACTCGCTTGCCCCTTCTTCTCTCCCCAAACCAACCCATCATTGAGAATTCCTGTTTTTTCTCTTCCTCTTTGTCTCCAATCTCAGTGGCCACTCTCTTTGAAAACTTATTATTATATTGACTTTTAATCTTCTCTTTGTATCCCACATTAACTGGGCGTTCATGACTAGTTGTCTCTGTTTTTGTCTCCTGCTTGGTATTCGTGTGTGTCTCCCTCCACCTGCCCCCCCCCTCAACAGGTCATTCGTTTATCTCTCCTGTTTGTCTCTTTATCCCCTGTCTCCCTTAGTCGAAGGCGTTAGTGGGCAATCACAGTTGATTCGCCTTCTTTTTCTACGTATTTGGACATTTCTCTTTTTCACCGTCTGTCTCTGCCGCTCTACCTTCGTCTCCTTCTCTGCTTCTCCTTGTATGCGAGCGATCCCTTATAGTCGTTCTTTTTAACTGCCCATCCTCTCTCTCCCTTTGGTGGACTTTCTTCTCTCTCTCTCTCTCTCTCTCTCTCTCTCTCTCTCTGTATTTCTGTAATTCTCTCAATGGAGGTCTTTTTTTCACACTCTACTTAGTGTCCTCTTCCTCCAATCCCCAGTCGTTGGTAGTTCTTGTTTCTTCTCCTCTCCTTTCTCAGGGGTCATTCCTTTTTCTTCCTCTGTTTGTCGATGTTCTGTCTCCCGTTCTCCATTTCTGTCCCACTCTTTGTGGGTGCTCATGTTTCTCCCACTTCCTCCTCCATGGCGATTCCTTCCTCTTTCCTTGTTTATTTGCCTCTAGACCGCCATTTATCTCTCTTGCGGTTCAACTCGTAGGGGGCATTCGTGTTTCTCTGGATTCCTTTCTCCGCTTCTGCGGGCCCTTACCTTCTTTCTCTCCCTCCCTCTTCACTCTTTGCCTCTTTCTTTCCATCTCCGACTTGGGACTCTTGTTTCCTCTAGAGAACTCTTATCTTGGCTGAATTTTTCTGTCTTCTCATCAGTGCAAGATCGAGTGGTTCCACTTTGGCTGCGTTGGCCTGAAGGAGCAGCCCAAGGGGAAGTGGTTCTGCCCCGAATGCTCCGCTCTCAAGCGGCGCCGCCGCTGACCATACCGGCCTTTTGTGACGCTAGAACTGGTAGACTATATCATGGCCGCCCAATGGGTATCGTTTGCCCGAGATGTTTGCTCAAAACTAACCCCCCAAGATTCCATCTTTCTTTTCTGGGTCTTCATCAATTTTGTCTTTTGCGCCATATACACGCGTTTCAGGGGGAGCAAGAGTCATGGGACCCCCCCACGGTCTCTCTTTCTCTCTGGGTAGTCCTTTTTTTTTTTGAGTTCCTCATCAGGTACTGTGTGGAGGAGAAGACCAGAGCTTGAAAATGGCGCAGTTGCAGCTCACCGGGGTGATCTAGAAGGCGAGCTACAAGCCATGAGCACAGTTGGCGTGCTCCGATCGTCGCTCGTCGGAGCGAGGCGGAGAATCTTCGCGGCGGAGCACCGGCGATGGCCGCCGGCGAGAACGCTGAAGTTTGGCGATGCCCGGATCTACTCTTCGCCCGCCGTCGCCTTCTGCTCTTCTCCGGCTTCTTCTTCGCCGCCGGGGGCCTCCGCCTCCGACGCCGTCGCCGGCGAGCCTGCTCCCGACCTGGATATTTATTGCGCAGAAGCCCTCATCGAGAAGGTCTACTCTTTCCCTCTCTTTAATCTTCTCGTGGGTTTGAAATTTCATGGCGAATCGATCATCTCCAGGCTGTTTACTGCTGCCGGTTCTTCGCGCTGCTCGGTGTCACCGGCGCCTTGGTGGGATCCGTGCTCTGCTTCTTCAAGGTGGGCTTGCTCTTTGGGGTCTGATCTTGAGAATTAAATGAAAGTTTTCCGCTTCTTCTCTGAAGTTTCTCGCCGACATGGTCGCAGGGTTGTGTGTTCATCGTCACCGCCTTCCTGGAGTACCCGACCTCAAGGCCCAAGGCCATGTCCGCCATCATTGAGGCCATCGGTGAGCATCATCCCCTAACTCTCTTCCCATGATGATGATTTTGATGAAGAGCAACTCTGATCAAAGTTTAGTCATGGGGATAACCGCGAATTTTCTCTAATCATTGTCGGCAAAAAAATTATACAATTTCTCCAGTCCAGTGAAGACCCGTGATTTTTAGTGTTATTAGTATCTTCTCTGAAAGAAAAAAAACCAAGTACCGGACAGAGCGTGATCTTGACGATGGTTTTTCTTGGAACTCGAAGATATATACCTGATAGGGACGGTGATGCTGGTTTTTGGCATGGGGATCTACGAGCTATTCATCAGTAACCTCGACATGGCAAACATTTCCTCGAAGAGATCGAATCTGCTGGGGCTTTTCACCCTTCAGGCAAGTGAATTCTCGCCGATCATCCTTTGTTGTTTTCTTTAAGCGTAGACTTCTGTAGAAAAAATCAACTTGCGTCAATGCCTCAAGATATGCGGTCTCTACATTTTTTGATCCCAGAGTGTTAAACTTTCTAATCCTTGAAACAAAGTCCTAGAAAATTATTTATGATTATGTTGAATGTTAGTCGTCCAACAAGATCAAGCCTCATAATTAATAGAGACTGTTGCCTCCTAATCTTCGGCTAATAACCTGTTGCAGATTTTTTGTTTTATTTTCTGAGGTAATAAACTATTGGTATCTGAAACCTGCTAATCCTGTTCTTTTGTTCCCACACATTCAATTGAGTCCTCCCAGTAAGTATTTGAAACATATCTTTCGTTACAACTTGAAAAAGTAAAAGTCCTTGGTAAATTATTTATGATTGTGCTCAAATTCTTGAATCCCAAGTCCCAACTGTAGCAATATTTCATCCCCCTCCTGAAAGGTGGTTAAGGTGCCTCTTTTTCTGATTCTAGAAGTACAACATCCTGCTTAAAGATGAAAAGTAGTGCCCTTGCTATTACTTCTTTTGGGCCCTGATACCGAATAACATTTTTGGAGATTCAAAAACTATGGATTCAAGATAAATCTACTTATAATTGTGTTTTAATCGAGACGATCTGATCTAAGTGGGGTTGAAACTGGACACAGGAGAGGCCGAAATGGCTGGAGATAAAGTCGGTCAACAGCCTGAAGACGAAGCTTGGGCATGTCATCGTGATGGCGCTGCTGGTGGGCCTTTTTGACAAGATCCAGAAGGTGGCCATCGCCACCCCCGCCGATCTTCTCTGCCTCAGCGCGTCCATCCTCATCTCCTCCTGTGGCCTATTACTCCTCTCCAAGCTCTCTCACTCTGGCGACAAATGAGTCTGTCTCTCCAAAACCTCTCTTTGGTGTAAAAAATTTAGACTGGCTCATGTATGTTACCACACCGAGTATAAGATTTGATCAGTTTCCCTTCTCTGACCGATGCTTTCTATCTCCCCCATGACGGTAGAAACAGAGCAATAGAGCAGTTAGGAGATTTAATCACAGTTATACTGAAGATACAGCAAATTCTAACAAGTTTTAATCTATCTCTTTGCTTTTAGGTTATAAGATGTGGGCTTGGGTTGGCCTGGGTCTCTACATGGGTCAACGAAAGTACAGTGGTGTGGGGTAGGGTGCCACCGTTCAGGTATCTGATCCGAAATAGAATAGCTGATGTCAATATCGATAAGGGTTTTGTTCACACTTTGTTTGGTATCTGGGAATCTGTTGTTGGTACCTGATGTCGAGTATTGATAAGGGGTGGGGGAAATTTATGTGGGCTATCTGTTGGTGGATCCTTTATTTGTCGTTGCTTCATTTATTTAGATAATTTTAATGTTTCTATATCCGATATCTGAAACAAATATCTGATCTCAAAATATATTAAGAAATGAATTCGATTAGTAAAAAGATAGGGCTGGTTATATTTGGGAAAAAACCTAGGGTTAGGTTAAAAATAGTGTTTTTAGGTGCAGAGTATATGAGAAAAAATGATGGGCTATGTGTGACTTTACGATCTTCGAAGCTCTTGGTATTTATTGCCCCTAACTATAGATTAGATCCACAGAGTGATGGCGACTGTGGTGAGGTGATGGGCAAAGGTAGCAGCAGTGAGGCAACATGCAAATGGAGTGGCAGTAATGTGATAGGAAATGGGTGATGGCAGCAGCAACCAGCGGCATGAGATGAGTGGAGTGAGCCGTGAACAATGAGCATGTGGCGAGAGGCATAAGGCAATGAACAATGATTCCACTGGCGTGAGGCGAGGGGACGGCGAACAGAGGAGAGCAGCTAGAATGTGCTGGCAGGGTGAGGTGATAGGCCACAGCAGCAGCGCAAGGCAAACAAATGGTGAGCAGTGCACGGCAAGTGACGAGCAGTTTGAGTCGAGCTGAGAACATGAGGCAAGGGGAAAGTAGTGTGAGACAATTGTGAGACTCGTGTGATAAGTCCAAATTTAGGGGTTTTATGTCATTGTTTTGATTTAGACTTAACCAACAATTTTTATGAAAAATTTCCACTTAAATACTCTATAATTAATATAGGGCAAGTAATGGGTCGATCCACATAGATGTAAAAATTTAATTTCAGAACTTTTTTCAAGCTTGGAATGAAGGAAGTGAGTTTAAAAGTGAGATATATAATTTCTAAGATTTTTATGGATATTTAGTCAATTTATATAAATTCCTATGATCTAAATAAAATCAGAATTACAAAGAAAAATACTAAAAATATTTTTAAATAATTTTTAAAATTTTAATTTACACTAGAAATAGGAAATAAATATTTTTTTGAAATTTTTTGAATTTAATGAACACCAAAATACTAGAAATATTAAAAATGAGAGTTAAATATTTTTTTGGAATTTTTGTAGACGTTAAAGATATTAAATATTGATTATACTTAATTTCATGGATTTTTTTGATTTTTTTGGAATTTTTAAATATATAAAATAAGAAAAAGACCTTTTCCGGCTATCAACAATGGCGGCGGCGGCGGCGGCGGCGACGACGGACCAGATGAGCCGGTGGTTGTTGTGTGGCCCATTAGGGCTGGCCTTAGTGATGGAAATAAATGTGGCCGACAAGCCAATCACACATTCCACATCTCGTTCCATATTCATTAATAGAATATATTCATTATAGTGCACGTGTGATGCGTATAATGAAGTCCATGAATACATGATCGGACCTAGTCTTTAAGCATGTGTTCTAAACATTCTTATTCGAAGGATACGCGAGAAGGACATCGAAGTATCCATATAGAATAACACTATCTAGCCTCACTCCTATGATGAGTATGGCCGGTTCCGTAGCCATTAGTGTGGCGACACTAAGGATATACAGTGGGTGCTCTTTAGTGGAAAGAGTTCACTAAATTGATCCGTACGAATCCCTGAATGGTATTATACCGAACTGTCAATCAGGTTGATTCATGTCACGGTTGTGTAAGTGGTCCTTAGACCTGAGACACCAAAGACGTCTTGTGGACGGACGGTTGTACTTTGGCTATGGCCAACGAGTCTCTAGTCATGGGATTCTAAACGGTCTTAGTTCGGGTGCATCAAGAAGTACACGAAGGCGATTGAGTGGTCAAGATGGGATCATCCACCCTCGGTATAAGAGGTGAAAGCTCAAGGAAGACGATGCAATGAAGTCCTTGGCCAAGGCAGTGAAATATCGGAGAAGAGTTCTCCGATGATTTCCGAATGCATTAGTACTAACTCGGATGACCGATTAGGGTTTGACAGTTGACCATACCCTAAGTCGTCCAGGGAGCATCAAGTTGATGAGGGATTATACATACACGGTAACCGATGAGGAACAGGTTCCATGAGTGAGTCGATACACACTCCTTTGTATCTTCTAGGACACGAGGTGTAGCTTGGCACCTCACGTGTCGGAGACTCGACCTATCCATTGGGTTAAATCGATCCGACGTTAATTAATCTATATGATGATATAGTTGATTAATTTGGAAGGCCAATAAAGGTTATTGGGCCGCTGGAGTCGTTAACTAGACTGATACATGGGCCTAGAGGGTCACACGCAAATGGTCTTTTGGACGTTGGAAGATATACTTAAGTTTTGGGGGTTTTTATGAAAAATATCCACTTAGTACAAATAGGGGAAGGTCCTGAACAAAATTCACCCAGGCCAGAATTGTTCAGGGGCCTTTCCCCTTCTTCTCCACTCTCCCCACAACCCCTCTCCATCCCTGATGTGATCGGGACGACGTAACGACGCCGACGGAGAAAGAATGGGGCTCGTCAACGAGAAGGAGGAGATCCGATGCGTCGAGAAACGCGTGGATACGTCTAGAGGCTGCACACTTGAGCAGCTCGACTCGTCTCGCTCCAGGATCAAAGAAATCACGAATGTGATTTGTGCAAAGGTACTTCGTTTTAATGGTTTTTCGTTGATGCCCTTCGATTCGCAAAAGTCTTCCAATGCGCATCGGTTTTGTATTGTTCATCCATCTCAAGGCCTCAAGAACCCAACACTTAGTGGGTAAGCCCACTAAGGTTCAGCCCAATTAGGCTAAGTCAAGACTTAGCCAAATGGGCTAAGCCCTAATGGGCTTGACCCAATATGGTTAGGACTTTGTCAATTTGACTGTCCTCCACTCCACTTTTTTTGCTCGAAATGATGGAATTCAAACACGAGTTTTTTTTGAATTTTTAAAGGAAGAGTAAAGGATGATCTAGAGAGAGACTGGAATGGATTTTAGAGAGAGAAATAAATGGTTTTAGAGAGAGAAAAGGACTGAAATGAAGAGATAGAGAGAGAAAATGAAGAGAGAATGTAGAAGAAGTTTGAGATGGAATTTGAAGGTGAAAATGAATGATACTTTTTATGAAATTTCGAGAGGATGAACTAGGGATATGTGTGAAGATCTATGTAGAGAACGAAAAAATTATAGAGAGAGAAAGAAGGGAAAATTGAATGTTTAGAGTGAGAAAATGATGGATTTTAAGGGTAAACGGATAGATGATGATGTGAAAATGGAAACCTAAGTTCCTAAAACCTCAGTACAAGACTGGTGAGCCCTCAATGCTTCCTCTCAAGTTTGGATCCTTATATTTCACCAGGATCAGGCGTTTTTGAATGCAAACAAGAGATGAGATTGAATGGAAACTTCAACAAACTTACATTAAGCAAGTTGAACAACCTTGATCCTCAAATATGCCTTGTCCTGCTGGCCAGCCACTTGCTAGAGCGCATCCAGAATGAGGGAAAACGAGGGAGAAAGAGTATTTATAAATGGGAAGAATTACTAAAATACCCCTTTGGGTATTTTCTATTTTCTTTTCTTGCCCTTTTTGCCTTTTTTTCTCCATGGGTTGAGATTTTCCAATCTTCAACTTCTTTCTTTGGAAGGCTTTTGAGAGCCCAATGGACAGGTCAGGTAGTAGCCATCTTCCTCTGATTTCTCATTTGAAGGCCCCATCACCCTTTTTCTCCTATCAAGCCCCATTTTGAGAATCACTTAACTCTCAAAAATTCTCCAACTCTTGAAGAATTGTATCTTCTTATTCCTGTGAATTTCTGCACATGTGAAACTATAGAATACTCATCGGTACTAAAACTGCTTGACTTCAAAGAAGTCAAGGAGTTTAGTATAAAATAACCATAATGTGCAAAAATTATAATTTATAGTTTATGCATAAATATTTAGTTGATTCTAAAAATAACATGATAAATTATGAATTAATAATACCATAATCATTTAAAATGTATCTAAATATCCATTAAGTTATCATGTTATCAGCATGAAGCGAGCTGCAA
This sequence comes from Wolffia australiana, assembly GCF_029677425.1. NCBI lineage: Eukaryota > Viridiplantae > Streptophyta > Magnoliopsida > Alismatales > Araceae > Wolffia > Wolffia australiana. The sequence continues at coordinate 6,326,788 of NC_135848.1, read as the reverse complement.
GCGGCCAATAGAAGAGGTTTGTCACACAAAATTGATTCAATATCCTGATTTATTGTATGTGGCTCATACATGCTTATTTCCATGTTTTCGTATCAGTATGACAATATGACGTCAAAATAAAATCTAGTTGTGATGCTTTTCTCTATAACTATCATGTTTTTTGTGAAGTTCCTAATTTAAGTATATATTCCTAAAAAAATTCAATTTTCTGTCGAGCGACATGTATGATTCAGAGATTCTTTTTTTAAAACTGCTTCTATTGTTCACACTTTTTAATGTGCATTATCATTCTCTCACTATATTGGAAATTACAATGACTGGGCCATTTTCCTATAATTTTTTATGTTGACTATTCATTTGCTTGTTCCTTGCTCTTGTGGTTCTACATTTATCCTCAAAATTAAGCTAGTTGTTAATATTTACATGCTCTTTTAGATCATTATTTTTCACTCTGTTGAGTAGAGTTTATTATGATGGATATTATGTGGCTGTCAAACCAATCGCACTATAATGTTTTTTTTATTTCATTGAATAAGTGTTTATTCATTATTATTCATGTGTGATGTTTACAATGAAGTCCCTTGGTATATGAAAGGACCCAATAAATTATGATGAGATCATAATATAGTGATTATTAGTCTTAAATATATATTATGAATATTCGTATTCGATGTATAACCTAGATGGACATCAAATTATACGGATAAAATATCACTATTTGATCCAACTTATATGATACCTATGGCTATTCTTGTGGCCGTTAGTGTCGACGCTAAAGACAAACTATGGGTACTCTTTAGAGAGAGAGGGAGAGAGCTCATTGAATTGATGTGTAGGGGTGCCTGAATGGTATTATTCAAAGACGTCAATCAGGTTAATTCATGTCATGGCTTTAATATGGACATCTCGTGGATGAACAACTACATTTTGACTACAGCTAATGAGTCTTTAATCATGGGATTTAAATCAGTATTTGCTTTACTGTAGCAAGAAGTACATAATGATGATTGAGTGGTCAAGATGAGATCATTTTCCCTTAGTATAAGAGGAGTGATAGAGCAAAAATGGGTAAACTAGTGTCATTGTTATGAATTTTTCTTATATCAAATCATATTTTTGAATTTTTATTCTTACTGAAAGATGTATAGCAGAGAGTAATGTTGTGTCCTTAGGGATTGACTCATAGAAATAGAATTAACTAATGAGTTAGAAGACAGGGATAAGAATTTCCATGATAATAAAATCAACATTGCAATTGAAGATGATATGAAACACTGCTAGGTGTTTGTAGAAATGAACAGTATAAAGTGTGAACTTATAACTTTTTATTGAGATAATTTTATAAACTGATTTAATTCGTAGCTCAAAATTTTATTATAAGGGTATATGTAGATTAGAGAATTAATGTAATTTTTATTAAATTTTTAGAAGTCGATTTATAGTAGATAATTCTGAATAAACTTTTGAAAATGAAATAGATATGAAGTGTTCGATGAAATGACAGACTGAAAGAGGGAAATTATATTCTGATTTTTGATTCAGAACACAAATGTGTTTCGTGTTTTAATAACAAGGAAATAAACAGAATAAAACATGTAATTTTCTGTAGTTTTTAGGTATTTTGAGATTTTAATTGGATTTGAAATAATAACAAAATTCTATTAAAATTCGTTTGGGAAAACACACAGACCAATTGTTTCAGGAAATGCCTAAAAGACCAAAATATTTTTACATGATTTTTAGTAACTATTTTTTTATATGTTCCTTTGTTTTAGATTTGTGTAATAATTATATGAATGTGATTCGTGACTTACCAGAACTTGCCGCTGTGTGGAGTGGTCCTCGTTGACTTCAGACCTCAACCAATTGGTGGCGCTGTCTTCCAGGTTTGTCACGTCACTCCCTCTTCTTCTATCACTCTCTCACAAATCTCCCTTCAGGTCACGACCCTGTCACCACCCCTGACCGAAAAAACCCAGAGAAAAATGAAAATAAAAAGGCAAATATTCCCATGTTTTATATTTCAATAGCAAGATTCAAATTTGGTGAGAAAGATGATGTTCTGGGCAAGAAAATAAGGCTTTATAGGACGAAAATGCTCCAAAGACACCCCGAGTTGATATGGGATCACTCCCCATTTTTTTTGATGATGACTGAGTGGAGATTCGCCTTCTTGTTGCCAGAATTGGTCACCGGCGATAGAGACGACGGCGAGGGGTAAAAGAAGACATGCTTGCCCTTGGGCTGTTGGATGCATGTCTTGGAGGGTTCAATCTGCGGTGGTTTCTCTTAAGTTTCAGTGGTCTGCGTCCTAATCAGGGTCCAGTTAGCTTTTATCTCCAGTTGGCCCTTCTTCATTCATCTGCATCACTGCCCGTCGATGAGTCATCACCTAAAATAAAGAGAAAGAGATATTTAAAAAAACAGAAATTTAACTTGACCATTCAATCTTCTTATAGAAGATCAACGATCAATATTATAACATAGGCTTTAAGAAAAAGTTTGTTCCGACACAAACTTTGGGCTGGGTAAATGTGAAGCATAGAATTAGCCTCCTCTGTGATTTTATTCTTTTGACCCGCAGTAAAATGATCTTAATATCTATGCAATTGATAAAAATAGGAAAGTTAATATAATATGTGAATTGATGCATGAAATAGAATTTATTCATTATATATCATGAAACAGGTATGTTAATTACATCATATCGCCATCATATACCCTTGAAAGTGTTAAATTGCATGCATCAAATCGAATATGTCAAGGAGATTGACTCAAGGAAGAGAATGTAGTTAAATTGTTGGCCATGGTAAAATTGAGGACATTGGGGAAGGCATTATCCATTGATTCCAATTAGGTATCAATACTACGTGAATGATAAATTAGAGTTTGACGATTAAACATTCACTAAATTGTTTGGGAGTCTCTCCCAGGCAAAGGATTATACATATGTGGTAATTGATGAGCGTAAGTATTCCATGAGAGAGTCCATTTCATAATATGTTTCTTCTAGAGCATTAAGTGTAGCTTTTCACCCCAAGGATTGGAAACTTAACCTTTTATTTGGGTTCAATAAATCCTAAATTAATTTATTTGCTCATATAGTAAATTAATAAGGCTGGAAAATAATTTTTATTGGGTCATTAAAGTTATTAATTAGAATGATACATGGGCCTAGAGGATCGCACACATAAGATTATATGGGCATTGGTGGATATACTTAATTTTTTTGTGAAAAAAAATTATGTAAATTATAAATATGGAAGGGCCACCTATTTTAGGAACTCATGCCAGCCAGAGCTAGGGTCCCCCTTTCTTCCTTCTCATTTTCTCCTATCAACCAAGACGAGTGTCTTCATGGCGAGAAGGTCTATACGAGCTTCGAGAAGAGTAGGAGAAGAAGTGAAGATCCAAGAGCACCTTAATCACATGGATACTTCTAGAGGTTGGAGACGGCTTTAGAACAGTTTTAAAGGGAGCAGGTAGAGGGTAGAAAGATTTTTCGATACGGCACCAAAACTTTGATTTGATTTATCATCGATTTGGAATAATTATTGTCTTTCATTCAAATGAAAAATGTTTTGAAGGCACTGATCTATTGCATTAGAACCCAAGATAATCTGCATAGGGTTTTTTTTTCAAACTGATTCATTACAATGAAGAGCATTACACCATAATGGTGACGAGATTGTAACATATAGATAATAATTCATCCATGTGGATACTGATTACATGTTTAAGCCAAAAATCCCGAACAGTTAAGAAATTTACACTTCTCAGGGATTTTAGATACCAATATAAAATTTGTCACGCCAAACATATGAGAAAAATCACCCAAGTGAAATGACCAGCGTACGATAGTACAAGTATTTTCTGACATCACTTCAGACTTTTCCATTGATATGAAAGGGATTGTTAGGTTAATACCATAAAGTTTTTCATAAGCTATGCATTAAAGTAGGTATGAATACTTGTTATTAAACGTAAAATGATTAAATATAATTCTAAAAGAATATTTAAATTTTTGTGGATCTATTGTCATTTTAAGGAATTTTCCAATATCATATTCTTTACAAAAAAAAATATTGAGTTGAAAAATATTTTTTATGATTTTTATTTACATTATATTGAAGACAATATTAGTTTTCTAAGTCAGAAACTACATTCAATAAATTTTTTGTCTTACACTTTATTTAAATCAACATTATTAATATTTTTTTGGTATAAAACCCATCCTGCTATGCATTCATATGTGATTTAATTGAATGGTGATCAAACACAGTTTTTGGAAATAATTTGCACAGCTTATCATTGAAAAATATGCCATTATGGCCTCTCAAACTATGATACCATAATGACCAATGGTTATTTGAAGCCTTTTGTTTTATTAATACGTAGGGTTATGTGGACCAACGTAAAAAAATGATCAAAATTGCAATAAATGTGTTGGCAGAGTCTGAGGAAAAAACATCATTTTATGTGTTCTTAGAAGTTGAAAAGTACAAAAAGGTGGCGTGCTTGCAATGTGTTACATGACTAGTACAAAGTGAAAAGATGAGTCGATGTGGCACTGCAATTCGTCACTTCATTATTCCAATGATTGTCTAAAATTTTTTATCTCATCAGTCATACACATCTGGATGTTATTATTGAAGAATGAAATGCATTAACTTGGCACGTGGCAACCTATCACCACGTCAAAAGTAATAATTATATTACTTTACCTTCATTTTTTTCCTTTTTCTCGCAGGACATAAGTCACTCTCAAATTTTTCCCTCATGTGAGACAATAAAAAAACATGCCAATCACTAATTTGGGGATCTTCAACTGCCAAAGAAAAAAGATTAAGTGACATTGTGGCTGATGAGGAGATATAAGATTTAATCAAATGAACCCCCATAATTTCTCCAATTTCAAGGATTGATATATGACAATCCAGACGGTTGATTGAGCTGAAATTATTAGGGTAGCTTTGCCTTTCCTCCTTCTTTCCACACACATCTCAGACTTGTAATTTGAAGCATGTATATCTTTCCAAGTAATCCTTAATCTTGCTTCCTAGATTTTTGGGCTGATTAAAGAGCGTGAGTTTCTCAGATCCATCAAGCTTATTCCTGGTGTCCTATATGTTTGATGAGAGGCAACAAGGAAAAGGGGGAGCTTAACCTAAACTCAAAAATCACCATGATACTAGCAGAACGTATTCATCTACAGTTAGATCGTTTATTTTCACCATCATTGTTAGCTCGTATTCATATTATCATAGCAACTTACTATCACATCTCATGCTTACACATTTCTATCCCATCTTACACTTTTCATATCATCCTATTTTCATCATCTTACTGTCATCCCACTTACGTAAAAGTTATATGATCACATACTGCCTATCTATCCATTTATCTTCTTATCTCATTATTGTTACTTCATCCTCAATCTTGCTCATTCTTATTATATCACTCATATCACTATATCATATCTACTATGATCTATACAAATTATCAGAGTATTATATATAATTATCACCTCCTTGCCTCACATTATTTCATATCTCACTATCACGTAATCTGTATCTCACTTGAGCTCGTCAATCTGTATTTCAAGAATATTAAATCATTAATTATTTTTCCTTGTGGAGATGATACGTATTAATTTTTCCATTCTAGAGGCCTGGATTTTAATGAAGAACTGAAAACGATCCACAACGAAAGACTTTAACAGAATTGTAACGACATCAATAAAACATGAAAAAAATTGCCTCTGCATGGATCACATCCCCGATTCCTTCGATCCTCGAATGAGTCATGTGGAGTGATAAGCCAAAAACTGGGTGAATTTTACAAATTTTTTTAACCCCTTGTCGTTGTTGATTTTAGCTTATACAATAAAATTTATAAAACCTTAAGATGTATAATGATTAGTAAAGGTATCGTCCAAGGGAAGCTAGCAAGGAATCCAATTTGATGATCTGTTCGAGTAATTTGACCCTAATTAGAGTTAATTTGATATTCAATGAAGATCAAATCAACCTAATTAGACAAGGAAGTTAGAAAAGGGGATAGAAGAGATGAGAGGAATAGCAGAAATTAGGGGCTCTAGATTGGCTTCTTTGGTCCCAATAGATGGGTCAAAGGGGTCAATTAGAGAGGTTGAGGGGAAAATTTTGATTTGGTTTGGTTGATTTTTGAAGATTGGTAATTCAAAAGTAACTACACTATTAGATAATAAAAGGGGAAATTTAATCTCCTAGAAATTGAAGTTTTTTAATAGTTTTTTTAATGTGCACTTGGAATAGCTAGGTAAATCTCTCAATCTCTCCTCTCAATCTCAGTAAGGGCATATACATTTCACTCAAGCCTAGCAATTTAGAAGTTCGGACCAAGATCAAGAAGAACGAAGAAGTAATTTAACTAAAACATCATCCAAAATACACTAAAAGTTCAAATACAAAGAAGAAAAAAGGTACCAAATAGGTTGATCCAAGCTGGAGCTCCTCTCTGTCTTTCAGCTGTGATAGAGCACCATCCACAATGACCTCCTCCTCTCGAAATTCGGCTTTTATACTTAGGTTAAATGGTCAAATTACCATTTTACCCCTATAAAGTAATTAATTTTTATCCATCTATGTAGGATTGATCTGAACGATCCAACCATACAGATAGAAAGAGGAGGCTAAGAAGAGGAAATCCATAAAAAATCACCTCAATCGGACTTCAGAATCAAAAGTTATTAATAAATGAAAATTGACCAATCATAGCCGTTGGATCAATTTTCATTTATTTAATTTGAATTTTCTTTTACACGCAATGTCGTGTCGTTATCTGATTGGCTGATGCATTTTGAACTTCAAATGGCGGGTTCACTCTCGACAAGCCACGTACCCCATGTCCTGGAATAAAAATAAAGAAAAAAGCATTAAAAACCACATTATACAAAGCGCTTTCCACGTATGTGTACGCTTCTTCGGACGCGCCCCAATCGCCAGTCGCCATGTCATCAACTGTGCATGCGCTGTGCATGCAATGCACAGGAGGTAAACTTACCTCCCCGAGAGAGAATTGCGTGGAAGTTTGCAGAAAAGTCCCTCATTAAATGTGCTCATGCAAAAGGACACCTCCTGAAAAGTATTTATGTATATGCCATTTTCTCTTTCTCTCTCCTCCATTTCTCATAAAAAGCATTAAAAAAATCCTATTTATTACACTAACACCTTGTAACTATTTTAATTGTTTCCAACCACAACCGAGAGCTGTTTAAGGGCATAATTGCAACAAAACATTAAGAAAAACACCTTTTACTTTAGAAATTGCTTAAAAACTCATATTTTCCATATAAATACCCTTTTCCTAGTTAAAAATTCATTTCTTCCTCGAATAAATTCCAAAAAAATTCAAAAAATTCCAATAAAATTACATAAAATTCAAGAAAATTCAGTAATTTGCCCCCACATTAATTCACATCAAAATTAAGTTTTAAACCTGCTATTTTCATTTAAAAATAATTATTTCAAGCTTAAATAAATTCCATAAAATCCATAAAATTAAATAAAATTAGGAAAAAAGCAGGATTCACTTGGGAAAATTATTTAACATATAATGTATGATAACAACCCTATTTTAAACTCTTTAAATGCATAAAATTGTGCTAATTTCTTGAAATAAAGATCGAATTTAGGGTGTTATCATGGAGATTCTCATGTGCGCAGCCTCTAGAAGTATCCACGTGATCCTAAACATAAGAACGTCCTTTACTTTGTAACATTGCATAACATCACAACCTGCCAAGAAGGCACGTAGCCCTAATCATTTTTTCATAATAACATGAAATTTATCAGAAAACATCAATCAGAACAAAGAAAACACCAACTGTCATGATCCGAATGGTTCTTTGTAGTCCAACTTATCCACTTTGTGGATAACCTTCGGAACCTCATAAACATTAAGGTTCTTGATGGGGGACCATCGCGCCAACCCTGACACAAGACGACAACCATGCCGAGCAGCTCGAGCAGATGTTCGCGACCCCGACTTCAAATACTCAGCGTAGCTGATCTTAGTAAGTATAGCATTTTATTTTTTGTATTTTGATTTTCTGGATATTTTTGAAATTGGGCCACCGTGTTTTGGGCCTTATACGGTGTTTTCGTTAATTTTCCTTTTCATTGTACGTTAAAGGGATTCTCGTCTTGCGACGGTTTTCCCCTTTGTTAGCCCACTTAGGCATCCTCCCTCCCCTATATAAAGGGATTGTATGTCCAAGGACGGCTCAGGTTGTCATTTAAAATTTGAAAAAGTATATTTGTTCTTAGAATTTGTGTTCCCTTCTTAGAGAGCGAGTAGTAGCTGTTGTAGATCTACAACAAATTGAGATCGGGGATCCTTCGCTGCATGCCCCAGCTTCACCACATCGAGATCACTCCGTGGAAGAACCACCATCGACGACACCCCATCTCTCTGTGTATTGGGTTCTTGGAGTCTATGAAGAATCTGATTTCTTGAACGGTTGCCATAAAGAATCTTCAAGAACCGCATTCCTGTTGACATTCTTGAAGGCATCACCGCCGCCTCCAACATCACCAACGTTGCCGCCACCATAGCTGCTTACTGCCGCAGCAGCCATTCCTCGGTTGCTGCGTATACTGTCACTCCACCGCGCGCCCTGCTCACCCTGGGCATGATCCGCACTCGTGCGCCCGCGCACTGCCGCGCACCTTGACGTAGTCGCGCGCACGTTCATGAGCATTGTGCGCAGTGGAGCACATCACTCCCCGTGCGCACATTGCAGCTTCGTGCGCCGCACGCAGTCACGCGCGCTGCCCAAATGGCACGTGCACCGCACGCCGTCGTGCGCACCATCGTAAGCCACCCTTGTTGCGTGCTCCATGCGCCACCTCGGCCGCTCCATCGCCAAGCACCAACTAGAGTCTGCATAACACATCTCCTCGCGGATCACGTGAATCGTCTGTGCTCGTGTTCCTTACCAATCATTGTTATTGATCTTTGGTCGCCATCTCCTACACTAGGTTCTATCCAATCCCCTTTTCTCCGTCAGTATTATTGCCTCCTTCAGTGCCGTCTCCTGCTATTTGTTCTTTCTGCCGGGGAAAACTTGTCAGAATTAAACTCCAACGACCCGTGAAATTATCCAAACACCTATGACTGAGGAGCTTGACAGTTGCCGTATTCGTTTGTCAAGATGTATCTTCTAATACGCATCCATACCATTTTTACTCATAAATTCTTACCTCATGTTTTGTAACTGGAACCATGTGATCCCGGGGATAACGTGTTACATCAGTTCTGAAAGAACATTTGTGGAGCATTTCTAAATTTTCGTTAAGTACTTTGATCATATGTGGAGTCTTCATTTAACTTCAAGCTCTAACACAGTTATGTCTTGGTTGAATTTTTTTCAAGATCTTCCCCTATTTATACTAAGTGGGTATTTTTAAAAAAAACCCCCAAACTTAAGTATATCTTCTAACGTCCAAACGGCCATTTTTGTGTGACCCTCTAGGCCCATGTATCGGTCTTGTTAAGGAATCTAGTTGCCCAATAACCTTTATTGGCCTTCCAAATTAATTAACTATATCATCATATAGATTAATTAATGTCAGATTGATTTAATCTAATCAATAGGTTGTATCTCCAACCCCTAGGGTGCCAAGCTACACCTCATGCTCTAGAAGATACAACACATTGTGTATCGACTAACACATGGAACCTGCTTATCATCGATTATCATGTATGTATAGTCCCTCATCCCATTGATACTCCTAGGATGACTTAGGGTATGGTCAACTCTCAAACCCTAATTGTGCATCTGAGTTAGTACTAATGCATTTGAAATTCATCGGAGAACTCCAATACTTTGATGTCCTTCTCGAGTATCCTTCATGTAGGAATAATTAGAAAACATGCTTAAAGACAAGTCATCTTTGTATTACGCACTCATCAAAATTTACCAAGTCCGATCATATATTCATGGACTTCATTATTAAAGTCACACGTGCACTATAATGAATATGTTCTATTAATGAATGTGGAACACGATATAGAATGTGTGATTGGCTTGCTACATATAAATATTTCCATCAATTTTATGCTCTCATTCAAAATTAGTTTGGGATGGTCTTTCAATGCTTCAACACAGATATTACAGATTACATTAATTCTTCCCTTTCCTCCTATGACTCTCGTGGCCTTGTTCATGAAACACTTTGTGCCTACACTTAGAATGGTGTCACTGAATCACAATTCTGCCATATCTTTGCAAATGCCAAGAGCATCCACCTTGACATGAATATGCCAAAGCTTTTCTATGAGTGAGGCTGCCCAAATTGCAGTTGATGAGCCAAAAATGGGGGTCAATTTTACTAAATTTAATCCATTGTCGTTGTAAATTTTAGCTTATACAATAAAATTTATAAAACCCTACTTAAGATGTGTAGTGATAACTAAAAGGTATCGTCCAAGGGAAGCTTGTAAGTTTATTCAATTGATGATGTAATTGAATAATGTGACACTAATTAAAGTTAATTTGATCTTAAATGAAGATCAAATCACCCTAATTAAATGAGAAATTTAGAAAGGGAGGTAGGAGAGATGAGAGGAATAGACGAATATGGGGCTCTTAATTGGCTTCTTTGATCCAAAGAAAAGGGTAAAAGGGTTCAATTAGAGAGGTTGAGAGGAGAAAATTTTGATTTTTTGTGGTTGTTTCTGTAGGCTTGATAATTAAAAAATAACTACTCTATTGGATAATAAAATCGGAAATTTAATGTCCTAGAAATTGAAGTTTTTTTATAGTTTTTTTTAAGTGCACTTGGAATAGCTAGGTAAATCTCTTAATTTCTCCTCTCAATCCTAGTAAGGCTTGTACATGCCGCTCAAGACAAGCAATTTAGAAGTTAAGACCAGAATCAAGAAGAAGAATCAAGAAATTAAACTAACATCATCCAAAATACACCAACAATTCAAATACAAAGAAGGAAAATGTACCAAATAGGTTGATCCAAGCTGTAGCTCCTCTCTGTCTTGCAGCTGTGATAGAGCACCATCAAGAATGACCCCCTCCTCTCAAAATTCAGCTTTTATGCTTAGGTTAAATGGTAAAAATTACCATTTTACCCCTAATTAGTAATTGATTTTTATCCATGAATGTAGGCCTGATCTGAATGATCTAACTATACAGATAGAAAGAGGGGATCAAGGCGAGCAAATCCATAAACAAATCATCTCAATCAGACTTCGGGATCAAAAGCTATTAATAAATGAATTTTAAACCAATTTTAACCATTGGATTTAAATTCATTTATTTATTCATTTATTTTTTAACACGCCATGATGTGTCGTGCTCTCATTGGCGTGCGCATTTTGAATTTTCATTTTTGGGTTTGATCTCTGAGCGCCACGTACCCCTTGGCGAAAAATAAAAACAAAGAGAAAAGGTGAGAAAAATAAACGCGGTATAATTTGCAATGCACCTTAGGTGCGTTCTATTTACAGCGGTAACCACTCGCAGATCGCCACGTCACCTCCCATGCATGCACTTTGCATGCACAGCACGGGAGGTGAGCTTACCTCCTGGAGAGAGATTGGCCTGAAATTTATTAATAAAGTCCCTTATAAAATGGACGTGTGCAAATGGACGCCGCTCAAAAACTATGTGTACATATCCTTTTTGCTTTCTCTCTCCTCCTCCTCCTCACAAAAACCATTAAAAATTTCTGATTAATTGCAATAAAACCCTGTAACTATTTTAATTGCTTATAACCACAACCGAGAGCTGTTTTAAGGGCATAATTGCAATGAAACTTTAAGAAAAACTCCTTTTACATTTGAAATTGCTTAAAAACTCATATTTTCCATATAAATATATCCTTTTCCTAGTTAAAATTCATTTCTTCCTTGAATAAATCCTCAAAATTCCAATAAAATTTGAGAGAATTCTAGGAAAATCAGAAATTCATTCCCACATTAGTTGACATAAAAAATTAAAATTTAAACCTGAAATTTTCATTTAAAAATAATAATTTCGAGCTGAAATAAATCCCTTAAAATTCATAATATTAACAGAAAATTAGGGAAAAATCAGAAATCACTTGAAAATATTATTTTCATGTAATTATATGACAACATCCCTTTTTAATCTCAATAAATGCATGAAAGTGTGCTAAATTTCTTGAAATAAAGGCCGAAATTAGGGTGTTATCAGCAGTTCATTTTATTAATTGTCTTTCCTCTTGAGTCTGTGTTCATCTTACTCTCTTGGTAACCCTGAATCATTTCTACCCTTCTGTTTCCTAGCATGTTTGCCTATCAGCCTCATTATGATAAATCTTATGCTAAAGCGATCCATTGTGTCTTTGTGGGATAATTCTCTCGCAAAAAGGGCAAGTGCTATCATCTGTTCTCCAACCCTACCTGTTCAGTGTGCGGTTGGCTACTATTGGATCGACACAGTCAAAAGTATAAGTCCAATGTCTCTCTTGAATGGTAGAAGGCTCATCTTCTGGCTAAAGACTGTCCTCGGCAATTTTTAAAAATCGTAATACCTTTACCCCCATTGCTAAGATGAAAATTGTTCGTCTCCTTCTTGCTCTTGTGGCTCACCATGACTGGTCTCTTGAACAATTTGATGTTAAGAACATATTTCTTCATGGTGACCTTAATGAGGGAATCCATATGTATTTTCCCCATGGCTACATTGCTCCCTAATTGACCCCTCCTTTGGTGTGCCATTTGAAGCAGACATTCTATTTTTTGAAGACGTTTTCTTGTGCTTGTTTTGGTCACTTTACACAGTTCACAGCCCTTAATGGTTACTTTCATCATTTTCCTTTAGGGGGAGTGACTCTTCCTCTTGCTTATGTTGATGACATTATTATCACTACAGGGAGTGACTCTCATATGGCGACTCAATTAACTCGACATCTTGCCAGCAAGTTCCATATTAAACCTCTTTGACTACTTCTGTACTTTTTAGGCATTGAGATGGCCTACTCTACTTCCGGTATAATTCACTGTCAAAACAGGTATATTATTGATCTTCTCAAGGAGCTGGGAAAAGAAGATACACAATGGGTTCCCTATCTCATTCAGGCAAACCATTGCCTCTTTCTAGCATGCCATACATACTCTATTGATTACAGGTGGTACCAGTGACTTGTCCACAAAATCCTATATCTTACTCCTACTTATCCATATATTGCTTATGCCATCAGTATTTTGAGTTAATTTATGCATGCCCCATGTTTGTGTCACATGCAATCGGCTAATTGTGTTATGGGTTACCTCAAGGGCACCGTTGGTCTTGGTCTGGTATTCAAAAGACAAATTGGACAACCTCTAGATATTATATAGATGCAGATTATGGTGATTCTCGCATTGATCATTAGCTGGCCAACGGGTATTGTTGTTTCCTTGACAATAATCTCATCACCTGGTGCAGCAAGATATGGTTTCTCCTAGTGCTGAGGCCAAATTTTGGGCTCTAGCTTAGAGCATTTGCAAAGGGTTGTGGCTCTGTAGTCTACTTGCGGAAATAAAGTTAACTAGTGACCAGCTTGTTCATCTTTTTTGTGATAAAAAAATCTGCCATCGATATTGCTCATGACCAAAAGTAATGTGATCGCACCAAGCACATAGAGCTGGATCATCACTTCATCAAAGAGAACTTAGATCATGACGACTTCTCTCTCTCTCTATTGGTCTTCTCTTTCTCTCTCACACTCTTCTTTCTCTCTATCGCTCTTCTCTTTCTCTCTCACACTCTTCTCTCTCTCTCCTTTCTCTTTCTCTATCGCTCTTCTCTTTCTCTCTCACACTCTTCTCTCTCTCTCCTTTCTCTTTCTCTATCGCTCTTCTCTTTCTCTCTCACACTCTTCTTTCTCTCTCTATCGCTCTTCTCTTTCTCTCTCACACTCTTCTTTCTCTCTCTATCGCTCTTCTCTTTCTCTCTCCCTCTCTCTATCGCTCTTCTCTTTCTCTCTCACACTCTTCTCTCTCTCCCTCTCTCTTCTTTCTCTCTCTATCGCTCTTCTCTTTCTCTCTCACACTCTTCTCTCTCTCCCTCTCTCTCCTTTCTCTCTCTCTCTCGCTCTGCTCTTTCTCTCTCACACTCTTCTCTCTCTCCCTCTCTCTCCTTTCTCTCTCTCTATCGCTCTTCTCTTTCTCTCTCACACTCTTCTCTCTCTCCCTCTCTTCTTTCTCTCTCTCTCTCTCTCTTCTCTCTCTCTCTCACACTCTTCTCTCCCTCCCTCTCTCTCCTTTCTCTCTCACACTTTTCTCTCTCTCCCTCTCTCTCCTTTCTCTCTCACACTCTTCTCTCTCTCCCTCTCTCCCCTTTTCCTCTCACACTTTTCTCTCTCACACTCTTCTCTCTCTCCCTCTCTCTCCTTTCTCTCTCACACTCTTCTCTCTCTCCCTCTCTCTTCTCTCTCTCTCTCTTCCCTCTCTCGCTCTCTCTCTCTCACACTCTTCTCTCCCTCCCTCTCTCCCCTTTCTCTCTCTCCCTCTTCTCTCTCTCCCTCTCTCTCCTTTCTCTCTCTCTCTCTCCCCTCTCTCCCTCTCCCTCCCCTCTCACTCTCTCCTCTCTCTCCCTCTCTCTCCTTTCTCTCTCACACTCTTCTCTCTCTCCCTCTCTCTCCTTTCTCTCTCACACTCTTCTCTCTCTCCCTCTCTCTCTCTCCCCCCCTTCTCTCTCTCCCTCTCTCTCCTTTCTCTCTCACACTCTTCTCTCTCTCCCTCTCTCTCTCTCACACTCTTCTCTCTCTCCCTCTCTCTCCTTTCTCTCTCACACTCTTCTCTCTCTCCCTCTCTCTCTCACACTCTTCTCTCTCTCCCTCTCTCTCCTTTCTCTCTCTCCCGCTCGCTCTTCTCTTTCTCTCTTCCTCTCTCCTTTCTCTCTCTCTCCCACTCTCTCCTTTCTCTTTCTCTCTCACACTCCCTCTCTCTCTATCGATCTTCTCTCTCCCTCTCGGACTCTTCTCTCACTTTCGCTCGCTTCTCTCTCCCTCTCGCACTCTTCTCTCACTTTCGCTCGCTTCTCTCTCCCCCTTTCTCGCTCTCTCTCTCGCTCTGCTCTCACTCCCGCTCACTCCTCTCTCGCCCTTTTTCTCTCTCTCTCTATCGATCTTCTCTCTACCTCTCTCACCCTCGTTGTCCCCGCTCTCTCCCTCTATCTCTCTCTATCGCTCTTCTCTCTCCCTCTCACTCTCTGTCACCCGTCTCTCTCTTCCTCTTTCTCGCCCTCTGTCACTCCTCTCTCTCCCTCTCTTTCTATCGTTCTTCTCTCTCCTGCTCACTCTTCCCTGCCTCTCAAATACGTAGCTCAGTCCTGTCTCCCTCTCTCTTTCTTCACCATTTTTCTCTCTGGCTGGCTTTTCTCTCTCTCCCTCCCCCTCTCTCTCGCAATCATTTGTGCAAATTATGCAAATTTCTGCACAAATTCACAGCGAAGATTGCACGAAGGTTTTGGTGCGACCAAAAAAATCACAGAAATGTGTGAATTTTTGGACGGCACCGCATGACTTCCCTAGGTTCAGAACTCAGAATAATCTGAGTTGAAGATGAGGTTAATGAAGGCTATTCAAGGCTTAATTTTGATATTTGATCACCTCCTTCACATGGAGCGCAGCCAACTATGTGTTGCTTACAAATGATAATAAAAGAGATGAACAAACTGGATAAGTTGGTAAATCATTTCACATTACCCTCTTATTATGAATTATATCATGCAAAGGTTCTAAATGATTATCCATGGATTAGTCCCAATCTCTCTTGGAAGAACATGAATGCATGCTTGAGTCCTCTTGTGTATCCCAACAACAGTTTCAATGTACGAAGTTGCCTCAACATGCTCATTGTCCAGCACGGCCTCAACCTCTTAAGCCGACATATCTTTGTAGGTTGGAATCAGTTTGATTCTGGTGGAAATTCTATACAACAAGTCTTGAGGACGATGCCAGATGTACAGAATCAGAACTTCTCTATGTTGATGGTGGATAAAACTCCAGATTAGTAAGCATATGGGCAAGATTAAGTTGGAAACTGCCAAGAGAAAGATCAGCTACCGAGCTACCTCTTTCCAAACACAGATATCAAGCATATGAGAAAGGCGAGATATCATCACATGCATCTATGTCTCAAAATGTTGAGAGCGTAGAATCCATTTTGTTTCTAACGAATGATAGGCATACTACAGATCCATATGCTGCCTCTTCATAGGTAAGAAATCATTTGTACTTCCTATACAATGACAAAGAGGGCCTATTTTCAGAGGAAGAAGGAGATGATGCAACTACTACGGCAACGTAAACAATGACAAAGAGAGCTAAGGAGACACAAAGGTTACTGGCTGGGAAGACGGCAACTTGATATGCTTCACTCATAGACAAGACTTCCAGGAAGGCTCATAAAAGAATTGAACCTAGTGAAGAAGGGCTCACGGAGATCTTCAAACAGTTCCAAGGCTCTATTCATTTGTTCGATGCTACTAAACATATTTCCTACTTGTTCGCGGAACCCCACAAGACATCATTAGACATTACTTTAGGGAGAAAACAGACGAACCGATTTGCAAAGCTCAGACAACCCAAGGACAGCGCACCAAAATAGTTTCTTCATCAGACGAAAAACAATACAAGAAGAGGGAGAGTAGTATACCCTTCCCGTTTGAGCGCCAAAAGGGAAGAAGAAGCTCTGAGCAGTTCAAAAGGGAGGAAGGTCAGTCAGTTAGTCAGTCAGTCAGTCAGTCAGTCAGTCAGTCAGTCAGTCAGTCAGTGGCTGGAAGCTCCTGTTCTGGTGGGTCTGCCTTCCACACGACAGGCTGCTATGCTAACTACACAAAAAATTACCCCACTTCCGACGCCCAAAAAAGACAAAAACCCATTCAGAGCTTCAGCTGGACTTCTCAGAGTCCGCCGCTGCCGAGAGATTCCACGCAGGCTCGCAGAATCTCGACCTTGAGCGCCTTCTCCTGGACGGAGTACTGAATCCCGTGGAGCAAGTGGGCCTTCCACTTCTGATCAAGCTCCTGCGCCAGCAAAGGATGAAGCCGCTTGAATCCCTTCCAGACGAACCCTTTCGGCCCCGAATCGGCGTTTTCAACCTCCAGTTGTTCAACAACCTTTCGGAGATGCCTCGGAGGTTCCAATCCGACGGGGGAGGCTTGGGGGCTTTTCCAGATCTGCTGGGCCAGCTCGAACACGGCCGTATCATGGAGGTCGGAGAGCTCGACGCGGGTGTTCTTCATATGCTCGCCGACCGACTCCCACCAGCGCTTCAGCCTGCGGATCTTATCGCACACCTGGTTCCGGTTGAAGGGCAGGTTCAGGTAAAGGCGGAGGAGCCTGGCTACCTGATCGACGGAGCAAGCCGGGTCGACCCGGGCCTCTTTCCGGAGGCGGAGGAGAGCTCGCAGCAGCTTTATCTCGTTCTCTTCTGACCAGACCCGATCGAAAGTCGGTTTCTTCCACGGACCCGCTTCGAAAGCACCCCCCTCGCGCCTCCCCCGCTTGCAAGCCGAGGCGTTCTCCGAGCCCCACGCGTTGTGGGTCTTCTTGTTTTTCTTCTTCTTCTTGTCGGGGGATCCGGCCGGTGTGTGGGGGGGGGGGCTGGGAGACAAGGGAGAAGGCTCTGCGCTGCTTCTTCTTCTCGTGGGTGGACGATGAGGGCGTCATGGCTGCGGGGGTTCTCTTGAGCTCGCTCGCCATGGAAGAGGCGGAGAGGTGTGGGTTCTCTTCTCGAGGAGAGTGCTCTGAGGAGATGGCGGCCAGGGCAAACGCCTAACTTGATTTGATTATATGTCGAGTGGATTTTTTCAAACTTTTGCAAATTTAAAAACTTCTAATCACTAACTTGTATTTTTTTTAGAAAAAAAATGAAGTCTACATAAGAAGTAGACAATCGACCCAGAATGTTATTTCATTAAAAAAAACTTAGTTGGATTGAATAAAGTTTTTTCAATTTATGAATGAATTGGTATGGTTATTTATATAATGATTACATTCTGCTGATTTATGCTTGTTTGGTTATCACAAAGTGTTACTTGGTCATTAATTAATCAGAACTTAATATTCTTTTATATTTTTAAATTTGAATTAATCAAGAAAATGTCGGTAAATACCTTACGTAGCAAATCTTTAAGATTTTCTATTTAAGGTCCTTGTGGTCTTAATTTGTGTTGATAAGGGTTTTAACTCATGTAAAGATGCTTAATTATTCATTAATGAGCCTAAGACGATTGATTAACCCAAGAAATTCGAAAATTAAAGGAATTAAAATCAGAACCTCAGGAGAAAATTTGAAGTCTAATCTATGATATTGACTCAATTAAAAAAAACTAAATGACTGTAAATTGAATACTAACTAAGCCTAGGAATACTGGGAGTGGATTTGGAGTCAACTTGGAAGGATTCCGCACAACGAACAACGAGCAATCGTCGGGATCGGATCGACAGAATTACGATCCAAAAGGGGCTCCAATTTTCTCCAGGGTGCTCTTGAGTCAGAGAGGGAGCTAGGCAATCTCTCCTCTCGCTTCACAATCAAGAATGGCTTCTAATTTCATCTTCCCCCAAATTTATCATCGAAAAATCAGAAGAACAAATTGTTCCGATTATGTTAGTAACTCATCTTCTTTACTTTGTATGCAGGTGAAGTGGAGCACCATGATAGGTCCATGCAGTGCTTTGGAGCATCGAGCATCGTTCGTGTGGAGATGCATACACATGCTTTACATGCGTGGACCTCACGGTGCGCCTTTAGATCTGAAACATGATTGGTCCACGCATGCCACACATAGGTTTAACTCGCTGCATCTCATGCAGCCAGTTAAATTGCTTCTGATTGGTCCACGCAAGGTGCATGCCATATACGATGTGGCATACGTGCATGTCATGCACCGGTGCCCGTAGCTGGCTTCTGATTGGCCCGCGCAAGGTGCACGCCATGTACGTTGTTGCGTACGTGCATGTAATGCACCGGCGCTCCTAGCTTGCTTCTCATTGGCCCGTGCGCCTCTTCGTGTATTTTTTGCGTACTTATCAGTCAATTAGAAATTAAACTGGCCCAATAAGGACCAGTTTCATAGAAAAAATAATTTAATTTAAGGAAAATAAATGAAATAACGTGTAAAACAAATTCATTAATGCATGCATATGCTCTATTGATTTCTCAAGCATGTTTTATTACTAATTTCTTTTTATTATCGGTAAAAAAAGAACATTTTTCATTTCATATAATGTTCACTTTAAAAACATTGAAAATGTGTTACTTGACCTAATTATTTATCAAAAGTATTGCTTTAATTGTGAATTAAGACAACTCTTATTTTAACCTAAAATCATAATAACATGCATTTAAGATTAATGTTCTTCAGTGTTAAAAGCCCTCAAATATGATGAAATTAATGCTTTAATAGCTCATATTTGCATGTTATCAAGGGGGTGTGGGAAGAGTGAAGAAGAAGGGGAAGGCCCCTAAACAATTCTGGCCTGGGTGAATTTCATTTAGGGCTTTCTCCTATTTATACTAAGTGGATATTTTTTATAAAAACACCCAAAACTTAAGCATATCTTCTGACATCCAAAGGACCATTTGTGTGTGACCCTCTAGGCTCATGTATCAGTCTAGTTAACGACTCTAGTGGCCCAATAACCTTTATTGGTCTTCCAAATTAATTAACTATATCATCATATAGATTAATTAACGTTAGATTCATTTAACCCAATCGATAGGTCGAGTCTCCAACACGTGGGGTGCCAAACTACACCTCGTGTTCTTGAAGATACAAAGGAGTATATATTGACTTCCTCATGGAGCCTGTTCATCATCTATTACCATGTACGTTTAATCCCTCATCCACTTGATGCTCCTTGGATGATTTAGGGTATGGTCAATTGTCAAACCATAATCAGCCATCCGAGTCAGTGAAGATGCATTCAAAAATCATCGAAGAACTCTTCTCTGATATTTCACTTCCTTGGCCAAGGCCTTCATCACATCGTCTTCCTTAAGCTGTCATCTCTTATACCGAGGGTGGACGATCCCATCTTGACCAATCAATCATCTTCGTGAACTTCTTGATGTACCCGAACTAACACCGTTTAGAATCCCATGATTAGAGCCTCGTTGGCAATATTCAAAGTACAACCGTCCATCCACAAGACATCTTTGGTATCTGAGATCTAAGGACCACTTAAACACCCGTGATGTGAACCAACCTAACTGACAGTTGGCGGATCCATTTGCGACTGGTCGTCCCGACTGATGTTCGGTCAGACTGGATCCATTGGCAACCCAATCGACCCGGTTGAGATTCGGTCAAACCAGATCCATTGGCAGCATTGAACAACTATCGAAATGGGATCGGGTTTGACCAGTTCTGCGGCCAAGTGGTGGCCCACGCGCGTGCGCACTCGTGCCTGCAACCCGCGTGCCCACCCTCTACACAGTCGACTCTTGGGCACAGCTAGCTTTTGCAAGCGGTCGCGCCCGTTAGGGGCTAGCGGTTGCTAGCCCCCAACGGGCGCGTGTGCCCCTTGGCGATCGCGGCCCTGTGTGCACACATGCGCATGGGTGTGGAGGCCAAACGTGGCCCTGGGCAGCCTTAGATGGCCATGTTGAGCTGCATAGTGCATGACGTAGTGTGGGGCGCATTGTGCGGCACAACGCGTCGCTAGGGCTGGCCGCTCAAAGGGATTAATAAACATCCTTAGTATGTCCAAAATCCAAATTTTGGACATTCTTTTGGATGATTTTCAATTCTCTTTGAACCAAGGCACTCAGAACCTGGCTCTAATACCACTATTGGGTTCGATGCCTTGTTCGTCGATGGAAAACATGATTCCATAGATGTAGAAGCGTGTGGAGAACTTAAATGTACCTTATGGAGGACTTGTTCCACCCTTGACTTTACCGGTCTGAAATCATTTTGAAGCCATTCACATGTCAAACCTCAAAAAGTATCCACGCAATCACTTGATGCTGGGATCTCCACCTCGTGTTCTTC
Source organism: Wolffia australiana (assembly GCF_029677425.1). Lineage (NCBI taxonomy): Eukaryota > Viridiplantae > Streptophyta > Magnoliopsida > Alismatales > Araceae > Wolffia > Wolffia australiana. The sequence continues at coordinate 6,305,772 of NC_135848.1, read as the reverse complement.
AACTCTTCTTGAAAATCTTGAAGATCTTCTCACCATGAAGACACTCTGCTTGGGTGAGTGGAGACGAGAGTGGAAAAAAGGGGTTTCAAATCTGGCTGGCCTGGGCGCCTGAAATGAGTGCCCCTTCCCTATTTATATTTTACTTAAGTTTTTCTTAAAAATCCTAAAAAGTAAAATATATCTACCAATGCCCTTATGACATTATGTGTGTGACCCCTCTATGCCCATGTATCATTCTAGTTAATAACTTTAGTGGCACAATAAAAATTATTGGTTAACCTTATTAATTAACTATATCAACATATAGATTAATTAACTAAAGATCTATTTAGCCCAATTGATAGGTTAAGTTTCTAACCCGTGGGGTGCCCAGCTATACCCTGTGCTCTAGAAGATATTAAGTAGTGTTTGAATTCTCTCATGGATCCTTTACCACCATCAGTTACCATATATGTATAATCCATCATATGTGCGAGACTCTCGAACGACTTAGGGTATGGTTGATCGTCAAGCCCTAGTCCGTCATTTGATTAGTACTAAGCGAAATGGGGATCATTGGAGAACACCTCCAATATCCTTACTACCTTGGCCACGGATTTGCTGCATCATCTTTCTTCAGCCAATCTCCACTTATATCGAGGTGGATGATCCCATCTTGACAACTCAATCATCTCCGTGAGCTTATTACAACATCCGAGCTATGAGTTGTTTGAATCCCATGATTAGAGGCTCGTAAGTTGTAAAGTAGTCATCCATTCACAAGATGTCCTTGGTTACTTATACAACCATGACATGAATCAACCTGATTGATGTTTAGGTATAATGTCATTGCATGTATTCATGCACATCGTGATAAACATCACAGATGAATTATAATGAACGTAAATATTTTATTCAATTAACATACATAAATATGGTGGTTTGATTGTCTTGATGGCCACATAATATCCATCCGAACGATAGGTAGGGGATCGAAAGACCATTCCAACATCAGTTTGGTGGGTGAAATATGAGCGAGTGTTGATGCAAATATGGTGAGAAAATGAATGAGAAGTAAAAACTCGACGTCGACAAACACCATCCGCCAATAAACCATGGTAAGAGGGACTTGGGAATGCCACTAGGCTCCTAATGACTCGGTCTTCGAGTTGAAGATCGACGACGCGAGCACTACTGCCGCTAGTGCACACACCCCTAGAAAATCACGGTAAGAGGGACTTGGGAATGCCACTATGCTCCGAATGGCTCGGTCTTCTCAGCGCATGGTCATCTTAACACAACACCGAGATACATGGACCAAAAATCACAATTAGACTCAGTCCAATGATGATTTTTCTAACTCAAAACTATATGGGTTGACTTAATTGGTTTGTTTAAATGGGTTGACTTTCTGATTGACTAAGTCAACAGACTTTAATTTTGGAATTTCATGGGGGACAAGAAAGAGATGTGGCAAGGTAAGCTTACTAGTGCCCTAATCTTATGAAAAGACCAAAATGCCCCTAAAATTTGATTGGTCAAAGTCAATGGCATTGATTTTGACCTATAAAATAAAGACAAGCCAACACTTAATTCAGGGGTCAACAGTTTCCAAAGTTCACGAAATCGGTATCATGTGAAAGATCTTGACGCAAGGATTTCACTACATGAAACATCGACGAGAATGGATGGTTGATAAAAAAGATATATCCAATAAGAGTCAAGGCTCAAGATTTGCTTAGCAAAGGTGGGTGTCTTAGTCAAACAGTCCTTTCAAGGATCAGACTGTCTCACAATTGAATGAAATCATGAAAATGACATTTCTAATGACACCTAAAGCACACAGATTAGAGCTATAATCCCGGAAAATCAGGATTCGCAAGTTGCATCCAAAAATTCACGACTCACATGATGGTGCGGTGGTTAAAGCAGGATTGCAGAGTCAATTCAAAATTAAATCACACAATTCAGATGTCCACAGATAGCTATCACATAAATGCGCATGTTTCCGCAAGAATCTTTCAAAATGGTTAAGAGACAAGGTAGATAATCATGTCATAATCTACAGTCCGGAATTTGCGACTCGCATCGACATGTGGTGGTCATAAGTTAAATTCTGATGTCAATACTCAATCAAATCAGCGGAATCAAATCCAGTCAAAATCTAAGTCAACAACGATTTGAATGACTTTGGGATCATTCAAATCCAATGACACTCGAGGGGTAAATCCTTGATCGATTTTGTCCCCAAAAAATGTGACCAAGCATGGTGATTTACGGTAATGTTTAAGCTAATAACACATCAAAATCTAAACTAAAATAAAAAATCTAAGATATAGGAGTCAAAGGTGAGAGGAGTTCCCCATTTCCTACCCAAATCTGTCAAAACTTAAGCCTTAAATAGCAATAAGGACCGATATTTACCTGGTTTTTGGTTTGTCAATAATTTGATTTAAATGAGGAAGAACTCGCTCATCTTTTGACTAATTTTGTGAGCTTTTGGTGCCAGAGCAGACATCACTCAATTTTCAACACTCCTGGCTCAATAATTTTATCGAAGAACATGACTACATGCTCATATTTATGAGGATTCAATGATAAATCTACCGTTCGGCAAGAGGTGATTTAATCAAGAACACGGTTGGCGACGTATTTATGAGCTCATATTTAGTCTATTTCATTAAAGTGAAATCAGACGGCTGAGTGATAAATGCATCGTGGTTGGCGACGTTGATACGTGGTAGGTCCCACCACTCCGCTTGCGAATCTGCGGCGTCCACGACCACAATAGTGGCTGATAATCTCAATTTTTGGGTTTAAAATTCATCATTGGTGATTTAGATTATTCAATAAAAATATATTTAACCGTACTTAAAAATACATAGTCAGTGATGAGTGCGGATCATCTCCACAGGGAACGATGATTAAGGAATTACTAGTGATGATCATAGAGACGATTGATGAAAACACGATTCAAGGATGTGAGCCAGTGATATCGATAAAAAATATGCAATTTATAAGTTAATTTAACTTAAATAAAAGAGTAAGTGCATGTGACGGACATGATGATGGACGATGGTATGAATGAAGCTATTGGTGGGATGTGGAGTGGTACGGTGGCGAGGATGGCGAGACGAGATGAGGAAGTAAAATGTAAGTGAAGATATGATGATAAACCCTAATTACGTTAACTATGGTGTCGTAAAAGAGAAAACGTAAGGTGAAGACACTTACCTTAGTTCCTTACGTTCCACCAAGATCATCAAAATTTACGAGTGTCGGTAAGCTCCCCCTCTTCTACAATGATTCTCCCAACACACCCAGGCCACTAAGAACACTCTTGATGGATCTCAAAACTCACTATCTTTCAGTCAGCCTACACAAGTAGGAAGCAAGTTCAAGATGAATCTTACAATGATCTAGGCCTGTATTTATATATCGGAGGGTATGATAGAAAGAGGAGGGGAAGACAAACTACACTGAAAATTTAAGCTAAATCAGAGTTGTAGATCAAAAGTTATGGCCGTTTGAAGGTGAAGAAATCCTAGCCCTTGAAATTTTCTCTCTCCTCATCATCGTCATCGTTTTCTGTTTCCGTTGAATATTCCAATCGCTCCAGATTCCACGCCACTTTGTCTTCCATGCGCGCTTGTCGTTTTCCGCGCCATGTGCTAGGAGAAAGAAAATACAAAAGGAAGAAAAAAGACAAAAGAAAAGCAAATAAAAAAGAGAGAGAAGATTTGCGTTGGCATGGGGACGCTTACGCACTGCCACATTAGCAAGAGATAGAGTTTTTTTTCTAACTACTAGTGGATGTGCACGCGCCATGTCACCACCGTCCGAATCAAAAGAGAGAGAGCAAAAAGACATTTTTTCTCTTTTGCTCCTCGGTCCACTTAGCATTTATTGCAAAAAAGGGCACCTTTTTCTATTCATCCATGTCACCTTCTGTGTCAGAATTTCAAAATCCCATTTGTTAGCAATAATTATAATCATCACTTCGCGAATCACAAAGCGATGATTGCGTGATGAAATGATTGGTTGTCGTCAATCATTATGATTATTTCTAATTAATTTCTGTTCGACGAATTGAATAGCGACACGTGGTGGCGCAAAATAAAAGAGCTTAAAAATAATTAAAAATTCATATTAGTTAAAATAAAACCCCAAAGATACATATAAATATATATTTTGACTCAGAAAAATCATATCTTTCCAAATTTAGTGTCGAAAAATTCCAGAAAAATAATATTCTGTCTCAAAAATTATATTATTTTAGAATATATGGTTAGAAAAATCTGAAAAATGAGGGAAATTCAGAAATTCATTCTAAAAATATATTCAATCATTTTAAGCTTGATAACATGCAAACATGAGTAATTTAATGTAGATAAACATGTAAATATGTTCATATAAGGTACTAAAAATGCATGTGATTAACGACACGCATCTCATCGCGTAGCGCTGCGCCTCGCCCGCCAAAGTCCATCATAACGCAGCTCTGATCATCTAATGGTGCATCCAATATCGAAGATGTCACCATGTCGCACTTGCCTTGAGAGATAAGAGGCAGGAGTTTATTTCCATATTGATGATTTTTTGAATCTAGTGACAGTTAGATTAAAAATGCTCTGTTAGATTAAAATTCCTCTGCCTCTCTCCTCTTGGCGCCCCCCCTTGCACCACATGTGCTCGCCATGCTGATACTTGGCATGCACTAGCTCGTTAGTCGTGCTGCCACTTGGTGGCGCGTACATGTTAGCGTGCACCTGGCCAACGGACACCGCATCAACCGCATGCACACTCCACCCTTTTTTTGCATTTTCCCAATTTGTCCTTATGAAGGATACTTTGGTCAACTATGAAATTTTGACCCAAAATTCTTATTTTCCTCTGCTCATCCTTATCTTGCATTGCCTCTCCCTCAATCCTACAACATATACTCAAACAAGGTAGTTAAAATCATAAGGAATTAAATTCGGGAAAAGTCAACCCTCATCAAATAGAATAATTCTTTATAATTATCTAAAAAAATGTATAACTTCATGGAATGGCATGTCCATGGAGAAAATGACCTCAATCAATGATAACATGCAATGAATTCAAGCCCTAAAAGCATGCATATGATGTATATGCATGTACACAATTCATGTTGTCAACGACTATGGCACCAATGCGAAGTCGGTAGATTGATGGGGGTAGATTTTTGTGGGTGAAATGGGAGGGGATGACACATGTGACAGCGCAAGAGTTGGCACCTACGACGATGAGGGGGGTACTGACCAAGCGCTGGATTGATGCACAACAATGTGGATCTGTGGTGGGAGTGGCGGGAACGGTAGCGGCACATGCACGACAGCACGACAGTTGTAGTTGATAGATATTATGTGGCCGTCAAGCCAATCACACTACCATGTTTATTTAAGTTTATTGAATAAAATATTTACATCCATAATAAAGTCCATGAATACGTGAAATGACATAGTGAAATATGATGAGATCATAATACAGTGATCACTAGTCTTTAAACATGTATTTTAAATATTCCTATTCGATGGATAATCTAGACAGACATCATATTATCTGGACATAATAACACTAGCTGGTCCTACTTATAAGATAGGTATAGCTGATCATGCGGTTATAGTGTGGTGACGCTAAGGACAGATAGGTGCTCTTTAGAGAAAGAGTTCACTGAATTGATTCGTATGAATCCCTGGGAATAGAATTATAAATAAACATCAATGAGTTGATTCATGTCACGGTTGTATAAGTGATCCACTATCTTGAGACAACAAGGACATCTCGTGAATGGATGACTACATTTTGACTACGACTTATGAGCCACTAATCATGGGATTCAAACAAGTCATAACTCGGATATAGTAAGAAGGTCACAGAGATGATTGAGTGGTCATGATGGGATCATTCGCCCTTGGTATAAGAGGAGATTGACTTAAGGAAGACGATGCTGAAAATTCCTTGCCAGGGTAGTGAGGATATTGGAGAATGAGTCCTCCAATGGTCCCCGTTATGCATTAGTACTAATCGAATGATGGATTAGGGTTTAACTATAAACCATACCCTAAGTCATGACGGCGATGGATTATACATTTACAATAACTGATGACGGTAAAGGTTTCATGAGAGAGTTCAATACTACTCGACATCTTCTAGAGCACGAGGTGTACTTTGGCACCCCACGGGCTGGAAACTTAACACATTGATTGGGTTAAATTGATCCTCATCTAATTAATCTATATGTTGATATAGTTTATTAATAAGGTTGACCAATAATTTTTATTGGGCCTACTTAAGTTATTAACTAGAATGATACATGGGCCTAGAGGGTCACACGCACAAGGTCATAAGGGCATTGGTGGATATATTTACTTTGTAGGGTTTTTGAGAAAACTTAACTAAAATATAAGTAGGGAAGGGGCACTCATGTCAAGCACCCATACCAGCTAGATTTGAGAGCCCCTCCCTTTCTCCACTCTCTTCTCTACTCATCCAAGGAGTAGAGAAGTAGGGAATAAGGGCATTGGTGGATATATTTACTTTGTAGGGTTTTTGAGAAAACTTAACTAAAATATAAGTAGGGAAGGGGCACTCATGTCAAGCACCCATACCAGCTAGATTTGAGAGCCCCTCCCTTTCTCCACTCTCTTCTCTACTCATCCAAGGAGAGTGTCTTCATGGTGAGAAGATCTTATTAATTTTGAAGAAGAGTTGAAGAAGAAGATGTGGAGATCCAAGTGCCGAGTGATCGCGTGGATACTTCTGGAGGTCGGACGCATGAACGTCTTCAGAAAGATCTTGGAGCGACAAAGTCAAGGGTGGAACAAGTTCCGCACAAGGTACATTCAATGTTTGATTTTAAAGATTGATTACGAATTGATCACCACATTTCCGCATCCATGGAATCGTGTTTTCCATGGACAAACCATAGCACAAAACCCAACAGTAGTGCAGGTGGTGTGTGGGTAGCGCGCGAGCTGCGTGCGGGTATGAGGGTGGCCGCATGAGATGGCAAAGAGGGTGTATCTGGCATGGATGACAACCAAGATGGGTGGTGGCAGTGACGGGGTGGTCGTAACTGCAATGGTAGCGACGACATCAGTGGCAACGACGGAAGAAGATAGGGCACCCTACAGCAGGTGGCTTTGGCAGCGACAGTCGTAGAGGGTGGCAGTAATGGCTGCGATGGCTGCAGACGGCGACGCCTGTGGTAGTTGGATAGGGTTTCGTAATGATTGCCAAATTGTAGTGGCAGATTCATAAATATTGATTAAAAGTGAAAATAGCAATAAAAATAAGAGAAAACAGACTTTATTGCCTTTTCTTCTCTAACAATGGAGGGGGTACATCCTCCCCCCCTACATAGGGGCTCTAATGGGCCTCTAAAAGGAACTTCAACTCTATAAGTGTTTGACATTGCAAGATTGTTATATATCTGGATGTAGCTTGCCTTCTTCTGAGCTGAACTATAGATGGCTTTTATAAGTGCATGAACTGGGACCACTGCCTCACCAAAGGAGGTCATGATACATCGATATGACGTATCAATGGAATCGCTCTCTTCATCATACACACACTACTTTTGTGTCCATTCGAATCACACGAAGGCGTTTTAGGCCTCCATGCCAATGAAGTAGGACCACACCACATATGGGAAATGTCGGTTTGTGCTGAATATCAGATTCGAGGCTATAGTCTAGTTGCCAGAAAACACCGAATAGTTATGCTTTTCACATCATTGTTGGTGGTGATAGTAGAGGCCTGCATGTTAGTGAATATTTAGATATTTATATTTTATTTATAAATACCTATTTTAATAATAAAATTGATCACACATTTGATTGAACGTTGAAATATTTTACAACCTCAGCAATGAGCCAGCTGATTGTCTTCCCATCATACTTATACTCAAGATATTGTAAGCCAAGGACCTACTCTTAAAGCTTCCATCTGGCATCAACAGGATGGCCGGTATGTCTGAAAAGGCAAAATTATTCTCCGTAGTCCAAGCATCCATTGTAAGGGACATAAAATGTACATCATTGAACATATTTGCAAGTGAGACATTTTATTGAGCGTTACCCTCTCTTATCAATCTCTTGAATCTCCCACCATCCATACATTTTTATGTTGGTTTGTGCTCTGAATTGTCATGCCAGTAGAAATCCCTCTAAGTCAGCCAATGACGATGGCAGTACATTACAAATGATTAGTCGTAGAATCACCTACTTCTCATCCTCCAAAGTGACACCGGTGTAGTATTGTTTTGTTGAAAACAGGTTGGAAAATAGGTTTGCAAAAGATTGTTGTGAACTCTCCATGCCTTTGAGGTCATCCTGTACCCTACGATGAACTGAAGGTAGAAGTTGCCAAAAAAATATTTGTACTAGTGTCTTTACTTCGTTGGAAGTACACTTTGTTCATGGAGCTTATACCATAGCATAGTTCATATACGTACTTCAAATTGCCCACTAACATGAAGTACTCAAAGATTTTTGCTCTAAGTGACTTTGCCCTTCTAAACAAGCCCTGCGATCATTTACAATATCCACTACCTACTACACTGCCTACTGACATTGCTAAGAGGAATCATGATGGGCCAGCTCAATTTCTGCACTGCACTCCCTTTCTGGTAGCACATTTTCAACACCTACGATTTTTTTAAAATGAAACAGCTTGAAATGAAATGGAATAAAATTAAACCCGATTCCAGCTCAACTTGATTACTTTCAAACATGCTCCTCTGATTTTTCTACACTTCATGACCTTAACATAAGCAAATCAGAAAATATGGCAGAAAAAACATTATAACCAATAGGAGAATTACAAGGAAAATAAGAAGGCCAAAGTACAGAGAGAGATACATGCATTTCAAATAAGAAAAGGTATTACACTTACTCTCTTGCGTTATTCACTGGATCGTTGAAAATGGCAGCCATTTATTTCCAATTTCAGTTGTCTATCATGTCTACTTCTGAAATTACTACATAATTAATAATTCAAATAAAGAAACCTAATAATAAGAGTTTGTTCAATTGATGGTGCGGCGCAGCCCGAGCCCTCAGAAACGTCTTCTGAGACGTCACCATCATTGTTGACATCGCCGTTGGTCCGCGTTCAGCCCGCCCGACAAGCCAAGGCGACGGTACGTACGCCTGGATTCAAGTATTCTGGGTAATGGGCACGCTATCTTCATTTCCTTTTTAGTTCATCATTTTTGTTTCTTAGTTCGTCGTTAATCGTTCCAATTCCCGTTACAATCATGTTGTAGTGAGAAGAGATCCATTCTATAAGGATCTTCCCCTCCACCCTCTAAGGGGGATAAACCATCTTCCTTTTTTTCCCCCCTTCCTATTTTGGTTCATTTTATAGTAGTAAGGGTTCATCCATGTTCCCCTATAAAAGGAACGATGGATGCCCTAATAGACTTACCCCTGTTTTATTGTTGAAGAAGAATTCTCATGAGAGAAGAAGGGTCATGATCTAGGAGGAAGAAGGAAGGAGAGGAAGGAAGGAGGGAGAAGGAGAGGGAAGAGAAGGACGAAAGGAAGGAAAGAAGGGGCTGCACCTCCAGCCTTCGCCGCCACCGACCGAGCCGCCCGCGCCCACGCCGCCCACGCGCGCGCCACCGTTGAGCCTCTGCGGCCGCTGAACGTCCCTCCCGTGCTCCGTTGCTCTTGCCCACGTGCGGCACCTGCCCGGCCACCACGACCGCCGTCTAACCACGCTGTGACGCTGTCCCTCGCGCGCGGGGGCCTGGCCGCCGTCGCCGTTCATCCACGCGCGGCTCTAGCCTCACCTGATGCAGCCCTCCTTTTGGCCTCGCCGCGACTTCACCACCTATGCGCCGACTTACAGCGCCAGCCAGCCGCCGTCGTCCACCCTCCCGCGGGCGACACAGGTTTCGTCCGTCGCTGTCTCTACTATGCCATGCCATGAACATCGCAGTGCACATGTCCATGTTATCATCCGCTGCTGCCGCCCGCCTGTAGTGCACCGTTGCCGCGACCCGCGCACGAGCCGATGGCATCATCTCCACCGACACTCGTGCCCGTGTGCCGACGCCGCCACCTGAACACGACCACGCAGCATGACCTGCTGCTGTCGTGTGCCTCCCCGCGCGCTGGCACCGTCCACCCGCACGCAGCTGAGACCGCCACGTTGCCACCGGCCACTCTTCACAGCTGGTTATTCCACCTCCGTGCCTCAGCTCCATCGTCTCTGATGCCGCCGCACCAGGCTGATGCAAGAAGCAGAGACGTCCGTCCCCGAACATTGACAAGGTACGCCGTTCTGTCACCGTCTCTTATCTTTTTCATTGCATTATTGATTTGCCTCCACCGCACTCGGGTTAGATGTAGGTGAGTGAGACAGGTTGAGTGAATTACATCGAAAACAAGAGCGTCTTACCTGTTTGGTACTCGTCGGGTTCACCCGTCCCGTGATAGCAATGCCCGGCGGGGTTACCCCATTTGGTGGCGTACCCGCCTTCATCCTGTCAGACGAGGTTCGAAGGGTCTACCCTACCTCACCAGGCAACTTCGTTGATTTACCAGACGTCAGAAATTCCCGCGAGTCGGCACTTGCACGTACCAAAGTTTATCGCTTTTGCATTCCTTCATTATTCACACATTCGCATACATCGTTGTATGACACTCCGCGGTAGTCCGACTACCACTACCTATCATCGACACCAATCCTACACATTCGGAGACGATCGGACGACGTCCCAACGACGTCCTGCATCATCAATGTTTTATGTAAAAATGACACCAACCGCAACCACTGTCATTCGCCACTAAGACCAGGAGCTTTGAGACTTCATCCATCCCTCATCAGTTCCGTTTTCCATTACCAACGAAGGACGAAATGGGACTGACGACGGAGTTGTTATCGATATAGTTATGGATTGTCCCGGATGTGGACGATGGACAGGACAGGACAAATTTCATCACGTCCGATGTCCAGAGTAAGTTCAGGGAAAAAGGACGGGATGGTTTTTTGTCCAACAATAAAAAACCGTCCCGTCTAATCATACCGGGACAGTTTTTCATCCCGTCTAGTCCTCCTGAGACAAATTTTTGTCTCGAAATTCGTCCCAAACGAAAAAAAACCATTATATATTTTTAATATATTAATGTAGATTTTCTATGTTTTTTAAGGGAAATATGGAGGAGAGAGAATGCAAATGGAGATATGTACAATTAATTCTGAGCAGCGTCAATTTACACACATGAAAAAATACAGGGACCTTGATGCAAATTGTCATGGCGAGGCCACGTGGCGAGATCTCAGCCATCAGATGTGAATCCGGGGGTTTTTAGTCCACATCCGTTCGTCCATCGTTCGAAACCTTAGGACGGACTATGTTTGATGCAGGACAACTAATGCAAGATGACTATGGTGACTGTAAAGGGGACGACGGGTGGGGAGGAGTGTAGATGACTGATGAGATTGGGAAAAGAATGATGAGGTGCTATATGTGAGGGTTGGTTTTGGAAGGAGGTGGATAAAACAGACTACAAATTCACACGGTCGATCTTGAGAGATTTAGATCCGAAGAAATAATGGTGGTGCAGCCTCTTTCCTCGTCGAGGGTAGGAGTACTGTCTTCAACCACCGCGATGATGCCAAGCACCAAAATCAATACTATCGAATTCACGCTCACGGGAAAACTCAAGAAATACCTAATCCACTAGTAGTTGAAAATTCCACAAAACCTAAAATAAATCTGACGGCGATGGAAGAACTTCTCGCGGAACACTGGACGAAGAACACAGATACCAAAGAGTTTGAGGGGTACCTCTGCACCAAGAGTGCATGACGAGCCTGCGGGAAATTCTCGACGCGTCATTGGCGGGACGATTGATGTGCTCTTCGACAAAGTGTCGCCGATCCAACTGTGCGGTCAGTTGGGGCGGGGGTTCAAGGGGAGAGTCGCCCCCTTGCAGGGTGCGGTGCAGCGCCTCGACACCAAAACGGTATGCACGACGACCTATGGAGGCAAGGGCATCCGGGGCACGGGTGGTCGGCGTGGCAGCCTGCGCGGTGTTGCTTGCGCGGGCGGCCAGCATGGCGGCCTGCACGGGCAGTGTTTGCGCGGGTGCCCAGCATGGAGGCCTGCGCGGGTAGTGCCTGCGCGGGTGCCCGGCGTGGAGGCCTACAGGGCAGTGCCTGCGCGGGCGCTGGCGAGGCGGTCTGCGCGGGCGACGCTTGCGCTTGCGGCCGGTGTGGCGGCCTGCGCGGGGCGCCGGCTTGGCGTCTTGCACGGGCGGCGCTTGCGCGGGCAGTCTGCTTGGCAGCGCTCGTGCGGATTGATACCGGTGCGTTGACTTGGTTGGTTGACGGTAGTGACGTGTCCGCAGAAGTCGTGTTGACGTCGTCGTCATCAATTTTTTCGTCCTACGGTACGAAAACTGTCCCGTCCGGTGGTCCCTGGGACAAATTTTCGTCCCGGAATTCGTCCGTATCCTCAGACAGGACGATTTTTTCGTCCGGGGACGAAAAAATGTAGAAGGAGTTGCAATGACGTTCAGTCCATCAACGTCATGAATCATCCGTCCAACAAGCCAAAGTGCTACGCTACTAATTGCAGACGGAGTACTCTTCTTGTGCCGTTTCCCGAGTCAGCACCGAGATTAACTCCGTCGGAGTCTTCACAGCTACAGAACACCCTTCCTCCGTGGAAATAATTGAGAGGATGTAAGAAAAGAGACAGAGAGAGGAGGGGAAGCCAGGGAAGAGATATACGACTATTTTGCACATTTTTTCCCTGTATAAATCGTGTTCATACAGACGTGAGAGGACATGCCAAAGTAGAGGAATTGCAGGTCAGAACGAGGAAGAGACTATCTCGTCGGGGACCGTCGGCGGCCGGCGGAACCCAACAGTCGGAACAACGAAACGAACCAGAGGGGCAGCGCAGAGAACAGCGAGCAAGCCAGCGGACGCGTACACGCCGCGGCGCACAAGATAGCATCTCCCGTCTAACCATCCCCGCCCGTACTTCTGCTCGTTATTCATGCTCGTCCCCGCGCCAAGTAGCACGCTCGCCACCCCAAAGCTCACCCTGAAACAAAGGAAACCTCTATCAATCCCTCTCAAAACGATAAAAATCCTTTCTTTGCGTTTGCAGTCTATGGGATAATAGCAGAGAGAGGTTTCTGCCACCAGGAAACGGCGAGCGATACGATGGGGTATCTGTGGGTCACTTTGGGCAGGCGCAGCCAAACAACTGCCAGAGAAGTGCCGAAGATCTGAGCGAGAGATAGGCAGACGAGAGCGGCGAGGCCGAGACCGAAGGCGGGCTTTCTCGGTAGACTGCATAGTGTCCCCTCCACCGTCAGATCCTTCTCCTGCGGCGCAGATTCTCCGGTCATGGCAGTCGTGGGGAAAGGAGAAGGGGCAGATCTAGGGAGTAAACGCTTACCTGGGCTTTTCTGAATTCTGCTGAAATACAGCAGGAGAATGCGACGAGGTGGAGAGCAGCGAAGAGGGCGAAGAACAGCGCGGGGATCTCGGGCTTTGCCGGCTTCTCCATCGTCTAACGTAAATGAGGAATGAGTTCATGCAGTCGCTGGAGGTGAGGAAGACGGGAGCAGGATGCCCAGATTCATCAACGTCCTTGTCGCGTCCCCAACCCTGCTTTAGAATAAGTCAACGCCTGGTTTTATCAATTATCGTGGTTTCCACATAAGAAATGAAAAAGACGTATCCCCGGGCAGAAGAAAAAAAACCAGGGAAAGAAAGATCAGGGAAAGTTCCTTCATCGACCATCGTCTATCTTCTCAGGGAAGGTCTGAGATAAGCCGCCTCGTAGTCAATTAGCTCGCTCACTGTATCAAACCGGCTACCGTGTTCTCTGTGGCAGCCCCAGCCCAAGGATCGCTCAAACGTTTCCATGTCAGTCTAACAGTTTTTTTCTGATGATGCCATGGAAATTGACGCCGGAGGAGAGTCAAACCTAGAAATGTTACAATTATAGAGAGATATAAGTCTGAAATAGGCAATTGACAGAGGAGGAGTAACATAAAATTTTGAGAATATTTAAGACAAAATTATCCTTTCATATTATCTTTTTATTTTATTTCGTGATCATCTTTTTCTTTTACTGAGTCGCTCAAATAATTAGTGTCTTCTGATTGTGAATGAAGGATAAATGAGTCATTATTAAAAGTTGACAATCTATACATCATCTAGAGTGACATTTGAATCAATACAGAAATCAACACAGAGACATGTATATGTAGAACATTACCCTCAAGTTTCTCAGTAGATAACCGATATTGGAAGGAATGTCATATTGAACACCCCAGTCAATATAAAATCACATTTTCAAGTACCTACAACAACATCCACTCAAACCCTCTATAGTCTGATATTGTTCACGGTGAAAACCTGGTACATATAAAAATATTCAAGTATTATTTTTGTTATTTTTATGACCATGTTGCTGCTGAATTAATTTTGGAAGCATAATCTGGATAGTAAGCTTTTTAAGAAGAAAATGGAGGTCTAATTGAAACTTGTCCTTACGTTACAATGAATAACATCGAATATTATCAGATTCTGAATAGAGTCAATGTCATGTGAGTGCTTTACTGAATGTTGACAATTTAAATAGAATACCATCATATTCATCTTTTTATTGCTCCTGGATTGTATTTTGTCGAGGTTATAGGGAATAAAACTCATACTTTTACAGATCGTCCACATATTAAAGGCTCAAGCTCATACTATCATTTGGTATCGATTGTATTACAGGTTCAGAAACTTTTACTTGTTTGTTGAATAATTATATATAAAATTATCTCAAGATGCTTTTATGGAATTTTTATCTGGATCCTTAAATATGTCATTATGTTTCTTGGGTTTTGTAGATAACCTGATACCACCTATTATGCGACATGAAAATTTACAAAATTATATTTTATTTTATTATAAAGAAAAATGATAATGACTGGCTTAGTAATTTTTGTTTATGGACCGAGTTTCCACAAAAGCATAGCTTGTATCTCAGAAAAATGATTAAAATGTATTGTGATATTTCATTCAGTACATTTTAAATATTCACCGTATATATTCTAGGAAACAATAATTTTGTACTAGTTTTATTCCAAACAAAATTTTAAATATTTAATGCAAATATTCAGCTTGTTTTGTTTTTTTAATGTTAGAGAACTTTATAAGTTATCCAAATTAGGGACATCAGAAAATTATGAATGGATTATTATTGAAAGTGAAAGGGTGAGTACCAGATTAAAATATTCAAATCATGAGCTGTGCGATTTGAGGTTTTTTATTAATAATAGTCATCATTGTAGACATAGAATCTGATGTATCTTATTTAATCTTTAAATAAATATTTTTCCCATGTACACCTATTATGTCTTTTACCCAAATTAACTTTTCATAAAATGTGATTTCTGGTTAAATAATTATAAATTAATTTTTAATAATAAGCATTTGATGGTAGATGAGATTTTATGATCATGTATTTATTGGTTGTCCAAGTTTGTTCTGATGCATTCAGAAACCACGAGAGAGCTCTTCTCTAATATTCTACTACCTTGGCCGAGGACTTCATCACATCCTCTTCCTTGGGTGGTAACATCTTATACTGAGGATAGATGAGCCCATCATAACAACTCGTGTCTTCGTAAACTTCTTGTAGCACCCGAACTAAGTTTGTTTTGTTATTACATGATTAGGAACTCATAGGTCAAACTCAAATATTAGAAATATGTGTATTATGATATCATCATTATTAATTAAGTCATATCATGTATACATGGAATTCATTATAATCCTCACATATGCAGTATAATGAATACATTGTATTAATGAACATGGAACAAGATGGGAAATTTGTGATTTGCTGGATGACCACCTATATTTCCATCACTTTGTACTGATGATGACTCTGCCATGCGAGGTCTGAAGAGGCTCTTTGATATTGCATATCAGGGTCCTGGTATATTCATAAAATAACTCCATGAGATGGAGCACCATGGGTGTCCGCTCCATGGAGAATAGTGCATATCTCTACTTTCACCTAAAAGGAAAAATAGTGGATATGTCTAGATCTAAGTAGAGACCTTGAGCCAGAGAGAGAGAGTGATCTTCCTGGAAAGTCATGTGATGCACCGTTTTTCACTAAGAGTCTTGTGGTCACACTTTTTCATAGTATCAAGTAGGTATCTCTTCTCATCTTCAAGAATCTCCATCATTTCTAAAACATGGTTAACTTACTTATCCCTTGCAGGAAGGTATCAAAATTTTCATGGAAGGTATTCCTTTTGGATTGTGATTGGTATTTTTAAACACTTTACTCCCATCACTTTTGGTGTCAATAGTATTTAAATTTTCAATTATAACTAAGTAAGGTTAGTAAGTGACAAGCAAGGATGTGGGTTGGGCATGATTACATAAAATAAAAAGCTAACTTAAAACCAAATAGCATTTATTGAGAAACCTTAATGAATGGCTACATCAACTTATAGTTTGATTAATCAAGGAAGTAAATAAATAACCATGCATCAATATTGTCCATAAATTTAAAGGCCCAATAACATTTATTAACCAACCTTAATAAATAACTTGATGGGGGACCATCTTGCCAATGACAGCAAGGGACGCCAAAAACAACTTCGAGCCACTCATGCTAACGTCTGCGACCAGAATTTCAAATACACGGCCTAACGACGGGTCGTGATCATTTATGTTATTATGTTTTCATGTTTTTTCAAATTGTGGATAGGCCTTCGTGTTTGGGCCTTGATAAGTTCAAACTTAAAAACTAATGCTTGAGTAAGGGGTTTACATGTCCTTATTTTAAGGGTTTTTCAATCTTAATCACTAAAATTTATTTGTCCCTTAATGCTTGAGTAAGGGGTTTGAAGCCTAGGGAGGTGATAGGGAAATTCAATTTTTATCGGATTAGGGATTAGCCCTCTAGGTCTAACAGAAATAAATTTTTCTACTCAGATTTTATGATTAGTTAGCAATTCTTGATAAGAATTACTAACTAATCCCCTAACTAGATTATTTGAGTGTTCAATTGATATTAGATTTTCAGAGTTACAACATTACTTTTTACTTATTTATTTTAATCACTAGACCCCAAATCAAAATCTACCACTTGTATTCTTTGTTTATTTTACCTAAAATCATAATGCAACATGAATTATGTTTTTTTTGGATTATTTAGTGAATTAGGAATGATTTTGGAGGAGATAGTCTATCCTAATTGTTTATTATTTATAGGGATTAATCAGCACTTTTCACGGACTAGAAGCCCTAAGGTAGTATTTTCTGGTTTTTTTGCATTTTTATATGATTCATTTCTCACGGATTTGGAAATGATAAGAAGCTTTTTTATCGAATTTTTATTTCATCCTAAATGATTCGAAATTGTAAAGATGTCCTAAATTAGCAAATTGTGAATACGATTCACGATTTGCTAATTTAAGGAACACGGATTAAATTGGATGATTTAAGGGATGAATATAATTAGAAATGGCTAATTGATACTCAACGAGTACTAATTGAATTAAAAACAAGGTACAATTTATGAATAACGATGATTAAAATTGGAATTTGGGAAAAACGGCGAACATGAACTAAAAAACGAAATTGGAAACATTGAACGCCAAATCAATTGCAAAATTAATTCAAAATAAACCTAGAAGTACCAGGAGTGATCAGTGACTCGATACGGGCGAATTCCACGCGACAAAAACCCTGATTTCCATGAATTTTTGCTTGAATTTGGGGGAAGAATGCGGCGATGGATCTGCAAAATTATGGTTCAAATCGAGCTCAAATTCACTCCGGGTCGATTCTTGAGTCTTCAAGGAAACTAGGCCTTCCTTCATTGAGCTTAAAAATCAAGAACGAAGCATGAATTTTCATTTTCCCCTCTTTTATCGCCGCGAAATCGGAAGAACAGCTTCTTCCGATTCTGTTAGATTTTTCATCCGTTGCGCATTGTACGAAGGGTGTGCAATGCAACACATCTGAGCCACGCGGCGAACGGGAGATCCGTGCATCGTGTGCACGGCAGATTGTGTATGTGAAATGCTCAGAAGAAAAGAGACAGTGATATTTAGATGTCTTCTGATTGGTCTATGACGTGCCGCACTAGATCGAATTAAGTCGATCGGGATTGGTCCACGTTGCACAGTGCGTGCTGGGCGCATTGCTGTGCGTGGTGCGCGACATGCACGATCATGCGTGTGTGCGTGCGTGTCATGCACCGAATCTTGATCGCGCTTCTGATTCGTCGGTGCTCTCCTTGGTGCATTTCCGTGTGCATTTAACACCCTTTTAGCGATTAAATTGTTCCAATAAGGGCCCGTTTCATTAAAAAAATATTTTTATTAACAAAAAAATTAAAATAAATTCTAAAAAAACATTTATTAATGCCTAAAAATGATTTTATTAATTTCTAAAATTCATTTAATTTGTTTTTATTCTTTTATTTATAGAAAAAGATCAATTAAACATTTAATTTCTTTAAAAATTCCTTTTAAAAACATTTAAAATGTATAAATTGACCTAATTATTCTTCCAAAGTATTGTTTCACATAAAATTCAAGGAAATTCTTCTTTTAACCTAAAATCGTGATAACATGATTAAAATTAATGTTTATAAGCATTAAAAGCCACAAAATTTTGATAAAAGTAACGGTTTATCAGCTCTTATTTGCATGTTGTCAGGCCTCACCATTATGTGTTGTTTTCCTTGACGTTCGTTAAGGGAAGACCTCTTGTCACAAGAAGGTTTCTTCCTGTTCAGCCCAATTGGGCATACCCCCTACACTATATAAAGGGAGGCATGCCCAAGGAAAGCGTTTGGCGTTGATTGAGAGTTGAATTTTTCACAATTGGCTCCCGCCTTACTCCATTTGGGAGTTTCTATTGTTTTCTAGTCTAGTGTAGATCATGGGATTGCCCCCCATGATGCCCTGCCCACGTCGAGAATCACCGTGGAGGAATCGTCATCGCCGCACCACTATAACTGTTTCTTGGAGCTTGCCAAGAACATGAGTTTTTGATCTATTATTGTTCAAGAATTTTCAAGACTTTCCCATCCTCTGGGATGTTCTGGGATCTGCCATTGCCACAATTGCTGCCATAGCCTTCCCCGCCATCACCAACGCCACCGCGATACCTGTGTGCCCTAGTGCACTTGCACCGCCGCCGCGATGCATGTACGCCGTAGCGTACTTGCTTCGTCGCCGCCCTCTTTCTCTTGTGCGCTCGTGCGCATAGACACCGCCGACAGCCCTCACAGTGCCCTGCGCATCCCACACATCACGACGCCATCGCTCGTGCGCACAACCCTGCCCAGCAATGCCGCTGCAATTGGTATGATCTCGTGCTCAACCAGGTGGCCGCAAGCACAGCCCTGGCCGCTTGTGCCCGCCGCACCAGCGTGCAGACTGCACACATCACCGTGCCCGTGCGCACTGTGCCAACCCACACCAGGCGTGCATTGTCTGACACACCCGCGCGCGCTGCCTGCCGTGCGCTGCTTGCTCGCGCCCTTGCGCATACGTCCCATGCTAGCGCGACACACACACCGCCGCGACTGGAAACCCTTCCACCCTTGGAAGGATGATCTTCTTAACATCTCGATCACAACGATTACATGTGTACGCCATCAACTATGAATAAGATCTGTCGACAACATTACCGCGGGCCTGCGTGAATTCCTTCCAACTCTGCCACGAATGTTGGGCCTAGCCCATACAAGTTCCATCATTTTTCCCTTCGTTCACAGTCAAGTTACTTCTTTCAATGCCGTTGATTTGTGTTCTACTGCCGGACAATTGCTACAACTCAATAGGATATGCCACCAAATATCGAGAGTTAGACCTTGTTAGTAGAGGTTCGGACGCCACTGGGTATTAACAATACTCCTCATTGCTTAAGTGTCTAGTTGGTCCAACAGGACATTGAGGAGTCTGATTTTGATTAATCAAACTCCGCAACTTTAATTGAACTTCCAAATTGGCCAGCATTGCCGAATATTGCTTCATTGATTTACGTGCTTATTTAATCATCATATTGCATCTTAGATTGTTCTCACCATCTTTTTTGTGTTGTAACACGTGCCGATCGATCCCAGTCTTACTGTGTTACATCATAACTATATACACATATAGCTTAACTAATCCTGAATCAATTGAACCCAATCGATAGGTTAAGTTTCCAGCCCACAGGGTGCCGAGCTACAACTCGTGCTCTATAGAATTTATAGTAGTGTTCAAAATATCTCATGGAACCTTTACCATCATTGATCAATCTACATGTATATTGCTTCATCTGCGCGAGATGATTAAATGACTTAGAATATTGTTAATCGCCAAACCCTAAACCGTCATTCAGTTAATACTAATGCATAAACATGATCATTAGAGAATAACTTCTCTAATGTCCCTAATACCCCTATGTTATGCACCTTCTTCCTCAGGTCAATCTCCTCCTCTTATGCATGCGAATAATTTCATCTTTACCATCAATCACTAATAAGCCTAAAAATGATGTGTAAATATGTCGTTTATTGGGCTTTTAGACTTATGCAATAAAATTTATAAATACCCTTAATCACTAAATACTGTGTACGGAGCAAGCAAGGGGTCGAACCACAAGGAGGCACTAAGCAATAATTTTTATCAAATTTCAATCAATTATTTCAAGAATAAATTAAATTTGCATTTAATAGACCTTAATTTTGTTTATCAATTAAGTGAAAAATTAATTTTGATTTAACTATTTTCAGTTAAGACACTCAAGATAGAATAATTATAATTATAAGATCAAATCAATTCGGATTATCAATTTCCCAATCAAAATAATTTTTATAAGTCAATTTATATATATATATATATTTAAAATTGGAAATTAATAAGCACAAAAGGGGGTTTTAAAATTGGACTTCACGATGGACGAATTTTTGGATGAAATTTTATATTTAGGTTTTTTATATATTGAATTAAATTTCCAAACAATCAATTTTGAAATCTAAAGAAAGAAAATAGACGAATTAACCTAGAGAGAGAAAGTGAAACATTTGGGGGAAAAGTGAAATCCGACCATAATTTAAAAATCTAAAACTGTAGAAATGTGACAAATATATGTAGAACCAAAGATTGAAAATCAGAACTCGAATCAAAATCAGAATGCAATGCTATTTTTTTTCAAAACAACTTCAAGGGCATGTACATTTCGCCCATGCCTTGGCATTTTAGAATAGTTCAAGAAGAAGTTTAAAAATCAAATTAGAAATTTATAATTTTCAATGATGAACCAAGATCTGTCGACTTCCAAAGCAACACTTGTGTCCTTCTTGGCCAAATCCTTGGGGAGAGCTTCAAAAGGTGAATTTTGCCTTAGTTTTGACTAACTATTTAAACAACCAACCGTCTGGATGGTAGAGGAGGAAAAGACAAACATGCCCTCAAAATTTCAGCTCAATCGGATAGTTGGGTCTCAAGATATTGCCATTTTACAGGCGTTCAATCTCAACCGTTGGATATTTTATCTCTCTTCCAAATATCTCAAAAAATGGCATTTTCTGATTGGCTGATGCTTTTCCTTGTTTTCCCTGTCCTCCAGTCATGCGCTGTCGCCTTTTTGTGTGCTTCAGATGGCCCAATCATTGCTGTTAGGAGAGAGACAAAAGATGCCCTTTTGAACGGCTAGAAGTGCCACGTCATCCTGTATTTTTGTTTGATAAAAAAGGCATAAAAGGACAAAAGATTCATTTTTTTATTTTCGTGAGATTTAATAGCATGCAGTTGATTTCTGCGTGCATTTAATGCACGGAGCGAATCGACTGCGGGTGTGTATTAAATACATCACAAATAAATGATCATGTTTATTAATGCACGTGTGTCGGTTAGCGCGTGCATTAAATGCACGCGGCTAACCGACATACATGCATTGAAATCTGTATATCATAAATGCATAGCAATGCAAATGAAACAAAATTTACCTTTTTCTCTCGCCGACCGTGCCACGTTACTCGGTTCAAAGCAATGATTTGCTCGTTATGGCATCACGATTTGTGATGGCATAATGAGCAAATAATGCTCCCTCTCTCTCATTATTAATAAATATTGCATCCACTTATTCGCCCAAATTTCGGGCGAATGACGTGGATCCCACGTGACATAAGTATTAATACATTTAAAATGCCAAATAAATAAAATATGTATTATTTAAATTTGTAAAATCATTTCTTGGCTACATATTGGTAAGAAAATTATAAAAAATATGGAAAATTCCAGAAAAATTAGGAAAGCCCTTACCAACCTTTAGCCAAGTATTTAAGGCCCTGTAAAAAAATTTCTTCAATGAAATGAGGTTAAATACCATGTAAAAAATAATAAAAAATTATAAACAATAATAAAATCAAAGTGTAAGTCATTTATCTTCATTTATATATGACATGAAAATATGACCATTAAAACTCATAAATATAATGTAATATTCATCAATTAAACATGATAATTTGTAAGTTATCAAACACTTTCGTGTATTTCATGCTACGCCTGATCTGAGACACGTTTAAATCCCATGATTAAATATTTGTGCATCTAGGGAAAAATATGGCCATCTATACACAATATGTCCTTGGTATCTTGAGTCAGCGGACTATTTATAAATCGTGAGATGAATTTACCTAATTGATGTTTACATCTAATACCATCAAGGGATTCATACAGATCATTCAATGAACTTTTTCTCTATAGCGCACCATCATATGTCCTTAATGGTTCCACACTAATGACCACATCAGCGGACATACTTATCGCATAAGTAGGATGAAATAGTGATATTCGTTCTAGATGGTTTTATGTTCAACTTTTGTGTCCATCGAATAAGAAGATTAAGAACACGCTTGAAGACTAGTAACCATTGTATCATGATCTCATCGTAACTCCTTGAGTCATTCAATGATATTTGGGGACTTCATTATTAATATGCATTTTAATTAGCTTAATTAAATCATGGTAGTGTGATTGGCTTGAAGACCACATAATTTACATAATTTATTCCAGGCCACATGATTATTTGGGACTGAAATACAATCAAATATTGCAATGAGTTTTCGGTCTTGTGAGATGTGTACCCAATGATATATATTATGATTGTATGAGAATACTCTGGATCTTAAGACTATAATGAATAAGGACCATGGGCAATTTCATCACCTTTGTGCTATGCATCAGAGTTTTATAGAAATGTTTCATAAGGTCTCTTTCATGTGGGAAGCATTGTCTGATATCTTATATTAACATTTTACTTCAACTAGGGTATAAAAATATGTATTTTGTGTAGTATGTGAGAACATGTGTGGTTGTGGTTTTCTAATGTCTCTTTGATGTCTCATGTTTTTGAGTCTTACTTTGCTAACCGAACAACTCCAAAGCAGCATGGGCCCTGTCTCGATGTTGTCTCTACAACTCATTCCACATAGAATCCAACTTGTAGCATTGGTACATGGTTGAATCATCTTTCTACTTTTGATATTCCAAATCTATCCTTCACTTACATCTGATGTGAATACTCTTTAAATTTATAAGCCAATCAATAAGTTTAGTCCAGTCAAAAAGTTGGCTTGATAATACTCTGTACTGGGTTACTTGATGGCATCTTTGCATGCATGACATATCATTAATAATCACTATATCTCTGTAGATATTATAATCTCAACATATATATTACAATCTGAAGTTCAAACCCACTAATCATAACACATATTGTTGAGGACCCATCTTATAGGACGTGCAATTAATTGCGACATCCAATCGTGCTTCGGTCCCAACACTCATTTTTCCTGGAGTATACCCTCACCTAAAATCGAGTTTAGTTTGAGCACTACTTAGTAACTTTAGGGAAATTGATTTGTGTGTAATATTGTCATATACTTCCATGAAACTATGTTGTTCTAATATCCCAACCTAGTGTCATAAACTAGCTCTTAGCTCCTCCTCTCAAATATGTGGGCCTAGAGTAGACTACACCAAACCAACTTAAAGATAATTGGATCCTAAGACTAAAAGAAAGGAGGACAATGCTTGAGTTTGTCACATACCCGCCACCACTCAGATTTTAATTGATGGGTCTTGCTATGGTCTCTTTGATGAAATGTGCATTATATAATATCCTATTGACATGAACTTCAACTATGAAAAAAATATATCTTCACGTGTGCAGTATTGGAATACATGTGTGTGGTTTACTATGTTGCTTTAGTCAACTCCATGATCTAATCTTGTAGGTTTTTTAAACTTAATGGCACCTATTAGGTCATTTCTACATTTTCCCCCCACTTACATTTATTCATCATACCATAAAATCATATTGCTAATCTAAAACCTAGTAAGAGAAATGTGCCTAATTTAAATACTTCAAAATTCTTACTACATTAAAATATTATAATAATGTTTTAAATTAGAAATAATCATTTAAAATTAAAAAATGACTTATGAAATTTTTAATAAAATAAATTATCTTCTAAAATTTTCTATCAAAACATTCATAACAATAAAATTTATACTTTTAATAACCTCAAATAAAATTTTCAATTCATTTGAGTCAATAAAATCATTCTATATTTTTTCAAACATTTTGATAGTATAATAAAATTCATTTTTCCTTTAAATTATTTAATTATAAAAATCATATAATGATGTATTCAAATAACATATACAAATACATATATATATGTGTGTTATAAAAATGACAACATTATGCTGTTTGCCTTTAAAATGAAGAGTTTGGATTTGAATCTCGGCTCTCACATTTGAAATATAGTTTTATTTATTTTTTCATCAACAATATCTGACCTAGCCAATCTAATCAAATTGGATAAATTAGACCAACCCAATTGAACCTTGTTCAGGCTGGCACAACCCATTCGACGTAATTTGACTTGGGTGACCTGGTCAATTGTCTTTCTTGGAGTATATCAGGTCTGGCCCAATGCAAAAACCACATGGTTTCCTCTTAATGCTGGTTATTACAAATAATATACCAGGTTTGACCTGACACATGAACTAAATGGAGGATATATGGAGCACACATGCCCACGTTGTGTAGGCAGCTGGTGTTTCCCTTAGCATTATCGTCGGTGCCTAGAGGTGAAGCTGGCACTGGCTCTAACATTTGATGCCACTCGAAAACGCCCAAACTACATCAAAAACTTAGAGCTCACTAAATTGATCCGTACAAATCTCTGAATGGTATTATACCAAATTTTCAATGAGGTTGATCCACGTAGCATTTGTCAAAGTGGTCCTTTGACTTGAGACAGAAAAAATGTATTGTGGGTAGACAGTTTTACTTTGACTTTATCTTGTGAGGTCCTAATCATGGAATTCTAAACAATCTCATTTTGGGTGCTACATGGATTTTATGAGGACAATTGAGTGGTCAAGATGGGACCATCCAACCTTGATATAAGATGAGATGCCTCAAGGAAAGTGTTATAATTTCGTTAATTTATTTAAAAGTCCAAAAAATGTTTTTGGGCCGTTGGAGTCCTTAACTAGAATAATCATGTGGATACACCTAGAGGCTGCACACTTGAGTAAACTAATACCTTTCACTCGAGGATCTAAGAAATTACAGATATGATCAGGGCCGTGTTGATTTGATCCATATCGTTTGAATGACATTGTGATTCTATTTAGACTCTTCCTTTGAGTGAATTACTTCTGTTTCATCCAAATCAAGGCCATAGAACCTAGCATTAGTCAATTTTATGTATATTCCAACTCACTACGACTCAGTTCAATGTGAACATGATTCTAGATGTAGATTCATATCAGTCAGGTATGAGTGAACAATTGAATTAGTGTAATCAAAATAAAATTATCTCTCCATTTGTTGGGTTCTTTAGCCATTATCAAATGCTATTAAATAAATTGTCATGTAGTGAAAGCTCTGAATCTATATAGTACTATTATGTGATTATCAGATAATCACATTGCCTTTTCAGGAACCAATTCCACCATTTACTAGCTCTTTGGGAGGGTTCTCAATGCATTCAAGAATCTAGAATCTATATGTAACAATGCAATTTGTGCAACGATGGATGTCCTCTTCTTCTCCAAATCTTCTTCAAGATCTGGTATGTCTCCTCACCATCAAGTCTCATTAATTTAGGGGAAGAAGTAAAAGGAAAAAGAGGGGGGGAGATGTGGGTAGCATGGGCATCTAAAATGGGTACCTCCCAATTTATACTTATTTAGATACTTTTCATAGAAGTCCTTAAATTTAAGTATATCTACTAATGCCCATAATCCTATGTTGTGTGACCCTATAGGCCCATGTATCATTATAGTTAAAAACTTTAATGGCCCAATAACATTTATTGAATAAACTTATTAATTAGCTATATCAACATACAGATTAATTAATCAATAGGTTAAGTGGGTAGCTCATTGGGTGCAAAGCTACCCCTCATGCTCTAGAAGATGAATAGTGATTGAAGTCTCTCATGCATCATTTATCACGATCGGTTTTTGAATATTTATAATTCTTTATCCACGCAAGACCCCGCATGAGTATAGGTATGGTGAACCATCAAATCAAAATCTGTCATCCCGTTAGTACGAATGCTTATGGGGGATCATTGGAGAATGCATTCTCAAATATCTCCATTACCATGGCTAAAATTTAGTGCATTTTATTCCTCGTGTCAGTATCATCCTATATCAAGGACATATGATCCCACCTTGACCACTCCATCACCTTCATGCACTTGTTACTATTTCTGAGATAATATATGTTTCATTACCTTGATTAGACTCATGCGTCTTAAAGATATACATCATGCACAAAATGCCCTTGGTGTCTCAGGTCAACAGTCTGCTTATACGGCCATCACATGAATCAACCTAATTGTTGTAGCTATTGTACTATTTAGTGATCCATACATACCAACTCAGTGAACTCTTACTTAAAGGGCACCCATCGTCTAACCTTAGTGTCTCCAAACTAATGGCCTCATGATTAGTCATACTTATCATATAAGTAATATCAAATTGTGTTATTCTTTCTAAATAGTGTGATGTCCTTCTCAAGTATCCTTCAGATATGAGTTTTTAGAATATATGTTTAAACATCATTGATCGTTGTATTATATTCTCATCATAACACGCTAAGTAATTGTATGAATTCATGGACTTACATCACACTGGAATAATAATTAAAATAATATTTATTTCAATGAACTTAAAACATGAAAGGAAGAGAGATTAAATTGATTTCCAAATAATATCCATCACCCTCCATTAATCAGGAATAAATATTTGGTCATTGTAAAGTAATTAAGGATGAATCATACAATAATCTAGTGTTGTTGCTTGGGTTATTTTGAAATCTTCTAGTGGTACTAAGAGCATGTACCACATTTGTCATTGAGTATAGCCTTGCCCAAATGATGAATCTGATTGTTGGCACATCCATGATGTTCTTAATTTTTTTCTACCTTCACCTGCCTTTGGAAACACTCCTGAGATATCTGAATTCCATGCCTGCAGTCAATACCTTATAGGAAAGATTTTAGGAAAGTTACAATTGTTAAAATTTTGTGGGATATAAAAATCTAACATATGCCTTGGAAGATGAAAGATGAGGAAGAGGGATTAGCTCAAGCTAATAGAGTAGTAGAGACAAAGAAAATTTGAACTATATTTAGGTAAATATATTTCAAAGTTTTTGGCTAGGGATCGGCAAATGTCATCTGTCACGCCACACGCCACCGTGACGGTCATGTGACGGATAACATGACGGTGACGGTGACGGTGACGAAATGCATGGGGCGTGATGGTGATAGTGACGTGTGACCGGCTATGGGTGATGATGACGGGATAGCCCAGATGCATGACATGACAAAAGGTCCATCCCGAATGACGTCCGTGATGGGTATTTAATGCATTTTTCTAATACATTTTTATTGTTTTATTAATTACATTTAAATAATGAATTATATTTTTTATTAAATACATTTCAATAATTCATTTTATTGTTTTAGTAAATACATTTCAATAATCAAATATATTTTTTTATTAAATACATTTCAATAATTAATTTTATTGTTTTATTAGATACATTTCAATAATTAATTTCTTGCAGGGGAAGTGTGTGAACATTTTTTAAAAGTAAGGACTTAATGATGCATTCTTTAATAGAGTTGAAGAATTGTTTACGGATTAAAAGTTTGTAATTACATTTCAATAATGGGAATTATGAATATAATACTTTGATAATTTAATATATTGGTGATAAATGAAGGGTTTTGTGACTTATGGTTTAATATGTTGTGATAACCAAAGTGATGCCGTAAAATTGGGAATATAAATAATTTAATAACTAAGTTCTGGATTGACAATTTAAATACTTAGTGACTTTTTTCTTGAAAGGAATTTAGTAATTAATTGTATGGATGTGAAATTTTGAATGTAATAATTAATTTGGTGACAGAAAAGTTAAGACATTTATTTGTTTTTTTAAATACATTTAAGTAATTAATTTTTTCCCAGGGAATGCAATAAATTATTTTAGTAATTAATTTATTGATGGAGAAGTCAAGGATTTATTGACACAGTCTTTAATAGAATTGAATAATTTGTTTTCGGGGTAAAAAAATTATACTTAGAGAAGCTGAACGATTACCTAATAAAAAGGACACGTACAATGAAAACATAAAAAATGACAGTTATTCTATTCGTAGAATTTGATGCCTTAAAATTAGCATGCTAGTTTAAGCCTCCTACTTAGCATGGAAGGTTCCAAGTACAGTGTATTGATCTGAGACATGTAGCCAAACATAGTAGATCGTGACAGGTAGAGCTTCCCTTTGATTTGAAACATCAGAAGGGAATAAACATGAGACATCAAGAGAAAACATAGGAGCTGATCAGAAAATATCCAAATCAATCAATAACAAAGCAGCTAAGTCGACGGAAGGGATGTGGGGAAAATGATTGTCGAGAATTTCCAATCGCAATTCGGAAACCGACTGCCCATCTTCCCCTTATTCTATCTCACGAAAAAATAATCCATTTTGCAGGCCACACTTTCGACTGCAATTGCAAAGCGTCGATACACACTGTCTTGTAGCAGGAGTTCGCAATGGAAAAGGTACATATGGTAGAGCTTGAATCATAGTTTCGGTTTTAAGCACCTGAAAGGAGAAATAAATAGAGAGAATATCGATGGTTGGAATCCATCAGTATTATGTGTAAGCAAGAAATGCGATTGAAAGGGGGATGCTTGTAAGATGATTGTCAATGCATTTTCAATGGAACCCACGTACATATTACCCTTATCTTGTTGATGAAAGAAGAATAAATTTACATGGGCACACGTCGGAATTCAGATTTACAGCCCATTGATCAGAAGTAAACACATGAAGAAGCAGGGGGACAACATCAATAGATAACTGAATGATGAAAGAAAATGAAAAACACAATTAATAGTATATGCGAGTCACTGCAAAATTTTACAGACAAGGAAAGACATTACACCGTGTGAGGCAGTCACAAATACAATATTCGTGAATTGTAAATGATGAAGCTCAAGCATGTTTGCCATTTTTTCATAAAAGGAAGAAATGATGCATTTCCTCTTTCTACCGGTGACCTTGTCGTAGCCTCATCCTCTTCATTACTTCCGGCCTTTGTCTATTTAGAACAGAAGAAAAATTAGATAATGAACAGTTGGTTGTATAACCAACTATGAACACTTAATTTGATGCACTTAAACCATTCCAACATCACATGTCCCATCGATCTGGGGGAATATACAGCTAATCAATTCAATGATATAACCCTAAATTAGTGAGAAAATAAAATGTAATGTGAAGCACTGAGATAACGGCAGATCCATAACTAGACACTGAACTCATTGGTTTATAAGGTTCGATCGATAGAAGTTAACCAGTAAAAGTAAACCAGAATCTCCAAAAAATGTACCTGCACTCGGGGAAGACATCGGTCGGTGCTGCAAGTAAACCAGAATCTCCAAAAATTATCGCTGCTGCAAAAAAATTTGACTTGTAAAATTAATCTTGAAGATTGGATCGATATAAGTAAAGTAAGAGTACCGACTTACACTAGTCTTCGTCATCAGGAATGTCATTTGCACTGTCTCCATCGCACAGATGAGCATTCTCGGCATGTAACCAACACTTGATTGTGACCAGGAGCTCAATGCTTTCAGCATTAAGATGTGTGATGTAATACGGAACGGCCGGGATCGACGGCTCGTATTACGTCACAAATGCGCGATGCGTACTGAGTAATGTTTAATGAATGCAATTTGAAATTCCCAAGAGTGGGACAGTCGGACGGAGGGTCGAGGAGTACAGTACGTCCAGAAGGGACGAGTAGATCTGGTCGACTCCAAATGACCCGCGGGACTCATGATCGAGCACGACGCGAGGGGCTTGTAACCACCCGGCGATGTTCACCTCCGATAACTATGAACTGAACGTCTATCTCAAAGAATTTCTATCTCTTGAATGGGGTGGCTAACCTATCCAACGTCAATGGAACTAGGCGGCAGCGGAATACGATAGGGAGAGACAGTACTGAAGGAAATAATAATACTGTTAAGAGTAGGATGGGGTGGATCAAATAAGAACCTGGCAGTAGTAATTCCTGGCAGCAGTAGTCCTGGCGAGCAGTCGAAAGAAGCCCCAAGTCGGAATGGTCAGGTGGCAGCAATCCTGGCAGCAGCAACGCCCGGCGTGCAGTCGCAAGAAGCCTCGAATCAGAATGAAATGGCAGCAGTAATCCCGGCAGCAATAATCCCTTTGACAGTAAAGTCCACCGTCAACGATCGATTGGTAGAGATGCAGGATTATTAACGAAGATCCAAGGTAGAGGGAGGCCGTCAGCACCATGGCCCCGAGGTAGAGCTGTATTAGTTTTCTCGGGGGAAGATTGCGCTGGTGTTGGGCCGACGGGCAGAAAACAACAGGTGTCGTTCGGTGAATGCCCTGGGCGAGCAGAGATCGATGGGAACGGCAAGAAATAGACGGCGGTATCGCGAGAGGAAGGCGTTGACGGCAGAATCTGAGGAACCAGGGGTCAACTCGGAGCAGGGGGGATCCCTCGACGGCGATGTCTGGTTTTGGTTGTGGGGAGAAGCGAGCATGCGACCTGGAGTCTGTCAGCGGGGCTTTTCTTTCCGAGGAGGGAGGGATTCCCCCGACGACGCTACGGCGAGGAGGAGGTCGCGGCCAACGACAGGACTCACCGTGGAAGGTCCGACCGGTTGAGGGCTCCCCGCACGGACGACGCAGATCCTGGGTGGTTGGAGGAGCAAACTTGGAACCAGGAGTCACAGGGGCAGGGTGGGAGACCAACAACCGGCTGAAGGAAGAGTATGACGGGAAAACAAAACTTGCTATTTTTTACGACTAATGAAAGACTGAACGAAAAACATTGTTTGTTTGCAAAGACTCTCTAAGGATGCCCTTGGGCATGCCTTCCCCTTATATAGGGGGGGAAGGGTGCCAAGAGGCCATAAGAGAGGAGGGGTCCGTCGCATGACGTGGCCCTCCTCTTTACACATAACAAAAGAGAACGAGACGTAAAAAGAATGGACGAGGCCTAACACACGGAAGGGCTCGAATGTTTATCATGAATAAGCAAACAAGAAAATAATAAAGACTTACGAAGAGTACTTAAAGTCGGGGTCGCGTGCGTCGGCACGAGCAGCTCGGAGAGATCGAATGCGTCCCTTGGCGGCGTTGTCGCGATGGTCCCCCATCAACGTGCATGCTTGAAAGTGATGACTGTGATGGAAATATATGTGGCCGGCAAGCCAATCACACATTCCACATCTCGTTCCATATTCATTAATAGAACATATTCATTATAGTGCACGTGTGATGCATATAATGAAGTCCATGAATACATGATCAGACTTAGTGAATTACAATGAGATCGTAATACGGAGATCACTAGTCTTTAAGCATGTGTTCTAAATATTCCTATTCAAAGGATACACGAGAAGGACATCGAAGTATCCGGATAGAATAGCACTATCTAGCCTCACTCATATGATGAGTATGGCCGGTCCCGTAGCCATTAGTGTGGCGACACTAAGGATAGATAGTGGTGCTCTTTAGTGGAAAGAATTCACTGAATTGATCCGTACGAATCCATGAATGGTATTATACCTAACTGTCAATCAGGTTGATTCACGTCACGGTTGTGTAAGTGGTCCTTAGACCTGAGACACCAAAGACGTCTTGTGGACGGACGGTTGTACTTTGGCTATGGCTAACGAGTCTCTAATCATGGGATTCTAAACGGTCTTAGTTCGGGTGCATCAAGAAGTACACGAAGGCGATTGAGTGGTCAAGATGGGATCGTCCACCCTCGGTATAAGAGGTGAAAGCTCTAGGAAGATGATGCAACGAAGTCCTTGGCCAAGGCAGTGAAATATCGTAGAAGAGTTCTCCGATGATTTTTGAATGCATCAGTACTAACTCGGATGACCGATTAGGGTTTGACAGTTGACCATACCCTAAGTCGTCCAAGGAGCATCAAGTGGATGAGGGATTATACATACACGGTAACCGATGATGAACAGGTTCCATGAGTGAGTCGATACACACTCCTTTGTATCTTCTAGGACACGAGGTGTAGCTTGGCACCCCACGTGTCGGAGTCTCGACCTATCGATTGGGTTAAATCGATCCGACATTAATTAATCTATCTGATGATATAGTTAATTAAGTTGGAAGGCCAATAAAGGTTATTGGGCCGTTGGAGTCGTTAACTAGACTGATACATGGGCCTAGAGGGTCACACGCAAATGGTATTTTGGACGTTGGAAGATATACTTAAGTTTTGGGGGTTTTAATGAAAAATACCCACTTAGTATAAATAGGGGAAGGCCCTGAACAAAATTCACCCAGGCCAGAATTGTTCAGGGGCCTTTCCCCTTCTTCTCCACTCTCCCCACACCCCCTCTCCATCCCTGATGTGATCGGGACGACGTAACGACGCCGACGGAGAAAGAATGGGGCTTGTCAACGAGAAGGAGGAGATCCGACGTGCCGAGGACCGCGTGGATACGTCTAGAGGCTGCACACTTGAGCAGCTCGACACGTGGGTAGCACAAGGGACATGTCGGTCTTCTATGAAATGATCATTAATCGGCTTGAGTTCCTTTGCAGGCAGTGTTATCATCTACCCGTTACTTGATGCATTGTCAGTAGTGATAGATCCAACCTGCATGCTATAAACGTTAGTTTTGCAATAAGGTAGTAGGAACTGGATGTCGCCGACCTTCGTCTCAACCCGAAGTCTTCCATTGCTTGGATTGCTACTGCGCTCATATTCTCGCCATTGTGTTTACCAACTAGCACGCGTATTGCAAGTACATGTTCGCATAGTTCCCTTCGGTTGTTCACCTAATGAACCATGATGCCGAGAAGACTACACGACTTCTTGGCAGTCCACGCATCAACTGACAGGGACATCCTAGGGACATTTGCCAATAACTCTACGCGCTTCTCCTTCATGGTCCAATACAGCTTACGCATCGCATCCTTTATTGCATTCAAACCTAGTGGGTCAACTATCATCTCCGCAGGCGTACTTCCACATGATCTTGAACCCCACATTGTCTACTATAGCCCATGGGGAGTCTGTGAGGCAAACAAAATGTGCTATAATCTCCTTAGTCTTCTCCATCGTCTTCTTGATGACACCACCCTACCCATACGCCTCAATTATTGTACGTTGATCAAGATTAGTCCCCTTCATCTCGTGGTATATTCTGCTATGAGTAAACTCCAAGTGCCTCTAGAAAATGTTTATACACTCGTCTTTTCACCGCTTCAACCTATTGCGCAATGGGTCAACTTTTTGGTCGCGGCATAGTAGGCATGCCCATATGGTTGACCCTTCCTCCGTGAAGTATCACAATATTTCAGCCTTCCCTTTACGTTTGGGATGTGACGGTCCTACCACCGGTAGAAGGTGATGAAAATATATATGGCCGGCAAGCCAATCACACATTCCACATCTCGTTCCATGTTCATTAATAGAACATATTCATTATTGTGCACGTGTGATGCTTATTTTGAACTCCATGAATACATCATCGGACGTAGTGAATTATGATGAGATCATAATACGGAGATCACTAGTCTTTAAGCATGTGTTCTAAACATTCATATTCGAAGGATATGCTAGAAGGACATCGAAGTGTCCAGATATAATAGCACTATCTAGCCTAATTCATATGATGAGTATGGTCGTTCCCGTAGCCATTAGTGTGGAGACACTAAGGACTAAGTGGAAAGAGTTCACTGAATTGATCTGTACACATCCTTGAATGGTATTATACCTAACCGTCAATCAGGTTGATTCATGTCACGGTTGTGTAAGTGGTCCTTCGGCTTAAGACACCAAAGACGTCCTGTGGATGGACGGTTGTACTTTGGATTCCAAATGGTCTTAGTTTGGGTACATCAAGAAGTTCACGAAGACTATTAAGTGGTCAATATGTGATCATCCACCCTCGGTATAAGAGGTGACAGCTCAAGGAAGATGATGCGATGAAATCCTTGACCAAGGTAGTGAAATATCGGAGAAGAGTTCTCCAATGATTTCTGAATGCATCAGTACTAACTCAGATGACCGATTGGGGTTTGACAGTTGACCATACCCTAAGTCGTCCAAGGAGCATCAAGTGGATGAGGGATTATACATACACAGTAACCGATGGCGAACATGTTCCATGAGTGAGTCAATACACACTCCTTTGTATCTTCTAGAACACAAGGTGTAGCTTCGCACCCCACGTGTTGGAGACTCGACGTATCGATTGGGTGATAAGTCTAAAATGAGTCATGTAATTACACATATTTTAAGGGCATTTTGGGATCATTTCATGTGTAGTTTAGCCTATTTTATGAAATATTGCATGTCCTGCACTAAATAGAGCAAATGATAAAAATGATGCATTTTAATGTCATTTTATGCATGTTATACAATTGTAATATTTTTTGTTGAAATATACATTTAATGCCTATTTAATTTTCTCATGTTCTATTTAGTATCTTGTCTATGAAATTGAATGGAAAAAAATATTTATTGAATTCGAAGAAAGAAAAAAAAAATTAAAGATAGAAAAGGGGGATCATATTGGGCTGGCTAAGGAGCATTCCAAGCATTAGGCTTCAAGCCGGCAGCCAGGCCAGCTAGTGTGGAGCGCTCAAGCTGGCCCAGCTGCCAGCGAAGCCCATGCACAAGGAGCCTAAGAGCGCAGACCCAAATCGTGCCCAGAACAGGCCTAATAGGAGATGCTAAGGTCGCATTACAGAGGTGTGTGTTTTGATTTCACTAGTACATATTATATATTACATTTTATTCATGAAATTTACAATATGGGATGCAAATCCCATGTTTATTTTGTTTGCATTGGGCTGAGCCACAGAGAGAATATGATCGCGGTCCAACGGGCCGCAACCTTAAGAAAATAAGAAGAAAAAATGAACTGAGCTTCAAGCCAATCTAGCCTGAAGCCAGGTTCTTTTCGGGCTTATTTAAAAGATGGATATGATCATAGCCATTCGATCTTTTAAAGAAGATCGGACGGCAGATATCTACTCCGTCTATTTAACATATTTCTATTTCTTTTTTTTCTGGCTGACGTAGCTGCGGGACCCCTCGACGGATGAATTAGAAGAAGCGTGGCTGATGGGGCGGCTGATCGGGCTCGCTGACGTGGCACCAGATTTCGATGAATAATCTCCAACAGCCAGGGGTATTTTGGTCCACCCTCGCCCCTGGCCGTCGACGCCGCCAGCCGGAGGCTGTTTTTGGCAGTCGAAAAGGACCATTTAGCGATCCAACGGTGGAGGAAGACTCCCAAGTCTGTCCCCCTCCATTGTACGGCTTAAGTCCTCCCTCCCAAGCCATTAAAAGGGGACGGAGAGCTCCAATTTGAGCATCTCCGGTCGCAAGAAAAGAAGGGATGGCGGAGGACTCTCGCAGGTGACCTAGTAGCTGGCGAGGTGCCGTGACACGCCTCTAAAGGCTCAAAGGACTCTCGAGAAGGTCTCGGAGGTCAGTTCTTCATCGAGTCACACCTAGACGGAGGAGAGCAGGTGAACGACTAAACGGAAGCTCCACGATGGCGACGGGTGCCGACATCCCTGTTCTCCAAATCAGGGCGTTCGGTGAGATTTAGTCTTCGTAGATAGATCTCTTATTCATCCGTTTTGAGCCTAGCAGAAAGTTTTATCAAACATTTCACCGTTTAGTGCATTTGCGATCGATTTTGATTCATGGATTTTGTTGGGGAATTTCATCGAACACCTAGCGTGATCGATAAATATATTTGATTTGCTTAAGTTCACCTTATAAAAATTAAAAAATCTACACCTATCCCATTAGCGACCTGATTCGGGCATTTCGTCGAACACCAGCGGGTCGTTCGACGAAAAGCCCTCTTATCTTCGATTTTTCCTCTACTTAAACTATAGAAAACTTATAAAAATCATATAAACTTTACATAACTACATATATGATCCTCTCTCAACCCAGATCAAGGCATTTGGTTGTACACCTCTAAGGTGTTCGACAAAATAACCCATACTACACCAAAAAAACAACTGTAAACCATTGTAACCAAAAAAACAACTGCTAGAATAGGTATAACCCATTCTAACTTTTATTCTAACTATAGAATAAATAGTATACCTAGATAAATATTAAATTCCGCAACTCCCTCTTAACTTCTTAATATTTCTCTTTATCTATATTTTTAGTATATAAAAATACTACTCTAGCTCTTTTATTCTATATTAATACATATCTAGATACTTATTCTTAAAAATAACTATCTTTTCACTAGCTATACTTCTATCCTTCTTAAATATAATATCTAGCCTCTTTATTTCTTTATTATTCTCAGTAAATCTAGAGTATATATAATCTTAGACATCTTTCTCTTCTATACATATCTTATTAAAGTAATATTTTATCCACTTATTACTTAATTCCTCTTATACTTGTTATCCTTGGTATTATTCCTATATTTTAATAACTAATGACTCGATTATCAAATGTAAACCTAAAGGCCAGTCCATGTGGAGACGACCTTACTCCAACTATACATTAGAGTAAGTTTCTACTTTTTATAATTTTTATTTGATTGTAGGCAAATTAAAATTATAACGACGATTAAAGTTAATTATGCAATTTGCCCCCGTCATTGGGTTAAATCAATCTTACGTTAATTAATTTATATGATGATATAGTTAATTAATTTGAAGACCGGTATCTCACTCGAGTGCAGAATCTGAATATCGGGTTATGGCTGATACAACATCTGAGATGTTGTGGCTATGGTATCTCCTTGTTGAACTTAGCTTCCCACCCTTATTACCTAAGAAGATGTACTGCGACAATTTAACAGCCACTGTATTCATTAACTAGACTAATACATGGGCCTAGAGGGTCACACGCAAATGATCTTTTGGACGTCGTAAGATATACTTAAATTTTGGGGGTTTTATGAAAAATGCCCACTTAGTATAAATAGGGGAAGGCCCTGAATGAAATTCACCAAGGTCAGAATTGTTCAGGGACCTTCCCCTTCTTCTCCACTCTCCCCACACCCCTCTCCATGCCCGATGCGATCGGAACGGCATAACGATGATGGGAGAGGTAGGATGGGGTTCATCAAGGAGGAGGAGATTCAACATGCCGAGGATCGCGTGGATACGTGTAGAGGCTGCACACATGGGCAGCTCGACTCGTCTCACTCCGGGATCCAAGAAATCAAGCATGCAATCCGTGGAAAGGTACGTTGTTTCATGTTTTTGTTGATGTGTTCAGTTCGTCAAAGTCTTCCGCTGTGAATCATTTTGATTTCTTCATCCATGTCAAGGCCTCTAGAACCCAACAGAGGGGTCTTTCAAACATCATCCTCCGAAGACTCTAGTGCCAAGTTAACGTACTCATTGCCAATTGGAGTTTCCATTGTCGACTATGTCATAGGGAATAGGTGGAAGATCTCATCAATTCATTCATAAATTTATCCTCGAATGAAAGGCAAAAATTCTTCACATTAAAATACATAGAGAATATAATTATAAACATATATATGCAAGTTAAGAACCATGATAATTCAATAAAAAATGTTATCAAGTCAGAAACGGGAAAAACGTTATCAATGTCACTGAAGGTCAATGATGTTGGCGTTGCCAATTCAAATAAAAGATTCCATAAAAATTATCAAGAAATGAGATGTTGAAGTCATTTATTTTGATACTTAATACAGTTTCAGTGAGCATAATTTTGATCAGGTACATCCAGAGACACCCAAAGATAGAAATGGTGAAATGATAATCATGATCAAGGTTTTCTTTGGCATTAGAAATAAAACTAGGACAAGAAAATTGGGGATAATGATGATAAGCTGACGGTTAACTAATCAGGTCAATCTAGAGACACCCAAAGACAGAATCCGTGAAATGATAAATCAGGATCAAGGGTTTTTTTTGGCCGTGCAAATAAAAACTAGTTCATGGAATTTGGGATGATGATGATGATGATCTGATGGATACTACCTGCATAGAGGAATTGAGAGACACCCAAGAACAGAATCGATGAAACAGAAAAAAAAAGAACTAGGAACCTATATATATTACGTTACTTCTTTCAATAGAAACCTAAAAGCAATTGTCTAAAACAATGTAAGAAAAAATAAAAATATACATTATCAAATTCGAGTAAATTTTGTAAATTTGTTTAGCCAAGTTTTAAGTTCCAAAATGGCAAGACGAAATAAACATAAACAGAAGTTCCACTCAAAACTGTGCCAAGCATAATGGTAAGGGATTTTGAAATTGTAAGCAAATGGTTATCAAATTCAGAGTGTTGTGTTATACTGATGTCTTTATGTCTCACATTGAGACCTATATCTGATTGAATCTCTAACTGATATAGGCTATGATGTGAGAAGAAAAGATGAAATGGAACATGTAAATGGAAAGAAAAAATGTTACGACGTGTGAAACTCATAAATAACTGGAACTGAATTGATCTTGAAAACCAGAGCGAAAAATAAATATGAGACATAGCATTTGATATGCGCAACACAATCTACAGAGAATGGTCTAAAATCTGTGGGATTAATATTGCGATTCAACCCATGGAAATTAATAGTACAACAGAGAGATTTGGGATGGTTCATGTTCATGTCATATTCGATATTGTCGACGAAGAAGAATCATTTACTTTACTAAATTATGAGTGAGACCTTAAGAATTTTTGGAGATGAAACAAACAGAAAGAGAAGCTGAGTTTTAGAAAAAAAATATATGTATATTAGACACCTTCAAAGTAAACCACACTTTGAATCAACGACCAATATCATTTTGACATATATTAAATGGCAAATCAAATAGGTAACTAGGAGGAATAGATGAACATCCATAGATGTTTATAGTAACGCATGAGAGTACAGGAAATGTTTTTTTTGTCAGATCCGGAAAGTGGTAAATGAAATAAAAAATTTCATAATAAATCAGAACACGTCCCCCCTATAGACAACAATATCATAATTGCAAAAAAATCATTTTTCCCTTTTAATTTTTTTATTCGAAATACGATGCAACCTGGTACAATGACCTTTTTTCACTTGTGGGCCGACTAGATATGCTGATCTATCATGTGAAATTTCTGGAGCCTCTACATATTATTTAATGCTAGACGAGAAACTTCTCCACCAGAAATCTATCTAGAAGAAAATTTTAGACCACTCTGAATCTACATCTGAATTATTTTGATAACATCCAGATGAACCCATCTCAACTTGGTAACCTGAAGTTGAAGCTTGAATCTTGCATCCGTGAATGACAAAAAAAATTGAAAAATTTTCAAAATATTTCAGTTTACAGACTTCTAACTTACATGACACAAATTTAGAATAAAAAAATCAATGTGTTAGGAATCATGATGTTTATGTAATTACTCTAGGATGTTTGATGAGGGATATATATACATCACTCCATCATTATAGTCACATAATGACTTTGCTTTCAAGGAGACATTTACATGACCACACAATTATATCTAATACAAATGATTCAAATAATACTTTCAGAAAACTCATCATAAAAAATCAAGGTGATGTCTTCATTAAACCACACATTCTATAATGATGTCTTGAAGTAGGGGAAAAAAAAACTAAGAACTAAGAACTAGTAATTGTAGACTGATAAATTCACATTTCACAAACATCTAATCAAATTATCGAGTAATTTCAATACACTAAAAATCCATATCTGAAAATTTCACAAACACTGAAAATCGATAAACCGAGTAAATTAAAAATACATAAAATTCAAGACTGAAAAATTTGCAAATATGTAATCAAACCGGCAAGTAAAATTTCAAAACACCTAAAATCCAAGACTGAAAATTTTACAACCACCGAAAATCGATATCAGACATACCTATATCTCTTTCCACCTATCTCAAATTTCATGAAAAACAAAAAAATTTAGCACAACTCACTGTGAGAGAGCGAAGAATTGCAACTTGCCATAGAAGATCAATGTGATCTTCGATGGTCGAAGTTCTGACTTTGAGTTCGACTTCGACAGCAGACAGGTTTCCAACTTCCAACTCCGACTTTCAACTTCGACTTGGCGAGTGGCAGCTGGCAAGTTCTACTTTGACAGTTTGACTCGACCTAAAGGGAGACTAGAGTAGGGGACTTTGACGGTTCGACCATTCGAGTATTCGACGCACACAATTAGAAAAATAGATTTATTTTACTATGTTTATTAACATAGTAAAATAAACTATATTAATTCTGTCACCGGTGACAGTGATGGCATCACAGTGACGGTGATGGCATCATGGTGACGGTGATGGCGTCATGGTGACGGTGACGAGATGGAACGATGATCAACGGTGACGTGTCAGGAACGTGGCGGCTTTTTTTTATAAACCCTCAGACACGTGATGAGACGGTGACGTGACGAATATTTCATCATGTCACCGTTTGTTTGCATCGTCGTCCGTCCCGTCACGTCTGGGGCGTCATGTCCCGAACATGCTGTTCCCTATTTTTGGCTTTGGTGATTTTACCGCTTTAATTTGGATAATTCCAAGGCGGTCAAGAATTATTTGAGAGGAATTGTGAGAAAATTATAATCTAGTTAAATTATGATACCCAATTTATAGTTGGAGAATATGACAAATCGATATATAAAGTGTTCATTGCTTATCCTATAGTACATTCTCTAAATAGGGAAATTATTTTAGAGCATGCCTTTAATTGACTGTAAATAAAATGATTAAATACCTAGTCGACTCAGATTTCCCTAGATCTCAAAAACTAACAGAATGAAAAAAGTAAGTAAAAGTAGATGAAGAAAGCCGAATATGGTCAAAACTTTATAATTTATAATTTATAGAACTTATAATTTATAGCTTCATTAAATTATATGTAATATCTAAATAAAAGTGAAGTGAAAATTAAAAAATAACTATTTTACTGCCTCGAAAGATAAAATGGAATATTCAGTTCAGTAAATACTAATGCAAATACTAAAATACTAGGATAAACTTATACTGAAACTACCAGGATGATGGAAATTGAATAGAAGAGCACTCGCAGAAGGCCGTTGAATCCACAAGGGTCGAGAGAGGGAAAGCTTATCATTCTAGAAGGCTCCAACTCCACAAGAGTGGGTAATTAAAAATATAATACTCCAATTTTACATTCAAAGAGAAATGCAACATGGTTAGAAAAAATATTTTTATGTTGAATGCGCTTGACAAGAAGGATGAGGAGGTCAATAAAAGAGCCCTTGATGATACTTGGAGCAAAGAAGATAAGTTTAAGTTATGAGGACGAAGAAAATTAAGGATAGATAGCTAAATTGAGCATTTGAGAGTATTATCATTGCCTTCATTTTTAGACGGAAATGAAGTTATAAATGGTATCAAATGTATCACGATGGTATAATTTAATTCTGAGAAGATATTAAATTATGAAGTAATTAAAAATAGAGATCATACATTTTCATATTATTCTAAAAAGTCCAACAATTTGAAAAATAGTTCTACAGAAATTAAAGTATTATTTGGGTATCCTATTCATGTGAAATTAAGTAAAAATTAATTATGTTTCTTTAAGATGTAATCAGTTTGCACCAAAAGTGTAGGATTTTGGTTTGATTCCTCAGGGAGCTAAGGTATCAAAAGATTAGAATTGTCCCCAAAAGGATTAGTTAAAGACTTCATAGAATTAAAATACACTTACACAATTAATCAGATGGTTTTACTCAATATGTGTACATTTCAGCAAAAAATATGACAAGGTTAAAAAGATAATGGCCGAATTAAGCACTAACATGTATAAACCATAAAAATAAAGATAGCACACAGTGTACAGAGGGCAGATTAGGGCGAACCTCAGCGCACTAGCGCCAGAACGGTTTTTCGATCCAGACCTATCATTTTGCATCACAGTCATTAACGCTCTTGTCGATGGTCATCATCCCCATGATTTTCATCATCCACATCCTAGTTGGTCATCATTCGTCATCATCAATTGTCATCCTCGATCATCATCCTCATAGGTGGTTTCTGTTTTACTTGTCATTGATAGTCGTCATCCCCATCTTCTATGGTTTTCATCCATGTTTTTATGTGGTTGTCAACCCTTGTCTTGATGTCGTCATCATGCAGCGTTGGGTGTCGACAATCCTCATCCCCATTGTTGTTGATCGCCATCCACGTTGTGCACGATCATTGTCTGCTCAGTCAACAATTTTTGTCGATACTTTGTCCACATCTTCTCCATCTACAATAAAAATATTTCTTATTTTTATTTATTATATATTCATTCAAATTTGTGTCATCTTGAATGTCATCAGTCGTCCTCATTATATGTTCCATCATTCCCATCATCAGTCATCTATCATAACTGATTATTAATGACTGAAGACAATTTGTTCAGTCATCGGTTGATTAATCTAGACAGTTAGGAACGGATGATGGTTCATCATCTATCCAACAAGCCTATTAGCACTCCCATAGTAACCACTACATCACCTTCCTACACTTCTTACTATATTCAAGACAAGACATGCTTAAATCCCATTACTAAAGACTCATACATCTTGGTCAAAAGTTAGACATCCACGCTCAAGATGCACTTGGTGTCTCAGGTCAATAGAACAGTTACATGAGCATGAAATGAATCAACCTAATTGATATTTATGTATAGTTAGGGTCTGACCGAAGTTCGGTCAGACCGGACCAAACCGGACCGTCGGTCAGCCTTCTTAGGGCTGACCGAACCTTCCGATCCGGGTCCTGTACGCACATCGAACCGTTACTCTCCCTCTCACTTGCTCCCTCTCCCTCTCCCCCTCTCTCCCTTTGTTCTCTCTCGCATTCTTTCTCCCTCTCTCTTTCGTCCTCTCGCCCTCTCTCCTGCTCGTTCTTTCTCTCTCTCTCTATCGTCCTCTTCCCTCTTGCCCACGTGTTCTCTCTCCCTCTATCTCTCTCTCATTCTCTCGTTGTCTCTCCCTCTCTCCCGCTCGTTCTCTCTTACTCTCTCACGTTCGTTCTCTCTCCCTCTCTTTCTCTCTGTGAAGAGGAGTTTTACTCGCTCTGCAGTCCGCCGAGTCAAAGCCACGGGAGCAGCTCGGAGCACCAAGAAGTCAGCTCAACGATCAACTGATAGGAGCTAATGAAGATTAGTTAGTAAAATGAAACTAATACTATATACTCGTTAGAGAATAGAAAATTAGGATGAAATATAAGTTCAAAGATAGCATAGGATCAAATATAGAATAGGATCAAAGATAGACGGTCAGGATTAAACGAGAGATATTTATAATGGTCAGGATTAGATCTTTCATTTTAAATGGGATCACCGCACCGATCGACGGTTGTGATTGGTGCATCCGGAACGTTATAACGGTCAGGATTAACTTAGTTAGCCGTTATAAGAGATGGGTACACTGCACCGATCAACGGTCGTGATCGGTGCACCCAAGGATGTTATAACGACTAGGATTTAACAAGAATTCAAATATAAATCCGTTGTAGTTCGTTACAACGGATCTATACGTTACCTTACTTACTATATTTAGTAAAGATACGCATTATAAATACACACCAATGTTAATGATAATGCTTGCGGGGTATACAGCGATTTTAACCATTCTTCTGAGCCTTCTCTTCTTCCTCCTCTTTTCTTTCTCCTTTCCTTCGCCTTCTATC
This sequence comes from Wolffia australiana, assembly GCF_029677425.1. Lineage (NCBI taxonomy): Eukaryota > Viridiplantae > Streptophyta > Magnoliopsida > Alismatales > Araceae > Wolffia > Wolffia australiana. Next base: position 6,261,457 of record NC_135848.1, on the reverse strand, counting down.
TCTTGTGCAACGGCCAAGAGACAGCAGAAGTTTCAACACTCTCCCTCTGTTCCAGTCTCACTCTCCCTCTCGTTCACTCTCCCTCCCTCTCCTTCCCTTTCACCCTCTTTACTTGTCTCACTCTCTCCCTCTCATTTTCTTCCTCTCTATCCGTCTCCCTATCTCATTATCTCCCTCCTTTCTCTCACCCTCTCTCCCGCTCTCCTTCCTCTCTTCCTCACTCTTTCATCCGCTCTTCCTCTCTCTCTATCGTTCACTCTCCATCACTCGCTACCTCTTTCCATTTGTCCCGTTCTCATTCTTTTCCACTCATTTTCTATCCCTCTATCCCTCTCTCTATGTCGTTCTCTCCCCCTCTCTCTCACCTTCTCTCCCGATCTCCCTCTCCTCGTCTCTCTATCTTGTTCTCTCCCTCCCTCTCTCACCCTCTCTTCCTCTCTCTCGCCCTCTCTCCCGATCTCCCTCCCCACCTCTCTCTATCTCGTTCTCTCCCTCTCTCCCGCTCTCCCTCTCCACCTCTCTCTATCTCGTTCTCCCCCTCTCTCTCACCCTCTCTCCCACTCTCCCTCTCCTCTCTCTCACTCTCTCACCCTACTCTCCCTCTCTCTCAAGTCCCTCTCTCCCGCTCTCCTTCTCCTCTTCTCTTCCTCTCTCAAGGCCATCTCGCTCTCGCCTTCTCTTCCTCTCTCCCTTTCTCTATCTCACCCTCTCTCCTGCTCTCCCTCTCCTCCTCTCTCTCAAGGCCCTCTCTCCCTCTCTCTTCCCCTCTCTCTCAAACTCTCTCCTGCTCTCCCTCTCCTCTATTGAGAAGTCAGAAAACTCGCTACAGTCAGCAGCCAGAAAACTCACTACAGTCCGCAGCAAGCAAACTTGCTACAGTCAGCAGCCAGCGATAGGGACTTAATCAAGATTAGATGGTAATAAACCAGTAAGTATTCTATACTCGTTAGAGATATAGATTTTAGGATTAAATATAGGTTCAAACATAGATTAGGATGAAAGATAGAGGGCGAGGATTAAATCGTAGATAGGAACATATCAACGATCATGACTGATTCACATATACCCGTTATAACGGACCGGATTACATCACAAATCAACGGTCATGATTGATCCACATATATCCGTTATAACTGACCGGACTAGATCACAGATCAATGGTCATTATCTGAATGTTTACACCCGTTGTAATCTGTTACAATGGATATAAACTAAAATTGAAAGTTTCCTTTGATATCTCTATACGATATTATAAATAATACAACCAATGTAACTCTTTGTTTGCGGAATAACAACGATCCCCTAATCACCTACATTGGTGAGCCTCCTCTCCCTCCTCTCTCTACTCCTTTTCTTTTGTCTCCTTCTTCCTCCATCACTTACATCCTCCTCTCTCCCTCTCTCTCAAGCCTTCTCGTTCCCTCCCCCGCTCTCTGCCACTACCGCTCTCTCCCTTTCTTTGACACCCTCTCTCCTGCTCTTACTCTACGCCTCTCTCCCTCTAGTCCTCTCTCTCGCTCACCCTCTCTTTTGCTCTCCCTCTCTCATTCTCTTTCACACACACTCTCCCTCTCGCAATCTCTCTCTATTGAACTCCCTCCATCTCGCAATCTCTCTCTATTGAACTCCCTCCATCTTGCAATCTCTCTCTATTGAACTCCCTCCCTCTCACCTGCTCCCTCTCCCTCTCTCCCCCTTACCTCTCAGGCTCTCCCCCTCTTGTCCCCCCTCTCTCCCTCTCTCACTCTCTTCCTCTTTGTCTCTTGTACTCTCTCTCTCTCTCTCTCTCTCTCTCTCCCTCTCTCTCTCTCCCCTCTCTCTCACTCTCTTCCTATGGTATTCTCTTTGCCTTTGCACTGTCTCAGTGTCACTCTCTCCCTCTCTCATTCTCACACACTTTCACTATCTGATGCAGAACCGCTGGGTGGTGACGGGAGGGCAGGGGTATAGGGTTCAGGGCTAGGGGAATGATGGGCGACCCAAACAGGAAGTGAATTATCACTATCAAAATCAATGATTTAACTCGGGAAAAACTCGATCAATATCCTGGCGATTGAGTATTGCAAAGACACTCGCCTAAAGAAAAGCTAATTCCGACGGCGGTGGAGACACACAAGAAAGCACTAATCAAAATAACCGGAAGCACCGAAGGGAGGAGAAACCGTTGATAAGCTCAAATTATGGGTTTTTTTACTAGTTGTTTACTGATTAGTCGTGTGAGTATTTGAGCTAATCAACAATAAGAATTAACCTCACAGCTATAGAGCGAGTAAGGTGTCGATCCATAGGGAGCAGGTAATAAAATAATATTTCCTTTCAATTTATCTTATGCTATTCAATCCTTATAACTTATCCTAACAAACAATTCAAAGATGAGCAGTAAAATTCTGTAGAATATTCTTCAGTAGAATCAGTTTAGCAAGATCTCCAGCAGATGATTTACTTTAAATGGATTTTAACTAACTTCTATTAGAGTCTTTCTTCTGGAATTATATTAAAAGAAATCTAATCTTCAGAAGAAATTCAAAGTTGATAAGCTCTTAGTTACAAGCTCTCGCTTGTAACTGCTCAGTTACAAGCTTGCGCTTGTAACTCCGAGTGAGTACGGACTGAGCAAGCTCCCTTGGCTGCGGGTAACCTGTCTACGCGCGGCCGAGGGGCAACGCGCAGTGTGCCTGCGTGTGGGTTTGCCTGCACGCGGCTTGTCTGCGTGCAGCTTGCATGTGCGCTGCTTGCCTGCGCGCAGCTTGCCTGTGCGCGGCTGCTTGCGCGCGGGTTGCTTGTGCGCAAGCTGTGTGCAGCGCTGCCTGCGTGTGGCCTTGCTGCGTTCGGTCTGGCAGGGTGCGGTCTTGACTGTGCGCAGCACACTTTGTGTGCTGGTCGCGCGCGGCCTTGGCTGCGCTCGGCCTGGCTGGGCGCGATCTTGGCGGCGCTAGGCCTTGGCTGGGCGTAGCCTTGGCTGTGCTCGGCTTGGCTGGGCATGGCCTTGGTTGTGCTCGGCCTTAGCTGAGCCAAGCCTTGGCTATGCTTGCACAGGGGTTGCAGTTGAGCGAGAAACTTTGGGTGGCGGTGAAATCGAACAAGAACTAGATGATAGAGAACGATTTTGAACAAACAAACTTGAAATTAACCTAGAACGAAGAACAATGTCAGTTGGAAATGTTGGAAAGACACTGATGTGTGCTTTCCAACCCAACCTAGATTGTCTGATAGGGAGAGTTGCACAATAACTGGAACTTAAGATATCACTCCAACCTTGTGTCACGATCCTTGCGGCAAGGTGGAGGTCGTCTAGCTCAAGCTACTCTTCAGCTTGTTCCTTCTCCCCAACTCCAATGCTCATCAGCCCTTGGAGGATCTACAGAACTCTTCTTCTCAAAGCCCTAACCTGTTTAGACAGAAATTCTGGACAACCCTCAAATGGCTCTTTGAAGGACTATTTATAGGTCTCTCCCTTGAGCTTCTTGAGTCTTTTTTTTAGGGCTTCTTCTTGTAAGTTTTGCAAGTCTTGATTAATCCGGTGCCTTCATTGTATTTTATCCACATCTAAACTCATTGAGATGAAAGGTGAGATCCAATCCACTTGATTCTCTGAACCAAGTGGGGTTAGTAAATATGGAAATAATACATGCAAATAATGGTAAATATGGAATCAATGTATGCAAATGATGTTCTGATTACTGGAAAATCCCTGATTATTTTATGACATAATCAGAGTCATCAACTGTACCTTGGGCACCAACGGGTGCAGCAAGCGTGGACACGGAGTTGACGACGAGGACGCATGCGCAGGTGGTCGGGCATGGGTGGCCGAGGGCGGCAAGCGCAAGCGCTCGGCCGTGGGCGGCCGAGGGCGATGCGGGCGGCCACGGAATCGCGAGGCATTGGCAAACACTTAAGGAGAGGACGGGCAGCCAGGACCCGCCACTAGAGGCTGGGCGACCTATGACGCTAGTGGACAGCGATCTGGCAGTAGAGGCAGTGCTGGCAATGGCAGCAACGGTGCAGGCGATGGTGGTAGCGATGCAGAAAGGGGCTAGGGCATGCTCTCCCATACAACAAAGAAGTTACTTCATTTTCAAAGAAAGGGAAATTATAGGTTTGGGGAAAAGAAAAGGGTAAATAGCACGGTACATCCCAAACCAGGCCCAAAATCTGCGAGCTAACCTGAACTTTGTTTTTGGCACGGTATATCCCAAACTCGCTAAGTCGACGTCGACATATCCCGGTGATGACGTGGAATCCATCGTGGCTGCCAGGTGGATCTCTGGACAGATTTTGACCTAGCGGAACCCACCTTGCAGCCACGCTGGATTCCACGTCATACAGGGATATGTCGACCTGCCAAGGGTTTTTTGCTATTAGAGAGAGAGGCATTCTAGAGAGAGAGAGAGAGGTGAGAGAGGCATTCTATAGAGAGAGAAAGGGAGAGAGAGGCGCTCTAGAGAGACCCGACCGAATTGAATCACGCGTGAGAGTGAGGGAAAGAGAGTGAGAAGGGGGAAGGGAGAGAAAGACGACGGTGCTCCAATCAAAAGAAAATGGAGTAAAACGATCTTTGTGGGAGAAGGATGGCCTGTACGATCAAACAGCGGTGTTCGAAGCAGGGTAGAGTGAAGGATAATCTCCGTCGTAGAGTGAAGGAAAATCTCTCCCTCCCCTCTCCCCTCCCTCTCTCTCTCTCTTGAACCCTTGATAAATCTCACTCTCTTTCTCTCCCCCCCCCTCTCAATCTCTTTCTCTCTTTCCCTCACTCTCCCGCGCGATTCGATTTGATCGGGTCTCTCTAGAGCGCCTTTCTCTCTCTTTCTCTCTCTATAGAATGCCTCTCTCTCTAGAACACCTCTCTTTCTCTCTCTAAAACCTCTCTCTCTCTCCTTCTCTCTCTATAGCACGCCTCTTATTCTCCTTATCTCTCTCTAGAATGCCTCTCTCTCTAATAGCAAAAAACCCTTGGCAGGTCGACATATCCATGTATGACGTGGAATCCAGCGTGGCTGCTAGGTGGGTTCCGCCAGGTCAAAATCTGGCCGGAGATCCACCTGGCAGCCACGATGGATTCCACGTCATCACCGAGATATGTCGACGTCGACTTAGCGAGTTTGGGATATACTGTGCCAAAAAAAAAGTTTAGGTTAACTCACAGATTTTGGGCATGGTTTAGGATGTACCGTGCTATTTACCCAAAAGAAAATAACTGTGAAATTTGAAAAAAAATTCAAGAATTTAAATGGCTGTTGGGTTTTGGGTCCCAAGCCAGTGTTGGAGACACGTGTCGAGATGCGATACGACGCCATGGGCTTAGGCGTCTCGTTTGATGGTGTCTGCTCGCGTGTGCCACCACTATCCCCCTCTCACTCTCTCATTATTCAACACTGCTTCAGCACCAGAGGTGATATAAGATGCAGTGAGATGACCAAGTCAACTTAACTTTGACTAGTCAACATGACTGACCAAAGACTGGACCGGACCGAGCCCGAACCGAGACCGAGACCGGTCGGAACTTCAGGTCTAGGTTTAGGTTTTTGGTAAAACCTGACCGAGACTGGACCGCGTCCTTCCCTTTGTATAGTATCATTTAGGGATTCATACATAACAACTCAGTGATGGAAATATAGGTCGAGGGGGGAAACGATCACATCCTAGCCACTATCACTTGCGTGCACCTCTTGCTATGATTCAATAAAAGAAGAAATCTGGACTTGGTCAGAGCTTTAAACTTTATAGAGCTTATAATGGCCTTATGATATTGTCGATTCATTACATTATACTTAATAGCTAAATAAAAATAAAGTGAAAATTAATAAATAACAATTTAATGCCTCGAGATAAAATGATACGTATATTTGAGTAAAAACGAACATAAATACTAAAAATTTAGGATACAGTTATATTGAAGATAAGAGGGTGATAAGAGACCATTCACTGAAGGCCTTTGAACCCACTAGGGTTGAGAGAGGGAAAGCTCATCATTCTAGAAGGCTTTTGCTCCGCAAGATTGGGCAATTAATATGTAATCCATAACCTCCTCTAAGATCCAATATTGATGCTTAAAGAGAAATACAATTGGGTCAGACAAAAGTAGTTTTATGTTGAATGAGCTTGACAGGAGGGATCAGGAGGCCAAGAGAAGAACCATTGACAATGTGTCGAGCAAAGAAAATGACTTCAAGTAACTAGGAAGAAGAAAATGAAGGACATGCAGTTAGATTGCGCCCTCGTGATTATGTGTTGATTCCTCGACTGATTAGAATTGTCCTCAAAAGGATTAGTTAAAGAACATATTGAATCAAAATACATTTTAACAATTAGCAAGATGGTTTTACTCAATAAGTGTACATGTCAGGGACAAATATGAAAAGGTTAAAGATATAGTGACCTAGTGAAGCACTAATGTGTATGTACCGTAGAAATAAAGCTAGTACAGTGTACAGAGTTCAGACTAGGAGTGGATCTCAGCGAACTGGTAAGGCGCAGCAGCGCAGGAGCGACAAAGTCGACCCGTAGTCCCGCGCGCGGGAGTCAAGGCGTTGCACGGAAGAGAAGCGGGCAATTTAAAAGCTTCAAGTGTTTGCCCTGGCCGCCATCTCCTCAGAGCACTCTCCTCGAGAAGAGAACCCCCACCTCTCCGCCTCTTCCATGGCGAGCGAGCTCAAGAGAACCCCCGCAGCCATGACGCCCTCATCGTCCACCCACGAGAAGAAGAAGCAGCGCAGAGCCTTCTCCCTTGTCTCCCAGCCCCCCTACACACCGGCCGGATCCCCCGACAAGAAGAAGAAGAAAAACAAGAAGACCCCGCAGCCATGTCTTTTGTGGGCGTCGGAGGTGGGGTAATTTTTTGTGTAGTTAGCATAGCAGCCTGTCGTGTGGAAGGCAGACCCACCAGAACAGGAGCTTCCAGCCACTGACTGACTGACTGACTGACCTCCTTCCTCTCTTTTGAACTGCTCAGAGCTTCTTCTTCTTCCCTTTTGGGGCTCAAACGAGAACGGTATACTGCTCTCCCTCTTCTTGTATTGTTCTTCGTCTGATGAAGAAACTATTTTGGTGCGCTGTCCTTGGGTTGTCTGAGCTTCGCAAATCGGTTCGTCTGTTTTCTCCCTAAAGTAATATGTGTAAATTCTGGTAGGGTTCGGCTATCAAGTTGGAAATATGTTTTACAGCATCGAACAAATGAATAGAGCCTTGGAACTGTTTGAAGATCTCCGTGAGCCCTTCTTCACTAGGTTCAATTCTTTTATGAGCCTTCCTGGTGCCTTCCTGGAATTTTTGTCTATGGGTGAAGCATATGTGTCTCCTTAGCCTTCGTGTATGTTTGCATAGTAGGTGCTTCATCTCCCTCATACTCTGAAAATTGGCTCTCTTAATCATTGTGTAGAAAGTGCTCATGATTTCTTATCAATGAAGAGGCTACATATGGGTCTGTAATATGCCTATCATAATAAAACCCAACAATGCATAGGAAAAATGGAGATAGAGGGTTCTGCCCATATTTTACAACCCAGATATCATTGAAAAGGTACCCCATAATATTGTGCTGCCATTTGTTGGATCTGTCAAACACAGAAATGCATGTGTTGCCAGCACCCCAAGAATGAGGAAGGGATGGGGATGGTTTCCTACAGTTAGCTCTGGCCAAGTGTTAGGCCCCTAACTAGGCGGCATTCCCTGCCCAGAGGCCTGCGTGCTTATTGGGAGGGCGTGTCTGTGTATCTCGGCTCACGACATTAAAGGACTGAGTCATTATGGGTAGCGATGCCCAAATACCTTATCTTTCAGGCCATTGCCACTATCGGTGGTGATTCATGGCAGACTGTGCATGTGCCCGTCCACGCCCAAGGTGGGACGGATCAGGTACGGTCCGCGTGTGCTGGGCGCGCGGGCTGATCGGTGTGTGTGTGTGTGCACCAAGCGTCGCGCGCCAACGCCAAGCGCAACGCCAAGTGCAACGCGCGGGTGCCAACGCTACGCGCCAGCGCCATGCGCTGCGTGTAAGAGCGAAAAGCGCTGCGCGCGGGTGCGGGACACGCAGGCCAGGCGACGTGCCGCGGTTGCAACGCACATTGAGTGTGCGGGGTGCAGGGCCGGGAGACATCCCGCCAGGAGACTAAGGCATGTGGCGCACTGAGAGCGCCGAGACGGCACAGTGGGCGCGTAGCGTTCTTGCGGGTAGTGCTGGGCGCGCAGCGCCCAGCTCGAGGGTGTCAAATGCGGCGGCATTGCACAGACTGCGCGCTAATGTGTTGACACGGGTGCTGGTGGCGTGTGTGATCATCAAGGCAGAGGTGACGTGTGTGATCGCCAGGCCCACGTGCGCGCGGCGCCCGGCCTGGCGCACTTGTGTAGCGGCAGAGTTGCGCGCGCGCGCGGAGCAGCGGCCATGAGGCGGTGTGGCGACATTACCTCGGCGCCAAGCGCCTCGTCTCGTTCGTTGTATCACCCCTCGTCTTCCCCATGTAATTATCCCCAATGATGATGTACTCGTTATGATATAAATGCAATGACCCTATTCGTTGACGGTGCTGAGCACCACCATCTCCTCTAACCCCTTCTATGCGATCTTAAGCAATTGCAAAAGCTTCCATTGTAAGAGATCAAGGCTGCTCGGTGTTTTGCCCTGAACATTGAGGCCGGCACACGCCAAATTTGAGCAAGAGACCTAGCTCGGGATTTGACTGTGTGACACCAAGTCATAGAGAGGGATAATGATAAACATGGCCTTGTGGTAGGGTGAAAATTTTTGCACAATGTGTGAAAATTTGATCGCTCCAAGCACTCTGCATGACATGTAGTGCAGATTTGTGTGGAAATTTGAACTGCACACCACAAGTAGGATAGAGAAAGAGAGATGTGTGTGTAAGTGAGAGTGGCATAGAAGAGTGACTGAGGTAGAGAGAGATGAGCCTCAATCTCAATAATGGGAACAATGAACATTAAGCTTCCTCTAGAGATTTATTGAACAAATTTGTCACATCTATTTCTTTTTTTGGACAGACTTGGGTATATTGTGACCGTACTGAATAAGAGTTATTCTATTCATTTTCAGAATATGCTGGTTGCTTCTAGTTATAATATCTAAGTAGATGTTTCTTGTTATAATATCCAAGTTAAGAAGATCAAAAAATCTTTGAAAAGATACATTACTTGTGAATTTCACATTATGGGTAAGCTACCCAAATCACCATTCTTAAGGAGCGGAGAAAGCCAAAGACATACTAGAATAAGAAACAATTGATATTGGATCATTCACTACTTGTCAATCTTGCATTATCGGTAAGCTACCCAATTACTGTTCTCGAGAATGAGTGTACCACAAATATACTAGAACTGATATATTTTGATGCATGCAGTCTGATGCATGTCGAAGCAAGGGATGGTTATCCTTGCTTCATCGCTTTGATTGATGATTTCTCTAGATTTGGATGGGTTTGCTCGACGAAATATAAGTTTGAAGCATTTGAGAAGTTTAAGGAGTTTAAGAATGAAATAGATAGACAATTAATAAAGAGTATTAAAACTATTTGATCAGATTGAAGAGGAGAATAATTTAGTATGGAGCTCATACAGTTTTTGAAGGATAATGGCATTCTAACTCAGCTGACTTCTCCCTACTCACCACTTATAACTTGGGTGTTAGCAAGGAAAAATCTTAATGAATTGGATATCATGAGATATATGATGAGCTTCTCAAAATTACTAGTGTCCCATTGGGGATATGCAATTAAAAAAATGGCAAGTATGGTGAACGTAGTACCTAGCAAGTATGTGACATCTACACCATATTTGATGTGGAAGGGAAAGAAATCTAACTTTACATATGATATAATATACGGTTCTTAAGTCCATCTGAAAAGGCACAACCCCGATAAGCAAGAACCAGAGATTCTGTTATGTATATCTGTTGGATATCTAAAGGAAACTCATGGATACTACTTGTACCTCCCTAAGGAAAAAAATTTTGTTAGCAAATTGGGTCACCTTCTTAGAGGAGGAATATCTTCTTTGAAGACAATTGAATGGTTAAGATGGGATCATCTGACCTCAGTATAAGAGCATACAATCCAATTAAGACAATGCAAGGACATCCAGGGGTAAAGAAATGGTAGGGTTTGCCCAACCGATATCCGGGAAAAAATGGGATCGTGCCAGATATCGGATATTGGACGATATCTGTCTCTGAGGGGTAGACGCATATCGGTACCGGATACCATAGGTAGAGGGACGCGACAGATACCGGATGCCAGATATCGGTTTTAGATATTCGGATATCAGAACCGGTATCGACTGAAAAAAATTAAGCTATCTATCTCATTCAATGGTTTATTTAAATCTAATGACTTACCTTTTAATAAGTTATCAAACTCTATTAATATATACAGAGTAATATTTTTATTTTCTTCCATATGGGATAACAGGATTCGCAGTTTACATTAAAATTTGAATCCTGTCATCCCATATGGAAGATATATAAAATCGTGCGCTGTATATATTACACAAGGTATATATATTAAATGAAATAATATTATATCGATAGATTTTCTTTATATTATAATCGACTTATATATAATATATATTTATGATATTAACACTTCGTCTAATAAATACAGCCCAAAATTTATTTATCTTCCATATGGGATAAAGTATTCAGAGTTTGTTAAACTCAGAATCCTGTTGTTATCCCATATGGAAGAAAAAAAAAAGTTTGACTTGTATATATTACAGTGCCAATAATCAAATTAAAAAGCTCTAAATACCCTCTACCGCAAGTTGATTGGCCTAATCGCTCTTTAATAATGAATGAAATATATTTTTATAAAATATATCGATGTTGGATATCGAAAACTGATATCCACACCCGATATCCGATATCGTCATCCTCCCCCCTGAGACAGAGACGGATGCTGACATTGAGACGGATATCGGTATCGGATATCGGCACTGTAGCAACCGATATCCGATATCCAGATATCAAAAATAACGGATACTGGAAATTGCCTTTCCAAGTATCCGATACAGCATCTGTCTCGATACCGGCATCCGGTACCGGTACCGGTATCGGGACGAGCGAACACTAGGCAATGGAATATCAGCCAAGAATTTTCCAATGATTTTTTAGCACATTAGTACCAAATCACTAATTCTGATGAATGATTAAGATTTGACAATTGTTTGTAATCAAAGTCATCCTAAGAGAATCAAGTAGGTGAGGGACTATACATACACAATAATTGATGACATAAAGGTTTCATGATTGAGTTGATACACTCTTCTTTGTATCTTTTAGAGCTTGAGGTATAGCTTGGCACCCCTTCTCCTCTCATCCCTTTCTCCATTCTCCCCTTGACTCCTCTCTATTCTCGATGTGACTGGTACAGTGTAATGATGATGGTGTAGTATGAAGAGGGCTCATTAGGATGGAGGAAATCTAATGTGCTAGGGATCGGGTAATTCTATAGGCTGCACATTTGAACAGCTCAACACATCACACAGAGATTGAGAAATCACAAATCCAAATCTTGCTCAAGTGTTTTGTTGATTAGGTTTTAAATGTCGCTTGGATTTTGTTCATATTCTTCTGCTTCATGAATCCTCTTTGTTTCATCGAAGTCAAGGCTATAAAACCCAAAACTCTTAAGTGTATCAATTTTTTACTACTAATTCTACCATGTCATAAATCATCCTGATCAACATTTAAGTACAATACCATTCATGGACTCATGTAGATAAATTAAATGAAGTCTTTCCTTAAAGATCATATATTTTTTATAGCGTATCTACATGAAAGGTTACAAGATATATTGTACTCATCATATAAGATAGCACATTGTATTATTCTTTTATGATATTTTCATGTCCTTCTCAAATGTTTTATAAATAATAATGTTTATGATAATAATATATCCATGATAAATTACTTAAATATATTCTCATTATAATAAGATCATTATTGAGAATTTCCTCTGACTTTACTCTTAAGCTCACACAAGAATAACGATTTCTATGATCTAAATAAATAAATTATGAATGAAATGTGTAATAAAAAATGTAATTTTTTTATTATTATTCTAGAAGAATAAATTATATATAGTACTTCTTGGCCTACCTTAGGAAGAAAATGTTTAATCCAAGAAACTGTTTGTAGTTTTCATGGTTTGTTTGTGTCGTTTGTCAATGTGATGACTTACAATTGGAATGCATTAAATGTTTTGAGGACACCTAGAGATCAGTTTGTTCCATGTGGCATGTCCAATGAAGCCAAACCATAGGGTCAAGAATGCCTTGATTATGCGCTTAACCATATTATCAGTCAAGATTAAAAAATATCAGGATTTTTTTATTTTTTCAATAATTTCCTGAACCATGCTTGATAATAAAATATTGAACATAATTATAGTTCAAAATATATTAAAAATTTTCAAAATTTTGAGACTAATTTTGCACATCATTCTCACACTATTAAGAGTTAAAGGTATTTATGAACTCTTTTTACTGGTTAATGGGTATCATGTAATTACATATCAAATAAATCTTAAATGTCAAAGATATGGATGTCTTCTTCACTGGGCACCAACTGATGATGTTAATCCCAGATGGGAGAAATAAGAAAATCTAGTGATGAAACTAACATGAGACAAGTAACAGCTAGGTCCATATTCTCAGTTTCCCACAATCCCACTTTGGTGGTCTTTGTTAAACAACACATTTTGGATGATAAGCTCATTTTTTGTATGAAGACAGTCATTTCTTAATGAGACTTATGCAATAACATTTAAAAGTTAACCTTAAGCTCCTGATGTGAAGTATTGTGATAACGAGTCAATTCATAGATAACAATGTTTAATACATCTTAATGTTATGATTAGTAAAGTACAAACATGGTGGAACGAAAGAAATGAAATGTATTGATCTTCTTTCAATGATCAAGCTAATCCAGGTCAAAGTCAAAAGAATTTAATGTGTCGATGATATAGTAACCAATCTAATAACACAACTCAAAAAGTATACTCACTAATTTTAATGATTTTAAAGTGATCTATATATATGATCAGAAGCACTCTTAATTAAGTGACTCACACAAGGCCTTGTATGTGCTGCCCAAGCCACACACTTTGGAAGATGCAAGTGGGAGTCAAAATAAATGAGAATAAATCTTACTAGAATCAGAGTAGATGCAACGTGTTAAGCTCTAGCTGCCTTCTGTCCTGGTGGCCAACCACTCTAGGAGGCAACGCTAAAATATGCTTTTTTAAAAATCATCACCTCTCCTAGTCTGAAAATTGAGGTGCATGACGGAGAAGAACTAAAGAAAAGTCCATAATGCTGTGAAAATTCAATGCTACAATAATCCTCAAAAGCTCATAGATGCTTTTGAAAAGTCATCACCTCTCCTAATGTGAAGATTGAGATGCAAAAGGAAGAACTAAGGAGAACTCCACCCTCCTTCTATGAGATTTGGACCAACGAACTACTTCTTCTCTTCCATAATGCTGCATCACAGCCTTGAGGTCCCTATCTCTAATGTTTATGATTAAGGGGGTCTTTTGTCATGAAATCTTCCCCTTCTTCATTCTCCTAACAAATGCTCTGGTTGACTCTCCATTCCCAGTGCTTGAGTACAACCATGAAAACATCAAATCACCATGCACCAATCATTGTACCGGCATCTAATGTTTGGTAAATATTTAACACGTGTTGTTTGCTAGGAAATTCAAGTCAAGATGTATTCGTGGCAGGAAGTTGTGAGAAAATATCAAAATGAAGGAAAAATCATGAAATTCATCTAAATATGAAATTAACTATCAAATGATATTATAACATGAAAATTAAAATAAATTATACTCATAATTAATTGTATTTCACATTATATTAATGCATCAATTTGCATGTTATCAGTTGGCCAATAAGTCCCTACTTCTGACCCCGATAAGATACCACACATCCCTATGAGCTTCTTTGGTGATCTAGTCAGCAGCTCAATAGATCTGTCAGCTAGTTTGCTCAGTTGAGGGGGGAGGACATTGTCTTGGTCTATCTCATCGTCTTTGTTGACCATGTTGTGGCACCCACTTGAGCCAGTTAAGAAAATTAAATAATAATACCTCAAAAGTTAAATGTTGTTTTTTCATTTTAAAAACTCATCAAAATGAAGGGTTGAAATTTTTGGAAAACTTGGAAAAAATATAGTTAAGTTTTTATCAAAAAATTACCTACAAATTTGTAGAATTCGTGGAGTTATTATATGCATGGATTTCTAAGCCTTAAAAATGGTGTGCTTTTTCCACAATGATGCTACAGACTGATGACATCACGTGTGGGATGTTTGTACATCATGAAGAAGAGGTCAGCATATGTGGTAGTGGCATAAGACATTCAGATCAACCAATTGCAATGTGAAATATAGTTTCTTTTCCCAGTTGTAAGTCTCAGGTAATATCTCTCAACTTCTGATCTTCCTGAATTTCTTGTGTAAGTTTGATTTTGTCGAGCCAATGCGTCATGGACAGAGAATTACATTCCCCGGTCGATGTAGGTGGTCGTCTGGATAAAGCATCAGCCACTATGTTCTTCTTGCCCGCCTTGTACTGAATGCTGAAATTATAGCCTAGCAACTAATAATACAACTCAAAAAGTATACTCACTAATTTTAATGATTTTAAGGATTTGCTTGCTTCTTCTGTCCACTTGAATGAATTTTTCTTCAATAGGGATGTCAAGGGTTGAGCAATAGCAGCATAATTTGATACAAATCTCCTATAATAACCCGTCAACCCTAGAAATCCTCTTAGCTCCTTTATGGTACTTGGCAACTTCCACTGTTGAATAGCATCAATTTTTGAGGGATCAGTCGGCACTCCAGCAGCCGAAATGCCATGTCCCAGAAATTCAATTTGAGAAGCCCCAAACTTGCATTTAGCTGGGTTAACATAGAGATGGTTTTGAGAGAGTAATGAAAACACTTCCTGGAGATGTTGATCATGCTGCTTGCTGTTTTTGCTGTATATTAATATATCATCAAAGAAGACAAGTATGAACTTTCGAAGATGCTTCCAGAAAATCGAATTCATTAATGCTTGGAAAGTTGCCAGGGCATTGGTTAAACCGAATGGCATCACATTAAACTCAAAGTGCCCATGGTGAGTTTTAAAAGCTGTCTTGGGGACGTCATCCAGATGCATTCTCACTTGATAATAGCCGGACTTTAAGTCTATTTTTGAAAATGTAGTCATCCCATGCAGTTCCTCCAACAACTCATCGACCAATGGAATGGGAAACCTATTAGGAATAGTTATTTGGTTGAGTGCCCTATAATCAATACAGAGTCTAAAACCTTCATCCTTCTTCTTAACAAGTAGGGCTGGGCTAGAAAAATTGCTGTTAGAATGCTGAATGACCTTGGAATCCAATAATTCCTGGACCAATTGCTCTAGTATATTCTTGTGCTGGAAGGAATATCTATAGGGTCTTTTATTGATAGGTCCGGACCCCGGAATGAGAGTTATTCGATGGTCACAATCTCTTTTGGGTGGTAAATCATTAGGAGGTGCAAAGACTTGAGGATATCTATCTCTTATCCCACGCAAAATTTGATCTAGGGATAGAACATGTACCTCATGATGTTGGGTGGTCGATTACCCTTGCACAGCTAGGCTCTGCAGGATGGTTTCCCTCCACTCCTCTTGCGCCCTTTCAAATTCGAATTGTGAGTACCTAAGTGAATTAAACTCAGGATCTGAGATGATGGTTCTGATTTGCCCCTTCCAAAATATCTTCATAATGAGGTGGTGGTAGTTGCAATGGAACCACCCCAGGGATTTTAGCCACGGTATCCCCAAAATCAAATCACAGCTTCCCAAAGGGAATGGGATGAAATTTTGCTCAAACTTGAGCCCTTGAAATGAAATAGGTAGGTTGAGGCAAATTCCATCTGTTTGTCTACAGAAGCCATCTCCCACCGCAATCCTGGACTTGTGATAAGGGCTGATGGGAATTCGTAGAGCTTGTATCACTTGTGGTCGAATGAAATTATAAGTTGCTTCTCCATCAATGAGTATTTCAACTTGATGATTATATAAGTTTCCCCACAATCGGAAGGATCAAAATTGCTTAGCAGGCCTCTGCTTACTTGCCTGCACTGCCATGAATTCTCCTGGTAAGAGGGGTCCTTCGTCCAGTTGCATCAAGTCTTCTTCGGTGATTGGTTGATTGTCACCTTCACAATCTTCTTGTATCATATATATGCTAAGCTTCTTATGGCATCTATGACCAGGAGTATATTTCTCGTTGCAATTGTAGCATAAACCCTTCTCCTTTCTCTGTAAGAATTCCTCAGTGGATAACTTTGTGATTTTCTTTTTAGTGTCTCTGGGCACCACTTCATTTCTAGCTGTGCTTTGAACTTCTCAAGGGGGTTGGTGTTGAGGTCGCCCTTCACCCCTGATTGTCACATGCGGTCTCGCATTGCTGTAGGTGTGGTTACTTCTGGGGAGATTGGTAACTGCTCGATCTTGATGCTCTTGAGCGTCCAAAATTGCTAGATTACTCTCAGCTTCTAGAATATAATCCATGATGTCCTGGATCCCGAAAGGCCTGTACTTGTTCAGCTCCACCCTGATTTCGGGTTTTAACCCATTAAGATAGACAGTCTCCTGGATATCATTGAGTACATGCGACAAGAATGCAACCAGGTCCTCAAATTCTGATCTGTATTCAGATACAGTACCTCTTTGTCCGAGGTTCATTAACTGCGTACACAGGGATCTAATTGAAAAATTATATCTCTTTTCAAAATAATGTCAAAATCCCATCCAATTTTCAAACCCAAAATTCTCCTCTGTATATATATACCACCCTTGGGCTGCTCCTTCCATGTGTAACGAGACTAGTTGAAGCTTCTCTTCCTTGTTGAGTTTGTGAATTTTTAAAAACCTCTCAACACAGTTGAGCCACATTTGCGCATTAGCGCCATTAAAGTAAGGCAGATCTCCCTTGCGAAATATAGTCCTTTGCTCCATCGATGAGTCTTGAATTACTTGCACCCTCCCGTGCTTGGGCTGATCCTTGTGCACATTTCTTGAAGATTGAGGCGGAATCGCCTCTAATTTGGAGTTCATAGCCTTCAATTGCTGCATAATTCCAACTAATATTTCAGCTGGTACCGGCACATCCTCACACTTCTCCTTGCCTTTGCCCCCCGTTTCTTCTATTTGTTCTGGAGGTTGCTCGTCAATTTGCTCTTGATGAACAACAACTCGCGATTGTCTTGAATCCTTGAATTTTCTTAATTCTTGATTTTTTGCAACCGCTTCTTGACTCAGATAACTCGATAATTGGATGATAACTCTTGGATCCGAGGATCGTAGGCTCTGATACCAGATTGATAGCGTAAGGGTCTATGCGATTCCGATCGGATGAATTTCCTGCATATAAGGTCGAATATGTTCCAAAGTATCCGAATAGTTGGATAATTCCAGGTACAAGACTCTTGCTCCCCGGTGGTGCTCCCCCTCCTCAACGAGACGTCTCCCACTTGGAGCTCCTCCTCGACGGCGATGGCCCCAGTTCCGACAGATGAATCCCGCTCCTAGGCGCCCCCCTTGTAGGCGAGCTCCTCCTCCCAAGCGACGGTGAGCTCTCCCGCCACTTCTTGGATTTCCCGATTCAAACGACTCGGGACCTTCTTCAAGAGTTTTGAAAGAAAAGATGGACATACCTGTCCCTCCCTTGCGGATCTTTATTTATAGGGGAGAGAGGTCCCTCTCCTCCCGCATTACTTATCTCGGTCAACGGCCTGTTGACCAGATCTCATTTTCCCCCTTCTCTGATATTTCCGGGAATAGTATTTATCAACATTCAACTAATATTCCAAGTGCATGTTGAATACATCATAAATAGTACTAAATTTCAATATTCAATGTAGAAGCACTTGAATTTTATCATGTCTTATCAAGCTATATTTCGTGTGAATAATACACCGTAAGCTTATATTTAGTTTCTTCTTAAACTTGTAATGTCCAAGTTCAACGTCTACTGGGAAAACTCTCTATTCTTTTTGCAGTTCAATTTATCGTGCGTCCTTGACATTTTTGAAGCATCCTTGTTTTTTAGGCATACATCACTATGATAATTGTTCCAGCTCAGTTTCTTTGGCTTTTGTTATCTGCAACAGTCAAATTCCTCGTAGACTGCATCAATATCCGTCATCTAACATTTCAACCCAATTAAACTTATTATCGTAGTCTATTTAATATCTGCAACTGTTGGGAGAGAGATAAACTGTAGGACTCAACTCAGCATTTTGTCTGGAGAAGTTCATTCAAAAGTTCTGATTATATGTAACGATGTTTTTATTGAGAACATGAGGTATTCAAAGTTTTTGTGCGAAGCAGGGAGCATTAATTTAGGGTCTCAATGATATTCGAGACAGCGAGAGTTTCAGAATGAACATTAATGAGTCATAAAGAATTGATAAGACCTTTACCATCATGAGGCCTGTGGGTGAGATCTGTGTCACTTGTGTTATCTGATCCAGGAAGTAAAGATTTTCTTCTTCCTCATCAACTGGAAAGTAAGCAATTCAGAATCAGAGAAGGTAAGGGATCACCACAAGTAAAGAGGGAGGTGTAAACAGGAAAGATGAATAAATCAGCATTTTACCTGGTTTCCCTGGCCAATTTTCGTCTTACTGCCTGGGGAAAGAACCTAGCGCAGCCCCTTCTCGCCTCATGAACACAAAAATGGGTCCAAGATCAAAGATATACCTCTCTTTAACGAGAAATCATAATCAACCGCCACTAAATTTGGTAGACGAAGGCTGCATTATGGAAAGTGTGAATAAAAGTTGAATCCATCGTAGCAGATCATCTTTGCACTGGTTGTACAAAGACACGTCACTGCCTTTCAAGACCAGGTGAAATTAGCCGTCTCGTTTTTTGATTTGCCATGAACCTGTTGCTTCAGAGCATTCATAGTGAAAGAAAAGAAGCTGCTAATCAAAGTATTAATCGTGGATCAAATCATCTGTTGACGATACCGCCTCATGTTTCTTCCGATCTGAGCCATCTAGAGTCGACATCTACCTCTTCGTTCCTTTTTTTCTTCTCCGATTTCTCCATCCTTCCACTGAAATCCAACGTCAGTGCTGAGCTAGTAAACTCTTTCGGCATCTTCATCATTGTGATGTCGATTCTGTGTGGGTACGATGCCGCCTCCTCATAAATTTTCCGTCACTAAGCCTCGTCGGCCTTCTAGATCTGACATCCACCTCCTTCCTCTTCATCTTCTCCAATTTCTCCATCCGCCCATTGATATCAGCAGTAATAGCCTTGTCTCTTTTCTCATCAGACATGAGCGCCAACCTCGCAAACTTCTTTGGCCTCACCTGCCCCATCCTTTCGAATATTTCTTTGAATGCAGGGACCAGCCCTGCTCTCATGAAGCAACCGTCGACCAGTTGTATCGAATTGGACTTTGGCAGGGAAGGAGCGTCCTTCAGCTCTAGGTCAGTGCAGAATGAAGAATCCTTCAGCCACATTCTGAGGGAGTGAGCCTTCGCCACAAGCAAACCAGTGCGAGTTTTACATGGCAGAAATGGCGATCCCATCTCCCACAGGTATGTCTTCAATGTGTCGTTCAGAGAAACCATGTTGTAGCGGGATGTTCCAGTGATCAGGACTACGGATTTCGGAGACTCTGGCGTTCCCTGAAGTGATGCATCCTGGTGAATTATAGAAAATACATCAAAGGGGTCAATCTGGACATCCTCTTCAATCAATCTTAGACGAAAAAGCTGTAGTTTTGGAGAGGGATTCACCTGCATATCATCAAGCCACAAGGTGAGAGCAATGAGGGCGGCGCCGGGAGAAAGCTTCCTGAAATCTGCTCCCCAGTCTTTCTCTGCCACCCTGGATCAATGTTGGCAGGTAAACTTTTGCTACCATAGAATGTCGTTTTTTTATTAATGAGAATGTGGATGAATGCAGCCATACATTGCATACTTATAATGCTCCAAGTTTTAAACGCTTTCATGACTAGAGGAATAGCAGTAATTTGGAAAGTTCAACAATTTTTTTGGAGAATCTTTTACCTAAAACCACACTCAGCTAGCCCAGAACTTACCGTTTAAAGTAACTTTCAACACCGATATTTCTACCGGGCAGAACGATTTAAGAACACCGTGCAATTATTTTTTCTTAGTAAGCCTTCTATTTCCCTTCTTCCCATAGGTTTACTGATTACTCCAGAAAACATTTTTTTTCGAGTTAGCTAAAACAGAGCTCTTTTGGTCCAAAAAGAGTCAGGACACACCATGAAAAGCATGCAAATAATGATAAAATAATAAAAAAATTAAAAGGGTAAATAACTTCTCGATAGAAGTTCACCTAGCGTAGATGTTTACCTGAACACATTGCGCCGGTAAATACCTTTCTTGATAGCTAGCTGAAAAATCCATGAAGCAGTGGCTCGACGCTCAAATGCCCAAAGCAGATCCTCCAAAGCATTGACAAAGTTGAAGGACGCATCCTCCTCAAATCCAAGTCGGTCAAGGAAGCTATCAAGCTCTACAACTAGTGTCTCAGCCTTTGCTGTCAAGAGCCTGTGAAGCAAATATTAGTTCAAGATGCTATTTGGATAGATGATTACCAAACAAAAAGAAGAGAAATTTCTGGGTTTTGGGGGTCAAAATCCATAGAGTTAGAGACTACCAACCAACCTCATTGGAAGATCTACCCCGACATCACGGAGTGCGCTTAAAAGCACCATTCCTTGGTCAGTCTCACTACACAGACTGGCTGCACGGATAAAACATGTCCATATCTTATGATCGGGTTCGATTCCGTGGATCTGCATCTCCTGCATCTTTTTAATACCCAAATCATAGTCCCCATTCTTTAGATATGCATCGATGACAGACATATATGGCAAGGTCCCAATGCCCAATCCTGAGTCTCTCAAGTTATTGAGCACCATCTCGGCCTCCTTAGGTTTCCGAGCATCACCGTAAGAAACCATGAGCATATGCATAGTCGAGATTGTTGGTTCCACACCTGCTTCTTTCATCAGGGATAGAACATGTTCAGCTTTTGAGTGGTTCCCCGAGTCCCTGTGAATTTTCAACATGACGTGGTATACAGAACGATCTAGTTTCTGCCCTGTTGACCGAATTTTGTCGAAGAGACTTTCTGCCTGTTCCCACAGTTTTGCCCTACCAAAGGCGGCCAGTAAGCTTTTATATGTGCCAAGCTTGGGGTGTAACCCATGGCTGATCATCTCACCCATCAAATACAAGCCTTCTTCTGGTCTGTTTTCCTTGCAGTATGCCGAAATAAGGACACTGTAAGTATCCTCGTCCGGCTGAAAACCTTCATTCAACAACTTTTTGTAAACTTCTTCCGTTTTTCTAAAGTCTTCAATGTTCAGGTACATCTTCAGGATTGAGTTGAAGATGGAAAGATCAGGTTTGAACCCAGCAGTTTCCATCTCAGAGATCATCAGTTCAACATCTCGAACGCGCTTTGAGCGGGCT
Organism: Wolffia australiana; assembly: GCF_029677425.1. Classification (NCBI taxonomy): domain Eukaryota; kingdom Viridiplantae; phylum Streptophyta; class Magnoliopsida; order Alismatales; family Araceae; genus Wolffia; species Wolffia australiana. The sequence goes on along the minus strand of NC_135848.1, from coordinate 6,239,934 downwards.
AGGAGACAGACCATAGTCCTGTAGAGATGCAGGGTGGGCAGGTACCCGGCTGCCTTCATTCCGTGGTAAATTTTCTTCACTTCAAATATATTTCCTGCCTTTGCAAACGCTTCAAGCATCAATAGTATGGTGCTCTTACTAATCTTAAAGTCCATATCTTGGAGCTCTTGGATGACAACGTACAGCTCCTCCAGCCTCCCGTCAACGATCAACGCCTGCATGAGCCCATTAATAGAATCCACAGACGGGGAGTGGCCATCTCTGATCATGATGTTGAAGATAGCTCTAGCTTTCTCATAGAGCCCGCTCTCCGCATAGGCATGAATAAGCGCATTCCAGACTTTCCTGTCAAGTTTGGCCTGAAATCTGTTCCTAAGACACCCCACCAACCCCTCTGCCTTCTCCCAAAGCTTCAATTTCCCTAAGGATTCGATTAGCATGAGATAGGGGGAAATGTCACCTGTCAGGAACAGACCAAAACTCTCTGCTCGATCCAAAACATGCTGAGCGGTCTCCGGGAAACCCAACTCGCAGTACGCCGAGATCATGCTTCGGAAGATGATCTTAGACGGCTTGATCCCAACAAAACCCATATCCGAGAACAACTGGCAGGACTCGGAAAGAGCACCCTTCTTCTCACAGCACAAGATCAGGGCCTCAAAGGCCTGAACTTTGAAGTTCCCCCGGTCGTAATCATACTCCAAGAGCGCCTCCTTCAATCGCTCCTCCTTGCAGAGCATGATAATGTTAGCCTGACGGAGGAATCCCCGAGAGCTGGGACAACGATCCTTGATCAAATCAATCAGTACCCGGGCTTCATCATCCCTTTTCTCGGAGCCGTAAGCGTTCAAGATGGACACCAAACTCTCCTCATCAACCTCATCACCTCTAGCCACGGCCCGTTTGAGGACCTCCAAGCCCAGTTCAAAGCACTGCGCCCGGACAAGAATCAAAGACACAGAACCCAAGTCCATGACCTTCTCCATATCGGCCGCGAGCTCTCCGACCTTGTCGTCTTTGCCGGCTTTTCCGAGGGCGAGAAGAAGCCCGCGATAGAGGGTCTTATCCGGGCTGAACCCATCTCGAACCATGTCCCGGTAGACGGCCATCGTCTTCCCCAAATCCCCCATTCTGAGAGAAACCTCGAGCCCGACGTTGTAAGCGAGCCCGTCGAGCGCCACCCCGGACTCCCGCAGCAGGCCGAACGCGCGCTGGGCTTCCGCCCACAGACCCGCCTTGGCGAACCCGCAGACCAGCGCGCAGAACGCGCGCAGACCGGGCCGGACCCCCCGGGCCATCGCCTCCTGCACCACCTTCCCCGCCTCTTCAATCCTCCCGGACCGGCCCAGCGCGTCGACCAGGACCGTGAGCGTGACCGGGTCCGGCCCGCGGTCCATCTCCCTGTACAGAGCCAGCGCCGAGCCGGGCTCGCCCTTCTTCCCGTACATGTGGATCATGGTGTTGTAGGTGACCTCGTCGCGGGCGAACCCGGCTCGAGCCATCTCCGCGCAGAGCTCCTCCGCCGCGGCCGAGTCGCCGGCGCGGGCGAAGGCGTGGACGAGCGAGTTGAAGGTGACGGCGTCGGGGGAGAAACCCTTGCGCTGGAGCTCGGCGAGGAGCCGGCGGGCCGCGGCGGGCCGGCCGGCGCGGCCGTGGGCGGCGATCATGGCGTTGTAGGTCCAAAGGTCGGGCTCGCAGCCGGACCCGGCCATGTCGTCGAAGACCCGAGCCGCCTCGTCCGGGCCGGAGCAGGCGCTGATCAGCGTGTTGTAGGAGACGGTGTCGGGGCGGAGCCCGGCTCGGCGGAGGTCCCGGAGAAGGCCGAGGGCGGACCCGGGCTGGACCCGCCCCGACCTGGCCCGGGCGTGGAGCAGCGTGTTGAAGGTCACCAAATCGGGCTCGCACCCGCGGTCCCGCATGGCGCGGACCAGGGCCCGGGCCTCGTCGAACCGCCCGGCTCGGGCGTGGACAGCCATCATGGCGTTGTAGAGCTGCGGCGCGGCGGCTAAGTCCTTGTTCTTCTCCGCGGCGGAGAAGATCTTCTCGGCGAGCGCGGCCTGGCCGTGGCGGCCGAGCACGGCGATGGTGGCGGCGGCCAGGCGGGGGCCGCCGGCGGAGTGTCGGCGGTGGAGGGACAAGTGCTCGAAGATCTCGAGCGCGCGGGGCCAGCTCGCGGCGCCAACGAGCTTGACCAGGAAGCAGAGGTCGGTCGGGGTGGTCTGGACCAGCTTCGCGTCGAGGAGGGGGCCGACCGGGTCGCCGGGTCCGAGGGTTAGGACCCGGTCCGCCAGGAACTGGACCCGCCGGCGCCAGTCCTTGGCGCGCTTGAGGGCCAGCTTGGTCATCTTCTTGGACCGGGTGCGGGTCTGGTCGGGGAGGAAGGGGCCGGGGTCCGACAGCGGGGGGTCGTCGTCGTCGGCGGGGAAGAAGAAGGCGACCGAGCCGGGGTCCGGGTCTGGGTCCGGGGGTGGGAACCTGGGCGCGGGGGTGGGTTCGGGGGCGTAGTCGGAGGTGTCGAGATTGGGCCAGCGGACGGCGGGGGAGGCGCGGTCGTAGACGAAGGGCTTCGGGGAAGGAGCCTCGGAAGAAGACGGCGGCGCCTCCGCTCGGACGGCGGCGGTCCGCGGCTGAGATTGGTGGCGCCGCCGCCGGGGAGGGAGATGGAGGAGCGCCGCTGCCGCGCTCCCTGCTAGCGCCATTCGGATGAGAGGTTGTATCTCTCTCTCTCTCTCTCTCCTTCCCTCTCTCAACCCCAGGAAGTGAGGATATTTATATATCTCAAGGAATGATAGTTTTACTATAGTGAGTTGCAATTTAGGCAATTCTTTTACCACATATTAACTCTTTACTGATGATGATGACGATGATAAAATGTTGATGATAATGATGAATGACTAGGGAAACTTAAAAAAAATACAGCAGGCCTTGGGACGGGTGTCGATATTAGGACGGATGCTGAACCAGACTTCGGAAATGGGCTAATCCGATATCCGGATAACGAAAGACAATATCAGAGATCAGTTGCTACAGTGTCGCTATTAGATACTGGCATCCGGCTTTGTCTCAAGGGTGGGATGACAATATTGGATATCAGTTTTTTCACTATCTGACATATCAATATAGTTATATTTTGAATAATTTATTAATGCGTAAGTAAGATATAGGAGCTATATATATTGTATACTTGAGCATTCATTATTTGTCTTAAAGGTTTTCATCAATGTTCAATTAATATTTCATACTCAGTCTGGGTCAGTCCAAAATGGGCCCAATAGCATGAGCAACGCGATCCAATATATATAAACCTTTTTCTTTATATGGGACAATGGGCGCTCATTTTCAAAACCAATATCCAGATGGTGTTTTTGTTATCTGGATACAATTTTTTGGTACAGGTTTTGATATCCGATATCCAGATATTTGGATATCAGATAACAGATTAGATATCCGATACTGGCATCTGCCTCGTCCATATGCCTATGATTTCCATCTCGATTTCCAGTATTGAATGGATATTCAATATCCATCTGATATCCAATACCAGGTATTCGAAAATGCCCTGATTTTACCCGAATATTGGATATTGGTTCTCCAATATTGGATATCATGCGGCCTAACACTAGCCCCTCGTGTTGTAACATACATATTGTGGGTTTTGAATTCACACAATAATTATAGCCGAGTAGTTGGTAGAGAACTATATACATATTTATTCTCCAAGATTATGTGTCCATGATCTAGAAATGCCAAGAACTTCAGCATCAAACAGAAGAATAACCTAGCCACATGTCACTAACGATGATATAGAAAGATAATAATACTCGAGTAGTAATCCAAAGAAAATTTAAGTACATTTTTCCCAATTTCTGTCATTCTGTACCAATTTCTATCATTTTCCCAGTTAAAACCATAGCCCACTACCAACTTTTTTGTGCCCAAATTAATAAATTACCTGAGGTATTAGGAAACTACAGTTTTGAGCCCATAATTGTATAAACTATCTCACGACCATACTTTTTAAAAATGATGACTGTATAGTACCAATGGATAATTTGTGTAGTTAACATTTATTGAAATTTTGGGTTTAGTCCACTTTCTTTTGTAGCCTTCAGGGTATATCTTGAATAACTTGCTTATAATATAAAGAATGACTAACATGCTTGAATAAATTGAAGGATATATATCAAAGCATCGATACATATCACATTTTCTTGAAAATTTAATTGACGTTCAAAAAAGTTATGTAAATTTAATAGTGATTTGTGGATGCAAATGGGAGAAAAAGAGACGCTCTAGTCTATGTTCTAGACCAAAATAGAAAACCCAAGCCATGGCCCAATATTGGAAGTATATGTGGCCCGCAAGCCAATCACATATTCCATGTCATATTTAATATTCATTGATACAAGATATACATTAGAATACACATGTGTTCTGAATATTCATATTCAAAGGATATTCAAGATGGAAATCAAAATGTATGGATATAATATCACTTTCTAGTCCTTCTCATATGATGAGTATGGCTGATCCCATAGCCATTATTGTGGAGAGAGAAATGGACGATAGATAGTGGGTATTACTATTCAAAAGATTTCACTACATCGATCTGTATGAATCCCTCAATGGTTTATAACTAGCTTCAGTTCATGCATCAATATCAAAGCGTGCATCCAAACTCATTTACATGTTTTCGAGAATCTTTAATAATCTACATGACTACTAAATTGTTTTGATTAATTTTTTGGTGTGAATATACAACATGTTAACTGCACCTTAGTTATGTACAATAGATCACATTTTACATGTTACGGGTTGACCTTTTGGTCAAGTTTATGAGGATGTATTAGTTTCTTTTTTAAAATCTCAGGTATCAATAATAAAGGTTGTGTAAAAAATAAAAAAAAAATCAGTAGCATGCCAACAAACTGCATGCTAGCATGCTACAGCTCAGCAAGTTGGGGTTATAGGTGTAGCTCAAAAAGCCATAGCTTATCAAGACATATGCAACATCATAGGTATTTTGGACCATCATTACTTAAGAATGTCCACGATTGCACCTTAATATCATATATTGAATCCTCCATAACAGGGATTGGATGGCCAGTGGAAAAGCCATCTATTTTTTTCTCCGACCACTGCTTTTGTCGCTGGTGAACCATTTATGGTGATAACATGGAAAATCTCTTCTATGTGGTTGAAGAAAAATCTGAGAATGAAGCCACATAAACCTTGAAGAGTCCTAGTTCAGTCCCATTCCATAAAAAAACTAATTTGGTTATTCCTATGATAGGTTGGATGGAATTAGAAAACCAAATCTCTGAAATAGGAGAACGATAGATTTTCTCATCCTCTGCAGTATTCATAATTGTTTCTAGTTGGTAGGGTGACATCTTTTCAACTTAAGGGATAAATCATGAGCTAGTGAACAAATAAAATTATATTTGTTTGCTAACCTAAAGAAAGATGTCACCCATAGCTAGAGGTTACCATATTGTTAGATTTTGGGGCTTTACTTGAAGGCTATGAAAATATTATCTAAGTAATAAAAGTAGAAATAAACTCGAAATCAAACTCCAAAACAAATAAAAAATTGTGTACCTTGTGGGGAACTTGTTCCACCCTTGACTTACTTTCATGGAGAGCATTATGAAGCCATTTATGTGTCTGCCCTCAAGAAAAATCCACACGATCAAGATGCTCTTTGATCTCCATTTTCTCTTCTCCAAATATTCTAGAAGCTCTTGTGGAAGACACTCTCCTTAGTTGAAGGGAGAAATGAGAAGGAAGAGAGAGGGAGGGGTCAGTGCTGGCTGGCCTGGGTGCCTAAATGGATGCACCTCCCCTGTATTTTACTTAAAAAAATTTTCATACACATAAATTTATAGACCAAAAATAATAATTAGCCAACCTTATTAGTTAACTATATCAATGTATAAATTAATTAACTAAGGATCAATGTAATTGATGCGAAACGCCGACGGCCGGGATCGAGCGGCGCGTTTCACGTCACAGGATAAAATGATGATGTGGCCTGAATCAGAGTAAGAAATGATATGTAAATGAACAAGCAGTTAAGAATCAGGGGAATAAGAACGAGTACTATGACGGACACCAAGGGTGAGTGATCCGTGGATCAAACTCCCAATGACCTTCGGGATAACTAGACGTCTACGACGCGAGGGGCGTCTGACGGCCCTGTCTAGTTTGGAATTTAAGTGGCCAGAAGACAGTCCTTTTACCCCAAGAAAGTTCCTATTCTCGTCAATGGTGGCTCGTCCTATTCTGACGATGCTCGACAAGTCGTGGCAGAGGACGCGATAGCGGGAGACAGCACTGTAGATGATAATAATACTGGATTAGGATGGAGAGGAGACGGGCTGACCTTTTACATCACTTAATCCACAGCGTGTCAAGATGGGCGAGACGTTGGCCGGTCGGGAGGACTGGATTGGACTTGTTGGGTCGCGCTGAGTCACGGCACAGCGGGAGGGTCGCGATGCGGCGGGTGGCTTGGCGGAACAGGTTGGCGGCACAGAGCGGATCCACGGGCAGTATCAGCGAGGTGGCGGGGACGAGTCGCGCGCGCGCGGGACGACCGCGCGCGCGAATGAGGCTGGGGCGCGCGACCAGACCGTGGCGGCACGAGCCGCGTCACGGGCGGGTCGCGCGGCGGTGTGAGGCCACAGCACGGACAGGGCCGGGATGGCGGCTCCGCGGCGCGGGGGGGGAGGTCGTGGTCGCGAGGCCAGGCGGGGCGCGTGCGGGATCGTGCCGCGGCGCAGCGCGGGCAACGGGCGGAGCGGAGCTGCGACGGGGAGCGGCGAGCGCGGCGTTGTGGATTGCGATGGGGTCGGGGGTGGTCATGGACGTGGTGTAGGTGGGGGAAATCAAGAAATGGTGGGTTAAGGGGCAAGAAGGTGGCGAAGGCAGAGGCGAGGGAGAAGGGTGGCGCAAGCGATCAAGAATTGGTGTGGGTGGATCAAGAATGGGGTTATGCGGTGAAGGGAGGAATCAAGAAGATGGTTGGGCGGTGATGGTGGAGATCAAGAAGGCAGGGAACAGGGCGAGGGGTTCAAGAACGAGGGAAGGAGGGCCGGGACGAGGTACGGGAGCCAAGAAACGTGGTAGAAGGTGGTCGGATGGAGGGATGAGAAGGTGAAAATGAGGAAGAGAGTCAAGAACCTTGGTGGGGTGGATTCTTGATGGGTCGCGGGTGGGTCTCCACGGCGGAGACAGGTTTCCCGATGCAGCGCTCGGCCGTGGTCATCGCAAGATTCCGATGGCGTCCGAAGTGGTCTCGACGGGTGCCTTCTTCGTCTCTTGGCGGCAACAGCTTCTTGAATATCTATAACGCATGCGGAGTGATCTCGGCGATGCGGTTGAACACGTCACGCCCGGAGTGATCTCGACGGACAGGACGTGGGCTCTACTCTTCGGAGTGGTCTCGACGAAGAGATGGGGCTAGCCAAACCCCCTACGCTATGACTACGATAAGGGGAAGATTCTTGAAACAATTTCAATTCAAAAACTTCCAAATGTTCCTTGGGCATGCCCTCCCCTTATATAGGGAGGAGGGGTGCCAAGAGAACGTGGGGAGAGATCGAACCGTCGTGAAACGTGGTTCAGTCTCTCCTTACAAATTCAAATACAATTCTAAAATATAAAATCAAAGACGAGGACGGGCCCTACGATAATGGCCCAATCCATAATTCGGAAAGAAATACAACATGATGATGAAAATAATAAAATGGTAAAGCCTTGCTTACCCGGAGTACTTAAACCCCGGATGACGGACGTCGACTCGAGCGCCTCGGCGTGGCTGGTGGCGCGTCATCGTGGCATCCTCGGGTGGCGTCGTCGTCGCTGAGCCGCCATCTGCTGGATGGTCCTCCATCAGTAATCCAATTTAGAGGCTAAGTTAACAGCCAGTGGGGGCCAATCTACACATCATGCTCTAGAAAATACATAGTATCGAATGAACTCTCTCATGGAATCTTCATTGTCATCAATTATCATATATATGTATAATCCTTTGCCCACTTTGAACGACTTAGAGTGTTTTTAATCATCAAACCCTAATCTTCATTAAGTTGATACTGATGTATAATAGGAATCATTGGAGAAAGTCTTCACCAATATCCTCACTACTCTGATGGATAATATGTGGCCGTCAAGCTAAATCACACCACCATGTTTTACTTAAGTTTATTGAATAAAATATTAGTTCATTATTATTAGAGTGTGAAGTTTATAATGAAGTCCATGAATATGTTCAATGTCCTAGTGCATTGTAATGAGATTATTATATAGTGTTCACTAGTTTTTAAACATGTATTCTAAATCATCATATTTGATGGATAGTCGAGATGGACATTGAATTATCCAAATAGATTAACAATATCTGATCCTACTTATACGATAGGTATGGCTGATCATGTGGCCATTATTGTGGAGACACAAAGGACAGATGGTGGGCTCCCTTTAGAGAAAGAGTTCACTGAGTTGATCTATATGAATCCCTGAATGGTATCATACCTAAACGACAATCAGGTTGATTCCTGTCACGGTTGTATAAGTGATCTGTTGACCTGAGACACCAAGGACATCTCCTAGATGGACGATTACGAGTCTATAATCATGAGATTCAAACAAGTTTTAACTCAGATATAGAAACAAGTCCACAAAGATGATTGTGTGGTCAAGAGAGGATCACTCACCCTTGCTATAAGAGAATATTGACTCAAGGAAGACGATGCATCCAAATCCCTGGCCAAGTTTGTGAGGAGATTGGAGAAGATATTCTCCAATGATCCCCTTTATGCATCAATACTAACCAAATGAAGAATTAGAGTTTGACGATTAACCATACCCTATTTCATATGGAACTCTTGCCCGGATGAAGGATTATACATCTATGGTAACCGATGATGGATAAGGTTCCATTAGATAGTTAAAATAATACTCAATATGTTCTAGGCCAGAGGTGTAGAGTGGCACCCCACGGGCTGGAAACTTAACCTTTCGATTGGGTTAAACTGATCATCTACTAAATATCTATACGTTGATATAGTTAATTAATAAGATTGGTTGATAAATGCTATGAGACCTCAATGTTATTAATTAGATTGACATATGGGCCTAGAGGGTCAGTCGCATAAGACTAAAAGGATGTTGGAAGATAAACTTTATTTCAAAGGTTTTTTTGAAAAATCTTAAATTAGTACAAATAAAGGGGGCACCCATTTCTAGTTTCTCCACTCATTCCACAAGCTTCTTTGATGGTGAGAAGAATCATAAGATCTTCAAGGAGTGTGGAACAAGGAGAGGAGATCTAGCAGGCTTCTAGTCATGTGGATACTGCAGGAGGCTGAGCAGTGGATCGACTTGAAGAAACTCTCCCTAGAGGCAAGTCAAAGGTGGAAAAAGTTCCCCAAAAGGTACTCATTCTATTACATATTTTATAGATCATTTATGAAATGATGTATAAAATAAAATTTAAATTTAGTTTTCATACAACAAAACTATAGCCGTAGAACTCAACAACATCATCTCCCCTAATTCAATCTCCTTCTATACTGGGGGCAAACAGTCCCATCTTGACTACCCAATGACCTTCGTGTAATTCATATTATATTTGAGCTAAGACTCATAAACCATAGTCAAAATATGGTCATGCAATCCCAAGATACCCTTGGTATCACAGGTTAATGACTCACTTATACAACTGTGACACAAATCAACCCCTTTGGCTTTTTGGTATTATACCATCAAGGGATTCAAATGGATCACTTCACTGAAATTTTATCTCTAAAGAGCACCCAACGTTTGTCTTTAGTGTCACCAATGGCCACACCATCAGCTATAATTATTGTATAAGTAGAATCAGATAGTGACATTTTACACAGAAAGTTTGATGTTCATCTCAACTATCCATTGATACAATGATCTAGAATACATGTTTAAATACTAGTGATAGATGTACTATGATGTCATCATAATTCAAAATAGCATTGGATGTGTTTATGAACTTTATTATAAACATTGCACATGAATAATAATAAATATATATTTCTTTCAATGAACTGAAACGAAACATGGTGGTGGGATTTGCTTTAGGGCGACATAATATCCATCACATACAACAAAGTGATTAAATCTAGTAATTCAAAATCAAAAAACTCATATAAGTTAGACTTATACGAGTCTAAAAATGTATAAAAGATAAAAATATGATTTCAAAAATTGTTAGAAAAATTTTTCACTTCTGTTTTAAGAATTTCATAGAATACCCTTGTGACTATCTTTTTTTTTATAATTACTTCTTCTATAATATTATTTGAGTAAAAATAAAAAATTATCCATATCATTGGCTCTATTTATACATTATTGTTCCAATGTTCAGTCTATATGTATCCAATATTTGCATGAAAATATCAATAAACACATGCTCTCTCATTTAGGTGTTTTTCCAAATAGTTATTGTGCACTCTTTTTTTACTTTATTTTTTTACCGTCTTTCCAATATCATGATACCCTTTTCTCTCTCCAACTATCTCCCTATATCCTGCCCTATCCTATATATAAATCTTCCTATGCCTTTAATAATATCAACCTATACTCTCAAGAATAATAGTATTCGATACTAGTATTAACTGAATTCTAATTCCTTGATTCACTCTATCTCGAATAGTCCCTATGGAGACAACTTGACTCTCTTTTATACATTATTGAGCAAAGTAAAAAGCTTATAAATATAATGAAGTGAAATTACTTACAATGACAGCTCACTATCCTTATTTTGGTTTACTTCATCGTTGTATAAGCGGTACTTAGACCTAAGACACCAAAGAGACTTTCTGGATTGAGAGTTGTGTTTTGACTATGAGTTATGAGTCTATATCAACAAAATTCCAAACCACCATAGCTCCAATGCAGTAACAGGTCCATGAAGGTCATTCTGTGGTCATGACCAGAAGATCCACACTCGGTATTATAGGAGATTGACTCAATGAAGAAGATGTTAAATCCCTAGCCAAGGCCGCAAAAATATCGTAGAAGGTGTTATTGTGTGGTCAAGATGGGATCATCCACACTCGTTAGTAGAAGAGTTTGACGTAAGAAAGAATGATGTATTTAAATCCTTGGCAAGGATCACAAAAATATCATAGAATGCATTCTTTGATGATTTAACCATGCATCAATACAAACTAGGATGACAGTTTAGGGTTTGATGATTAACCATACCCAAAGCCATTTGGGAGTCTCACATGGATGACAGATTATACATACATGATAACTTATGGTGGGGAATTTACATAAGATAGTTGACGTACTCTTTTGTTTCTTCTAGAGGATGAGGTGTAGGTTAGCACCCCACAGGCTGGCAACTTAACCAATAAATTCAATTAAATTCATCCTTGATAATTAATATATTTATTGATATAGTTAATTGATTCCTTCACATAATAAAGAATTTTGAGCCAATAAAGTTATTGACTAGAGTGAATCATGGGTGTGAAGGGACACACAAATAAGATAGTAAAATGATTGTAGATGTACTCTAAATTTTGGAGACTTTAATAATTTTTTTAGGGACAAATTTTATGAAAATTTCCCGAGGACTTAGGTGAAAATTACTAGGATTTTATAAATAGAGTGGGGCACCATTGCTTGATACCCATACCTGTAATTTTGAGTGCCCTCCCCATTCTTCTCTTTCTAATCCCTAGTAATGCATCTAGTGACACTAGATGGAAAGGAAATTAGATTCTAAGATCATAGCTCTAGGGAAATAACAAGATATATATGGTTTGCATAGATTCTAAGATAACATGGGTGCTTCTAGAGGCCAGACATCTCAATGGCTTAAAGAAGTTCAATTGAAGTACCAAAAAATCTTGGCCAGAAATCTATGCAAATGTGATGCTTTGGTTTATCTATGTTTTTGGTTTTTAAATCCATCTTTGATTAAATATTCTGATGCACACTGAATTTTGGATGGAGCCAATCTAAGCCAAAAATTCCATGTACCCAATACATAATAATTTTATCCTTGCAACCCATTTAAGCCTTTTAAAGAGACGGATCAAATTCAGTTTTGGAAAGTCTATTTTTGAATTTGAACCATCAAAGGAATGAACAACAACTGGAAATATAAGTATCTAGCCCTAAAAACTCTAAGAATGATATCCCATTGCTGGGAAACTCAAGGCACTTCTACTTAAAATATTTCCCACTCCCTTAGTATCTTACCTTTGATTTCTTCTCCCACAGTTGTTGTTGGTGGCCTAGTGCATCATATTTATTTTATCTATTATTACTGTAAAACAGTGTAGGGCTGACTTCAAGCTTAATCAACATTATTGGAGCACCACTCAGCCCTTGGGGAAGTGACAACAATGATTGTGTGATCTCCTATCTTATTCATTTGAATTCACTCACATTTTATCTAGTAAATCCTTTCATATATAGCCAAGAAAACAAGATTTCCTACGCCACAAACCACACCAAAACTCTGTTTGTGTCCCATTCTACATCAATTCTAATCAGTACACATCTTTGTTCACTTTTATTGCCAGCCATCACTCTAAAGGCCCGCAAAGCATATATATGTTCACATACTTTGTTGCCTACAACGCTAGTTAACCATGATCAGTGGGATGAACTATCTGATTGTGTTGACTCCATTGAATCCAAGTCAAATTGATTAACCACACTAATCATAAACTGGTTTGGTTGTTTGAACAAACTGTTCAAGGACCGAATGACCAGGTCATTAATTGACTCCATGCCATGCTCCTACCACTTGTGTTTGTTCACTCAGCCCTTGCTATTGTTAGAGTGGCAAAGAATGTTATATTTATTCATTTTAATTCCTTTTCTGGCTATAAAAATTCCCAAAAATCCTAAAAATCTTAATGATACAATAATTATTTATATTTATTTAAATTATTTTCTACTATTTTTCTTAAATTTCATTGAACTTCAATACAGATTCACGCCACTCCCACACATCCATTATAATTTCACCACATATCCACCCCCTGTCAGTGCCACACTAACATTATTACCATACAACCATAGTCCACCCTCGCCATGCTCTTTCCCTATAGTACCCTCATCCAAAAAAATTCCAAACCCACTCATCTTGGCCTCACCCACATCCCCACCCCCATCTCCACAGTCTACTATCAATCCCAACCCTCAAGGGGCTTAACACACTCTCCAATTCTCCAAGTATCCAACCCCACCTCATACATGCAATCGTACATCCCCAAGCCCACCCGCCAGGGCCTCAATCCACCTTACACACTATCTAATCCTCCAGGTCCCAACCCTCACCTTCTACACTTGTTTGTAGGTCCCACACCCACACTCAATGGCCTCAATCCAGCCCACACACAGTCCAATTTCCCAAATCTCCAGAAACCACCATCTCCTTAATTTCACATAGTTCCGACCCCCACACCCCCATCCATTGGCTCATTAAGAAAACTGAATATTTTTGGGTAACTTAAAAGATAAAAACTATTCATAATTCATATATTCAGATCACATGTCTACTTCAAACAAAAAAATAAATCAACCATGAGTAAGAATAAGGCTGGGTGCTGATAACATGATAAATGCAAGATTATTTACATACATTTTATATGACTCTGGTATTATTAATTTAGAATTTATCATGCTATTATTTGAATTAACTAAATATTTATGCATTGGCTATAAATTCCAATTTTTCACATTATGGTTATTTTTAACTAACCTCCTTGATTTCTTTGAAGTAAAGCAGTTTTATTACTGATGAGTATTATATAGTTCCAAATGTGCATAAATTTGAAGGAATGAGAAGATACAATTCTGCAAGAGTTGAAGAATTTTTGAGAGTTAAGTGATTCTCAAAAAGGGGCTTGAAAGGATCAAATGGTGATGTGGGCCCTCAAAAGAGAAATAAAAGGGAGATGGGCCATGACCTGACCTTCCCATTGGGCTCTCAAAAGCCTTACAAAGAAAGAATCTGAAGATTAGAAGGGGAAGCTCTCAACCCGTGGAGAAAAAGAGGCAAAATGGCAAGAAAATAGAATAGAAAATGCCCAAAGGGATATTTTAGTAAATCTTCCTATGTATAAATAATATTTTTCTCCCTCATTTCCCCTCATTCTAGACGTGCTCAAGCAAGTGTCTGGCCAGCAGGACAATGCATTTTCCAAATCCAGGTTGTTCAGCCTGCTTAATGTAAGTTTGTTAAAGTTTTCATTCAATGTCTTCTCTTGTTTGCATTGAAAAATGTCTGATCGTGGCAATATAAGGATCCAGACTCAAGAGGAAGAATTAAGGGATCACCAGACTTGTAGTCAGGTTTTAGGAACTTAGATTTCCATTTTCCCATCATTATTTATCTATTTCCCCATTAAATCCATCACTTTCTCACTCTAAACACTTTTTTTTCTATTTTGTCTCTCTAGATCTCTAGAATCGATTCTTTCTTTCTCTAGACCTTCATCCATATCCCTAATTTTTTCCCTAAAAATTGCATTAAAATGTCCACCATTTGCACCATCAAATTCCATCTCAAACTGCTTCTACACCATTTCTTCATTTTTTTCTCTCTATCTCCTCATTTCAACCACTTTCTCTCTCTAGAGCATGTTCTTTTTCGCTCTAAAGTCTGTCACTATGTCTCTCTGGATTCTCCATCATCTCCCATTTCAAATTCCAAAAAAATCACATCGAACATTCATCAACTAGGCCAAACAAAATCAGATTTCTGCTCCTACCACCGCCACCATGCGTTGTTGGGCTGTGCGACGCGTGTGCTGTAGGGATACCCTTCCACCTGCCTGTCCAGGTGTGGGCATCTCACGCACCACACCCACCGGGAAAAAGGGTGTCATGTTCAGGACTTAGCCAATTTTTGCTAAGTCCTGGCTTAATTGGGTCGACCCATTAGGCCGGCCTACACACGCCAGAATCATGCCTGACGACCCAAAGTCCCAAAGCAGAACCGGTGCTGCCCGCCGCCGCCGCTTCCACCACCAGCAATTCCTGGAAAAGGTAAAATATTTATATTTGGAATTTAAAAATTGTAAAAAATTAGGAAGATCTCTTAAAATTATTTTTTGCATTTAAAAAATCATAAAAATAGAAAAAATCTCTAAATTCATCTTGTCAATTTCTAGTAATTTTAGTGTTTAAAAAATTATAAGAAAATATCTAAGTCTCGATTTTATTATTTCTAGTGGTTTTTGGTGTAAATTTAATTCTATAAAAATATTTTCTATTTATGAAAAATAATTAAAATTAGGAACATTAGTATAAAATATTTTAAGTGTTTTTCTTTGTATTTATGCTTCAATTTAAAACATATAAAAACATATAAATTAACTAAAAATATAGAAAAATCCCAGATATTATATTTTTCACTTTTAAACTCATTTCCTTCATTCCCAGCTTAAGAAAAATTCTGAATTTAAATTTCTGCCTCTCTGTGGATTGACCCCGTACTTGGCAATATTAATTACAGAGTATTTAAGTGGAAATTTCCATAAATAGTGTTGGTTAATTCTGAATTAAAACAACGACATTAACCCCCTACATTTAGACTTTTTAGGTGAATTTGAATGAAAATTCTAAAGTATGTGTTTTGATAAATGCTCAATGTCTATTATGCCATGAGTAAGTCAATCGGTTTTACATTAGATTTTCCATGGTGAATCTTATCTGCAAGCATGCATATAAAGATCATTGACTTTAGAAGGTTCGAGCTAAGAAAAACACGCATGCACTGGTTGATGACCTTCATGTAACGACATCTAATCATTGACCTCTGGTCAATGATTAAAATCATTAAATTATGAGTCAATACTTTTCTGATATGCCTAAAAATATGTTTTATTTCATTTACCAAAATTGATAAACCCTTGACCTGTGAAATGTGATGGCCACTATGGACTTATCTACATAATTTCATATTTTTTCCTAACTAATAGATTATTTACAAAATTTATATATATATATATATATATATAATTGCATGCTGGTAATATTATGAAGAAAATGATTTCAGACATCTACCATAAAATTTCAAGTTTTTTAGATGTTTAATTCATGGAGGAGCAGAAACTATAGGTTTTAACTTTAATTAATGTTCCAATGAATGAAAAATTGTGATTATACCAGCTCAAAGTTAAAGCAGTTAATTTATCTTATTTTTCTATCACAAAATTACTTTATATGAAAATTTTATACTTACAAAAATTACATACTTTCCCATTTGATTTTTAAATTAAAGATAGGAAGTTTTTTAACAATGATTTCAGATATGTCATCTCTCTTTCATTGCAAAAATAAAAAAACAAAGAGTAAGAAAGATATCTCACCGTGTGACAAAATATGCATGCTCTTTTTAATAAGCTTTTCAATCATTTTTTCTTACTTCATTACAAATCGATAGGAATTGGAATTTTTTTTATGTAGGTTTGAAGAAGTTACCAAAAGGACAACCTTCTAACAGAAATTTTGAATTCTCAATGATCTTGGCCTGGAGATTATCACTTTGCAAATTTGGTAACTATTTTAAGGTTTATATTGAAAAATGAAACTATTTGTGTCATTCATTAAATCAAAAAGAATTTATAAAATTGTACCATTTGATTTAGTGTTGACGAAGTTATAGGGGAGAAGGAGAGAACAGTGAGAGTTCAAAGGGAAAATTAAGTAATATTCAACTTGGGGGATTCACTCAAAATTTGATCATGAAAATAATTCCTGATCAGTCTTCATGTCATTATGAGGATGTGGCTAGTTTATTCACATTTCTTCGTGGTTTAATTTTAAAGTTATAGACAAAAGGAGGTTCAGAGGTCACAAATTCCTGAAATGGATTTTATCTTCTTTTGTAATAGATTCCTAACCTGAAACTTAGTAGACAAGTGCAACAGCTACATTTGCCCTTTCCATTCTGTTGTTTCCAGCCATTTTTTGGGCTGATCCAGAATTATTTTGAAAAGGTGTGAGATTCCTATGAAAGTTGAGGAATGACCAAGAGCAGAAAGTCTTTTTTGATTTATAATCCAAGTCTAGAGAAGAGGTATGGGAGCATCCATCTGTTGAAAAAAAACTTTCATGTTTGTTTCAGAGAGTACTTTTCCTTTTTCATCATTCCTGAAATCAGAAATTTAAAATGACTTCTCTTTATGTCAATTCTGCACAAATTTTCCATTCTCATATGGAAATGCATATTATAAAAACCACAGTCAAGTATGATACATTAACTCTCCACTTGTACGAGCCCATGATCACTATACGAGATGAACCTGAGTTTGGTTAATTGAAGTTAGCCCTAGGTGTAATAGGACTCCTAGTTACTGCACGAGGTTGGCACATATTGTAACTGTTGACTTTGATCCTGAGAAAGAGTAAATATAGAGATAAAAAGAAGAGAATGAGTGAATTAGTAGATAGGTAAAAGGAAGGCATACTGAACTATCTTGTGATAATTTAATCTTCAACATGTTTTTCTGTGAATGATATTGAATGATTAATTTTCATCGAATATTTATCTAAATAATATATGAGTACTTTTATTCACTTTATATGCAAACTTTAATTGAATCCTACTTGGCTTTGGAAGCTAACTGGGTGATGGCTTTGGGGGCTGAACAAGAGTTTTCGTGGGCTGAGTCAACAAAGGTCAAACAACTTTATGGTTGAGGATGACATAGCTATAATGACTTCCATTTTCTAGGTATCATCGTTATGCATTATGCTTGGGGTTACGCACAAAATTTTGGTTAGGCCTCATCATCACCTTGACCTAGATATCCCGACAGCTTTAATGGCTAGCCTAATCTACCAAAACAATTTAAGTTTATCGTATCGTCTATCTCAATCCCTTGATAGATAAACCATTTCTCAAATAGTTCTCTATATTAGAATAAATAAAATTTAAAGGACCTAATATATCCCCTCATAGGTCATAACTTATCCACATAACTCACAAAATTTTTTAAGGACCTAAGTCAACCCTCAATCATCTAATGAATGCTCATTTTCCATCCACTGTGGAACCCACCCGTTTTCACTATTTGACATGCACCCCCTCATCAGTCCACTCTTTGTCATAAGGATGTGGAAACAGGTACATCCATAGAGGAGATGACTAGAATGAGGAACCCTGGAGGTTACAAGGGATGTGAGAGCAAAATAATGGATTTGATATATTTTGGTGGCGACGACGTCACCGCATCGACATTGGACGCACCACCAACGTCATCTGACACGCCGGGCATGCAAACTCGTCAACAATATCCACCAAATAACCACCAGACTTTGGACGTGCCACCATCGCCTCTCGAGACGTCCCGCATCATGACACGTCGCCAACGACAGATCCAGAACTGCCCTTTGACGTGACATGATTACATGTCTCCCACGTTTTATTTTTACGTCATTTCCTGTATTTTCTCTTTCCTCCAAGGCCTATATGAAGGCCGATGTTGTAAGAAACACTTGGCAAAGTTATAATCAAGAATTGAGTTTTCTCTTCTTGAAGGGCAAGCCCTAGCCCCATCTTCGCCGAAGCGTCATTGCCTTCGCCGCCAGTCATCGTCTTCGTCCCCTTCATTGGAATCCTCGCCCGTAAAAGCGGCCACTCCGGCCGCCGCACAGGCCGCCAACATCTCCTGTGCAGGCCGTCGTCCCGGCCATCCACGCAGATGCCAGCGTCACCGTCAACCGCCCACGCTAAGGCGGCCCATGCAAGTAGCAGACCCCAACCACCTGCGCCTTGGCCGCCTGCGCAGGCAGCCAAGTTGGTGCCCGCACCCCTCTCGGCTGCGCAAACCACCGCCAACCACCCACACTAAGGCTGCCTGCGCAGGCAGCCGACCTTGGCCGCCCGCGCAGGCAGCCAAGCCAGCGCCCGCGGCCCTCTCGGCCACGCAGGCCCCCACCAACCGCCCACGCTAAGGGCACATGTGCAGGCAGCCAACCTTGGCCGCCCGCGCAGGCAGCCAAGCCAGCGCCCGCGCCCCTCTCGGCCGCGCAGGCCGCCGCCATCTGCCCACGCTTAGGCCGCCCGCGCCTTGGCCGTTCGCGCAGGTAGTCTAGCCGACGCCCGCACCCGTCTTGGCCGCACAGGCCGGTGCCCGCGCCCGTCTTGGCCGTGCAGGCCGCCGCCTGCCGCCCACGCTTAGGCTGCCCGCGCAGACAATCGACCCCGGCCATCCGCGCCATGGCCACCCGCGCAGGCCATCTGCCTGGCAGCCCGCGCAGGTACCTGCCTACCTGGGTCGCCCCCACCCACCTTGTTTATTGCTCATCTGGCAGCCTTCCTTGCTTGTCAGCAACGCCCTTCGCTAGGGCCACTCAACGCCCGGAACGCCCAGTTATATCGTCCAGTGGGCCATACAACGCCCGGATCACCCAACCACATTACGACCAGAATTTCCCATAGCCTCATCACGCACTCTGGTGCCGAGGTACGCCTGAACTCTTTGGTGTCGTATGTTCTCCGTCCAGTATTCCACGAGAATTCTTCCATCGCCATCGGATTTGCTTTGAGTTTTTTGGAATTTCAACAAATAGTGGATTAGGTCTTCTCGTGAGTTTTTCCACGAATGCGAAGTCGATAGTATTGGATTTGGTGCTTTGGCATTGTCGCGGTGGTTGAAGATAGTACTCCCCCCCTCGAGGAGGAACGGGGCTGCACCACCATTATTTCATTGGTTTTAAGTTTTCGAAACCGATCGTGTGGATTTGTGGTCTGTTTATCCCGCCTATCCTAAACCATTCCTACGACCCGCACCCATCGTTGTCCATCCCATCTCCTTAGTCGTCTGCACCCATTACTCTAGTTGTCCTGCATCATATTTAGAAAGTAAATATTACTTTCTCTTATGTAGGATGTAGGGAAACACCACATGGAAATATCCCGCAATGGATAAAGAAGACAGATCCATCAACTTGGCCCATTTCACTTTTGATCAGCCATCTTGACCAGTTGGACTAAGTAGAGTCTTCATTGAATAGGCAAAGTTGATGACTCATGAGATGTTGAAGTTTTAGACGACAATCAGGAAGATAGAAACATTGGTGAATGAGGAACATAAGGAACAAGCAAATATAATGAGTTGTAAAAAGAATGAATGCGAATTCGGGAAAAAATTGAGGATAAAATCAAAATAGAATTTTAAGAATATAAATAAATTTTCCCACACCATATATTACTGTTGCATTCTGGGGCCTTGAATGAGAAGAAAAATATGGTTCAAGTAGTGGAAGACTAATAATATAATCGAAATGACATCTACAAAATGATCAATCAAATCACCTAGGGATAGATCAAAATTCTGTATTTCTTGGGTCCTCAAGTGAGACATGTTAGCAGCTCAAGTTTGCACCATCTAGACATATCCATGTGATCCCTAGCACATTGAATCTCCTTCTTTTACCATGATGAGCCTTGTTCACATTCCGTTGTTGTCATCACACCATCCCAGTGGCGTAAGGAGTGGAGAGGACCCAAAGGGGGAAAAGAGAATAAAGGAAGGATCCCCGAAATTTGTTTTTTGAGAGAATTTCACTCAAAACCTTTCCCTATTTATACTAACAGAGTGTTTTTCATAAAAACCCCCAAAATTTAAATATATCTTCTAATGCCTAAAATACCATTTTTATGCAACCATATAGGTCCATTCATGAGTCTCTTCAACCACTCTCGTAGTCCAATAACCTTTATTGACCTTCTAAATTAATGAACTATATCATCCAATAGATTAATTAATGATGCATCGATTTAACCCAATCGATAAGTTGAGTCTCCAGCCCATGGGGTGCCAAGGTACACCTCGTGCTCTAGAAGATACAAAGGAGTGTGAATCAACTCACTTGTGGAACCTATATATCATCCATTACCATGTATGTATAGTCCCTCATCTACTTGACACTTCTTGGATGATTTATAGTATGTTGCAGTATCAAACATCTCCGTTAAAAATAATACGTTTAAAAAATCATCAGAGAACTCTTCTCCAATATTCCATTACCTTGGCCTTCATCACATTATCTTCCTTGAGGTGTCTCCTCTTATGTTGAGGGGAGACGATCCCATCTGGACAACCCAATTGTCTTTGTGAATTTTTTTATACACCCAAACAAAGAATGTTTAGATTTCCATGAATATGAACTCGTAGGTCATAGTCAAAGTTAAACCATCCATCAACAAGATTTCTTTGATGTCTCACATCTAAGAACCATCTATGCATCTATGACGTGAATCAAAATGATTGATAGTTTGGTATAATGCCATTCTGAGATTGGAATGGATCAATTCAATACATTTTCTTCTAAGCAACAATCTATCATTAGTGCCTCCACATTAATGGGTACGGGATCAGAAATACTCAACATATGCGCGAGACTAGATACTCCTATTCTTTGTAGATACTTTGATGTCCTTCCTAAGTATCTTTCAAAGAGGAATATTTAGAGCACATTCTTGAAGACTATGATCTCCGCATTATGATCTCATCTATTCATGGACTTCATTATAAGCATCACATTGATGTAACATGACGTGCCGGGATCGAATGGCTCGTGTTACACCACAAGGGGAGGAGGGCTAACCAGTAGAGCCCCGGCGCAAGGCAGCAGCGTCAATAACGGTGATGCGGTGAGCTTTAGCTACGGCTTGCTATAGGCAACAAACATAGGCATCGGCGGCGCAGAGCGGCGGCTGTTCTACCTGCAGCGGCATGTACTTCGCGGCGGTGAACTGGCGGTGGCATATTGTCCGATGGACATCTCCCTTGAAGCTACTCTAGGAGACCATAGCGGCATGCCTTGGATGGCGCAAAGGCGCATCGGCATAGGGCCGCCGTAACAAGGTAGCATCGGACTTCAGTGATGGCAATGTCAGACATTGCTATGATGACGATGATGGCTGTAAAGCTAGCTACTAGCAGACGGAGGTAGGCAACAGCGATGATGATGGCGGATGTTCTTCTTGCAGTGGCATGTACTTCACAACGGTGAATTGGAGACGGCGGGTCATCCGGCGATCGCTCCCCTCAAAGTTACTCTAGAGAACACTAGGCACATGTGTGGCGCGAGTAGACGCGGCGGTGCAGGTAGGCGCATCTGCGCGGATAAGCACGGTGCACGGGTAGATGCACCGGTGCAGATAAGCATGGCGGCGCAGGTAGGCACAATGATACTTGTAGGCGCGACGATGCAGGTCGGCGCGACAGTGTAGGTGGGCGCGGCGGCCTAGGTAGGCACGACGATGGGCTCAGAGGTGAGAGTGGTGGCGAGGATGGTGGCAGCACAGGTAGGCGTGGGGACAGGCTTGAAGGTGAGCATGGTGGAGAGGACAACGATGTTGCAAGTTGGCACAACGGTGCAGGTAGACGCGGCGGCGCAGGTAGGCACAGCAGCATAGGTAGGCGCGGTGACGGGCTCGGAGGCAAGCATACTGATGAGGACGGCGACAAGTGCATGTTGGCGCGGCGATGGGCTCGGAGGCAAGCGTGCTGATGAGGACGACGACAAGCACACGTTGGTGCATTGGCGCTGGTAGGCATGGTGGCAGGCGCGACAGTGGGCGCGACGACATGACGTGGCGGTAGATGCGGCCAAGGTAAGCAGCTGCGTCTGCGGTTGCGGCTGTAGTTGTAGCTGCGGCCAAGGCCAAGACAAGCGACTGCGGTTCCAGCTGCAACAGCGGCCTGGCGACTATCAGTTGTGATTGTGACTACCGCTGCAGCTACGACTACGGCTGATGGCCTAGCGGCTGTCAGCCACGGCTGCCAGTGGTCGGTCATGGACGGCGGCTGCAGCTGTGGCCACTACGGGCGGTGATGGCCGCTGCGGGCGATGATGGCTGTCGCGGGCGGTGATGGCCACTGCTATCGTCAGCGGCCGCTGCTCGCGCATGCTGTCGCTGTGGGTGGCTGCGGCCGCGACTCACGGCTGCCACCGCGCTGGCCTATGCGGCTGCGCTGACGGCTATGGCTGCGCAGGCGGCTGCCATAGTGGCTTCTTCTGCCCCTGCTACGGCTTGCAGCTGCAGCCGGGTCGGCGGTGGTGGCTGTGGCCTTGTCCGGCGATGGTGGGTGCGGCCCCTGCAGACTGCTCGGGCGCGTTGACGACTGTGTGGTTGACCCGCGGGTGATGACGGCGGCACAGGCGATGTCGATGGCGGCTGCTCCGGCAATGGCTGCGATGAAGCCCTAATTTCTCTTCTTGAGGGGCATTTTTGTAAATAAACTAAACTCGAAAACTAATAAAAAACACCTAAAATAAACCAGAAAAAAAATCAGGGGCTACATTTTGGCTTTCTTTTTTCTTCCTCTCCTTTCTTACGATGGGCACCCCCCCTCTTATAGGGGAAATATGGGCCTTCCCCCTTACAAACAAAGAGAAGAAGGCCCAAAAAAGTTTAATAGAGGGCCCTAATAAGAGAAAGCTCCACATACACACCCATACACACGTTCGCACACGCACAAAATTGTAGGACCATACCGGGGTCCTAGCAGGTGTGAACAAAACCAAAGAACCTATGTCTATGTATAGATGATCCCCCATCACACACTTATAGTATAAAATATAAAAATATTGCATTAATGAACATGGAATGAAATATGTAATGTCAAATTGGCTTACCAGTCATATATTTATGTTGGTCATTGTGAAACCATAAGTTGAATGACACAAATTGTTAAAAAAATCTTAATAATAAAAATAAAAAAACAATGGGATTAATGGACCAATCAGATCCATCAACTAGGCTGATCCGAATTCTGATCAGCCATCATGCCCACTTTGACTCTATAGACTCTTCATTAACTGTGTAAAACACGTTTTCATACAAGTTTTTCATTCTTGATCTGCTGATACAGATCAGATCGCTTAACCCTATTTTTATGTCAAATGTGATATGGGTGTTCTCACAATACTAGGGAAGGATACGGTTCAGTCTCAGTCCAGTTTTACCAAAAACTTAAAACTAGACCTGAAGTTCAGTCCATTCTTGGTTGGTCATGCTGACTAGTAAATGTGAAAGTATATGTTAGGTTAACTCGATCCTCACTACATCTAACTAGAATTTATCTGAATCTCCCCTCAGGTGCCCATGTAGTTTTATATAATGAGAGAGTGGGACAGGGAGAGAAAAAGAGAGAGAGGAGTACAACTAGACAGTGAGAGTGTGAGAATGAGAGAGTAAGAGAGTAAGAGGAAGAGAGAATGAGAGGGAGAGAGTAAGAGTGAGAGAGAGGGCGAGAGAGGGAACAAGAGAGAGAGAGAGTGAGAGCGAGAGGGAGAGAGTGAGAGTGAGCGAGAGTGAGAGAGAGAGCGAGAGAGGGAACAACAGAGAGCGAGAGAGAGAGAGGTAGTGAGAGAGAGGGTGAGAGAGGGAGAGAGAGGGTGAGAGAGGGAGAGAGTGAGAGTGAGAGAGAGGGTGAGAGAGGGAGAGGGAGAGGGAGAGAGGGAGAGCGAGAGAGAGGGTGAGAGAGGGTGCAAGAGATAACGAGATGGAGAGAGTGAGAGAGGGGTGAGATAGGGAGCAAGAGACAACGAGATGGAGAGAGTGAGAGAGGGGTGAGAGAGGGAGCAAGAGAGAATGAGGGGGAGAGAGTGTGAGTGAGAGAGAGAGTGAGAGACGGAGCAAGGGAGAGCGAGACGGAAAGAGGGAGAGTGTGAGCGGTGTTAAATCCACAGGAGGCTTGGCCAAATTATTAAGGATGAAGAAGATCACAAATGAAAGAAAATGAATGTAAAACCATACCTAGAGCCATCATGTCTTCTCTTAATCGAATCAAATAGTCTTGAAAGAAGGTCTTCTCAATCAGCTTAGGACTACTTTCCAAAGTCTCTCTGTGTAATGGAATGTTCAGGAGAAAAATCAATGACCTTAGGACCCAAGGACCTAGCCCCTATTTATAGGGAGAGGAGATAATCCTCTTTAGTCTATCTTAATTAATCTCATCATTATAATTAAGGCAGACTTGTCCTCTACACATGTAATTACCATAATTATTGTTATAAATATCTTAATCTCGTCATTAAAATTACCGGAATCACGTTAAATTGTATATGTATTTGATAGCTTAATAATATGCAATTATATACATATATAATGCTCATAAATTAATCACTTAATCAAACAATATATATACATGTCAATGAAATATTGCACATAATCACTTGATGAGCTCAAAGTTATGCCATCATTATTTTTTAAAACATTTCAACCAATCTCGTCCATCAATAAACTGGCATAGAATCAAGGGGCTTTTGTCACAATAATCACAGCTAAACCCAAACATTGATCCCATATACCAAGTCAATAAATGACATATATCAAGTATGAATATGAAGCATGAGAATTACACAACACATGATTCATAGATGTACATTTCCAACTTAGTCCTATAGATTATGAATGAAGATCAATTGAAGTTTGTTCACATGGGCTTAAAATTAGGTGATTACTTGTGCATGAAAATAACTCCAAAATATGTCTATTTTTGAATGATCATCAAAATATAAAATCCCACTGAATTGCATATCCTCAAGAGGAATTAAACCCATTTGAGTAGTGTTCTCATGAAAGACCTTTGGCGGTAGCATTTCATGAGGGGATTCACTACCATGGAATTTGTCCCAATATGCTCGATAGAAAACTGCCCATTCTGAACTTTTTTCCTTCAGAACTAGGAACTTGATATCAATATGCTTTGGCATCGTTAAACTCCTATTGTTATTGGTAAACATATTGGCTGACTGATTCTCACAATAGAGCTTTAGTGGTCTTTCAATTCCATTAACAACTCTCAAGCTTGTGACAAATTCTTCAGTCAATTGACTTGACTTGATGCTTTATTGCATCATATATATTCTGCTGCCATAGTAGAACATGCTATCAGTGCCTTATTTTCACCTCTCCAAGATATAGTTTCTGCTAACACAAAGATATAGCCTGAAGGAGATTTTATGCTATCAACGTATCCAACAAAATCGGAATCATAATACCCAATGATCTCTAGATGATCTGATTTATTGTATGTGAAGTTATTTGTTTTTTTTTTCTGAAGGTATTGCATGACTCTCTTGGTCACTCTCCAATGATCCATACATGGATTGCTTAAATATCAGCTAAGTACACCAAGAATATGAGCAATAACTGGGTGTCTACAAACATGTACATACAAGACTTCCCACATCTGTTTAGAATTCCATGATTATGAACTTCTAGGTTTTAAACAAAGTATAACAGTCCATCAACCAGATGACTTTGGTGTCGAAGAATCACTTACACAACTGTGACATGGATCGACCTGATTGATGACATGTATAATACCATTCAGCGACTTATCAAAGAGCTAGTACTATCTACACTTTTGGGCTATGGGATTTACCATACTTATCATATGAGTGGGACTCGAGGATGATATTATATCTAGTTGTTTTGATATTATTCTCAAGTATCCTTTGAATAGAAATGTTTATAACACTTATTTAAAGGCAAGTGATCACAACATTATAATCTCATCATAATTGACTTAATCATGGCACATATTTATATACTTCAATTATAAGAACGACACCTACTTTAGAAGGAAAATATATTTTATCAATGAATAGGGAACAAGATGTGGAATATAAGATTGGTTTGCAGGCCACATAAATTTCCAACAATATGATCATCTGTGTCTTCTTTATCAAACTCATCGTTCTTCAGATTCTCATGAGAATATTGATATTTATGGTCTTTCTTTGATTTGGATTTCTCATTTATTGGTTCTTATTAATGTGGACACGAGGTTCCTAATGAGGACATTGTACACCATGCAGTAATTCCTTGTTCTCTATTTTGTCAAATGGAGATTCTCCTCCGTAATTCAATCAACGTATTGTAAGATCAAGACTACTTTGGTGAATTTCTTTGGTCCTTAGAAATCTTGGTCCTGTGTCACTATGCATGTAGCAAAAATATCAATCAATGGTGACTCTATTCCCGAGTATCTACCCCTTGGGAGGATGTTATTATCCCCAAACGACGAATAATCTGAGTCCTAGTCAATGCCCATTTTGTGGCTAACCTTCTCTCAAGAACTGGAAGTCACATTTCAACAGACTCAGCAGGTGCGATCTTTAGAGAAGCTCTGTCAGATCCATTTATTCGACTCAGTTTGATCTTTAGAGAAGCTCTGTCAGATCCATAAGGGTTGATAGCTAAACTCTTTACATTCTACATTTTCCCTAACGGGGCGATACTGGCATAATGAAAAGAAGGATAAAAAATGGGCTTAACGGACGCATCAGATCGAGTCACTCAGCCAAGTTGAATTAATAAACTCTGTCATCAACTAGGCCGATCAGAACTTCAGCTAAATTCTCGATACGGCATACGACATAGGTGTTCTCTGAATACTCGGTCTCTTTATGAAATCTGTTTGCTACCCAGTTTGGTGTTAGAAAAATGACAAACCCACCGGCAGCAACGCTGAGACAGCCGTTACAGTACTTGCGCTCCAAAAAGAGTTCCATACATTAGACAAAGCAGTACAAGCAGAAGAGAGGGAGAGAAGAATTCTCATTCTTCCCCTTGTTCTGAGCGCCACAAAAGGAGGAGGGCACAAAGAGAGGAAGAAGAAGAAGAAGAAGGTCAGCCGCTAGAACCTACTGTTACGGGGAGGGGGGGGGTCAGACTGCCATCCACACGGGCAGACTCTGCTACACAGAAGAAGAAGACGGAAACGCCATTGATGAGAAGTCGTGGAGATAGACTCCTTCCTCAGAGATCGACGCCGTCGAGAGACTCGAGGCAGGCCCGAAGAATCTCGCTCTTGAGCGCGCTCTCCTGGAGGGAGTAGTTGATTCCCTGGAGGCAGTGGGCTCTCCACCTCTGGTCCAGCTCCCTCGCCCTCGCCGGGTGAAGCCGCTCGAAACCCTTGAGAATAACCCCGCGCGGCACCAACCCCTCGTTCTCCCTCGCCAGCCGCTCCACGACGCCGCCCAGATGCCCGCCATCGCCCGGGAAGCTCGCGGGCTCTTCTTCCTCCGCGGGAACGGGAAGCTCGCGGGCTTGCCAGACCTGCCGCGAGAGCTCGAACACGAGCCTGTCGTGGGGCTTGGAAGGCGCGCGTTGGGTGCTCTTGAGCTTGGCCGAGGCGACCTCCCACTTGTGCCTCAGCCTGCGCATCTTGTCGTAAACTTGGCTCCGGTTGAAGGGCATGTTCAGGCTCTCGCGGACGAGATCGACCGAGGAGGCCGGGTCGAGCCCTTCCTCCGTCCGGCAGCGGAGGAGGGCTCGGAGCAGCTTGATCTCGTCTTCTTCCGACCAGATCCGGTCGAAAGTCGGCTTCTTTTCCGAACCCGCAGCGCCCTCCACCGCACCCGCCTCGCTCTTCCGAGCCCGCTTGCGGCCTCGCTCGCGGCTCGCACCCCCCGAGCCCAACGCCTCGTCGGGCTCAGTCTTACTCTTCTTCTTCTTCTTCTTGTCGGGGGCGTCGACTGCGGGCGTGGTGGGGGGCCGGGAAACCAGACCAGACGCTTTGTTCTGCTTCTTCGTTGCGCTCCTCCTCTCGCGGGTGGACGCTGAGGGCGTATCCTTGGGGGGTTTCCAGGGCTCGCCGGCCATTGAAAGCTGAAACGGCGAAGAGATGGCGGTGGGCGCCGGTAATGGGGTTGGATGGGCGCCGCGCGCGCCGGGCGGAGGGCGATGTTGCGCGTAAAATCGCTGGGGAGGGCAAAAGTTATCGCATGGGGCCTGGGGGCGCCCGGGGCCTGTGTTGGGGGGTGGGGGACTTAAAAAAAGTTTTCCACTCAAGTCCGGCGTGCACCACTCAATGCGTTACTTGATTATTATATTCTTAACCTTACCGCAATTTTCTCCATACAATATGTACATACTATAAAAATATCCTCTTAATGGTCTAAATACATCAAAGGTCTAGAAACTCTTTTTTTACTAATCTTCCTCACCAAATTATAATCTCTCAGTACCTCTGTAGCCCTGAGGACTCCACCCATGCCACAACCGTCTCTTTGTTGTTTTGATTGAGGCGTCTACCCCAGCAATACTCAAGCAATTCTAAGCTCCTTAAAGAATCCTCCAGTTAATCTGTACTAAGTCAGGAAAAATATGAACTGTTTGGATGAACTTAACAACTCACAATGACCACCTTTAACTTTTAATTGGACATCATGATAAATCAACTGAAGGAAATGTACTAATTGAAGAATCTAGTAATAGTTTCCTTTCGTAATAACATTTTCTAAAATAATGAATCACTTTTAGAGTAATATATCCTTGTACACTTTCATAATGTAATGTCTTCTTGAAATCAGAATATTCCATCATGATATCTTCAAGAAGAGCTCCAACTTCATTGTGATCTATAAAATGAAGGAAATGAGGATACTCACCTAGGTTAGAGTGAGTTCAGTATAAACCTTTGATGAAGGGCCCCTTATTCCCTTTCCCTCATCCTCTTTGTGGTATTGTAAGGCACCAAAGTAGGCGGCATGTCCTACACAGGATTTTGAGATCGAGTCCTTAAGAGTGAAGACCAATATGCATCGGGTTGGTGACACCCAACCCTGGTCTTTAAAGCTAAGGCCCTTTTGGTGGTTGTGCTCATTGCGCGCAATGGCGGTTGATCAGAGCAAGGTCGTGCACGGGCTGGGCATGTGAGGCTGCCAGAGGCACGCGAGCACGAACGTCAAGTGCAAGACGCGCAGGCTGAGCAACAGTGGTGCAGGCATCACACGCATGCGTGCACTACATGTGCGGGGTGCGGGGTGGGAGATTTCCCACCAGGATACTAAGGCATTGGTGCACTGAGAGTGCCTAGACGGTTGTGGGGCGCGTGGTGCTTCAGTGGGTAGTTTTGGGTGCACAACGTCCGGTTTGGGGCATTGAGCATGGCAATGCCTACGCGGATCACGTGCGATGGTGTCAGTGCAGGTGTCGGGGCGCGAGGAGCGCCAAGGGTGGGGTTGGACAAGCAGGTGTGTCAAGTACCAAGGCCCACGGGCACGTGGCGCCCAGCCAGGGGCACGTGTGTAGCGACGGTGCCAACATGCACACACACGAGGCTGCTGGTCTCAAGGCGCAAGGGTGACACTACTTAGGCAAGCATCGCCTCGCCTCGTAACTTCGGTATCATCCCTGGTCTTCCCCCATGTAATGATTATGACTATAATGTAATATTTTATGATAGATAATGCAATGGCCCCAATATATGTACGGGGCTGCAACCCGGCCCTCTCTCGTTAACCTCCAAGCATTCTAAAGCTATTGATCAAGACTTCCAATGCACAATCGAAGGCTGCTCAGTGTTCTCGCCCAAGCACTTAGGCCAGCACACGTTCAATCTGGGCATTGTTCCTAGCTCGAGATTTGACTGTGACAAGAAGTGATAGTGAAAATTCTAAGTGATCTAATAAATCACTCAAATAATTGCCACAACCTCAATCAAGAATATCATATCATGCATCGTGATTTTAGAAACCAATTTTATTTTATTAATATCTATGTTAGCTTTTATTATCATTTTATTTTCATGGCATTAAATAATGATAATAACCTTCTCTAGTTATCTATTGTTGGGTTCTAGTTGCTGGATTGACTATCTGAAATGATCTTGTCAGCTCAAAGTTTTAGGTGTAGGAAGTTGTTGTAACTTTTAAGGATTAGCCAGAGAAAACTTCAGAAACAGAGTGACAAAAAATGAAGGAAAAGTAGGGGAAATTGATGTGGATGATGACAAAACTTCATATGTACATTTGGACAGTGTTTTTGCTCATATCTTGGATGCCCAATGCACCTTCTTAAACTTGGGTACTATATTTCAAATGACCCAAACAAAAGTCTCTTAAAATCATGCAGAATACTCTAGCCCCTTGATCAATATCCCATTTCATTCATATAAATTTATTCACTTATGGAACTTAAAAAAATCACCATCAACAAAACTACTTGACAGAAAATTTGAGCGGGGTAATTACAAATGCCCAAAATGTGCACAAAATGATGTTTACATGAAATTCAAAGTTAATTCAAATTATCTCGTGAATAATAAGTTAAAGTTAATATTTAAATCCTTAAATTTTATAGAATTAAATGATAAAATGATCACACTTATCATGTTACATTTCCACCCACCACAAATGATGTGCAGATGTGAATTCAATTCAAATGATATAATCAACCATCGTCAGCCAGAATCAACCATAAATAAAATGGATGAGACAAAATGCAGGGAAATTGGTTTGTCTCCTGATGTTATTCTTCTGTAAAATTTGGGCATCAAGTGGTAGGCTGTGCTGAGGAATTTTCACCTTTCAAAATTTGCATTGCACTCAAGGACAACCAACATCAAGACCACAATATAACATGCCCGATCAAAAACTGAAATATTATTCACATCAGCCTCAAGCAACGTTTATCCCAAAATAATGGAAAGATTGTCCTTTCTATGACTTTTGAATTCCTCTAAAAGTTATCCCTAGTTCTTTGAAAATGGGGCACAAGTCCAAATTTAGAGATATTATGCAGTTTTTTTTAATTTAGACCTAATAAACTATATTGTATAATGATTTATCCCCATAACACTATAAATTATACAGGGTACTTAAGGAGACAATCCATAAGGAAACATTAATGCAATTTCAGGATTTTTCTAAACTTGAAAATGAAAGAAATAGACTCAAAACTCAGAGTTTTTTGTATCCACATACTCTTGAGAAAATGGCATAGTGAAAAGAAGACATGAATATATCAACGCCACAAACTTGCTCTTGTCGACTTAGCCTCTCTACCACAACATTTTTGGGATGACAATATAGATATTGTTGGGTTCGGTGCCTTGGTTCGTCCACGAAAATCACGTTTCCATGGATGTGGAAGTGTAGTCGATCGATTCTCAATCGATATTTAAAATAAAATTGAAAGTACCTTTTGGGGAACTCGTTCCACACTTGAATTTACCGCTCTGAGATTGTTCTGAATCCGTTCACGCGTCTGGCCTCTAGAAGTATCTACGCGATCACTCGGTGCTTGGATCTCCACGTCTTCTTCTTCTTCAACTCTTCTTCAAAATCTAGAAGATCTCCCCACCATGAAGACACTCTTCCTTGGATGAGTGGAAAAGAGAGTGTGATGGCGAAGCCCTCAAGCTATCTATGTATATTTCTTTATCTAGGTTTAGATAAAATTTCCATTTTTTAGATTAATTTTTTTCCCTTATTTTCCTCATGGGTCCTATATAAGGAGCCCTCATGTATTAGAACAATAGATTTTCCCTTTGAGAGAAACCACTTTTTGGAAAGAGGTCAGAGTGACCTAGAAGAAGGCAGCTCCGCCGCGCGGCGCGACCGACCACGCCACCGCGCCGCGCGCTGCGCGCCGCCCGCGCGCGCGCCCGCGCCGCCTTGCCGCACCGCTCTGCGCCGCCTCCACGCCGCTCGCACCACCTCGCGCCACCCGCGCCGCCTAGCCGCGCCCAGCCGCGTTGTGCCGCGCCCTGTCGCCGAGCCAGACCGCGCCAACGCGCACCCAAGATCAGCCAACCGGCCCCATGGGCCATTCGGGCTAATGGGCCGGCACCAGCCGGCCTGGCCCATCAGGCCCAGCCGCC
The DNA here is from genome assembly GCF_029677425.1 of Wolffia australiana. NCBI lineage: Eukaryota > Viridiplantae > Streptophyta > Magnoliopsida > Alismatales > Araceae > Wolffia > Wolffia australiana. Next base: position 6,207,283 of record NC_135848.1, on the reverse strand, counting down.
GGCACCGTGCCCTGAGGCGCCGCAAGTACGCGCCCCGAGGCGCAGTTTTCCCCTTCAGCCGCCTGGCACACTTCCCGAGGTGGCTACATCAGCCCAGCCCTTGTGGCTTTCATTATCGGGCCGCCTCCGGCCCATCGGGCCTTCTGGCCCATCACCGTGGCCCAAACCGCGGTCCCGCCAGTGGCCCAGACCTCGGCCCAAGCCATAGCCAGGCGCGGCCCAAGCCATAGCCAGGCGCGGCCCAAGCCATGGCCCAGCCGCGAGCCTAGCCTCGGCCCAGCCGCGGCCCACCCCGGCCGCCGCCGCTGACACCGACCGCTGCCACCTCAGGCCACCGTCGTCGCCTACGGCCGCCGCTGCCGTCATCGGCAGCCGCCGCCGCCAACGCTTGCCGTAGCCGCTCGTCGCCGCCGCCCGACATTGCCGCCGCCGCCCCCGCCGCTCGACACCGCCGCCGCCATTCGCTGACGCCGCACGCCGATGCCGCTTTTCAACGTCGCCACCGCTGCTCGACGCCGCTGCCGCTTGACGCTGCGCTGCACTATTTCGCCGCCGTATTCATCATCCGGCCGGCTGAACCTACCCCCCACCGGTAGTCGGGCCCACCAGCGCCCAGACGACTATCCATGGAGCATTGACCACACGAAGATAGAGACACCCTTTGGCCCCAACGAATTGAGGACCCCCCGTGCATGACCTTTCCGGGACACCCCCACATAGAGCGGGCGTGTCGTCCCAGATGATCGTCCCCGAGGAGGACGACTGACACCACGACCTTTCGTCGTAGGACGACGGCCACGTCATCTGTCCTGCATCAGAGTTGAGAAAGGGAGGGGCTGTCAAATCAGGCTTGCATGGGTGCTTAAAATGAGACCCCTTTCCCTCTTTATATTTCACTTAAAGTTTTTCTCAAAAACCCTCCAAAGTAAATTATATCCACCAATGCCCTTATAACCTTGTGCGTGTGACCCTCTAGGCCCATGTATCATTCTAGTTAATAATTTTAATAGCCCAATAACATTTATTGACCAACCTTATTAATTAACTATATCAACATATAGATTAACTAAATACGGATCGATTCAACCCAATCGATAGATTAAGTTTCCAGCCTTGAGGTGCCAAGCTACACCTCATGCTCTAGAAGATATGAAGTAGTCTCGAACTCTCTCATGGAACCTTTACCATCATCGGTTACCGTATATGTATAATCCATCATCCACGCGAGACTCTTGAATGATTTAGGGTATGGTTTATCATCAAACCCTAATCCATGATTCGATTAGTACTGATGCGTAATGGGGATCATTGGACAACGCCTTATCCAATATCCTCACTACCCTGGCCAGGGATTTTTCTGCATCGTCTTCCTCGAGTCAATATCCTCTTATACCGAGGGCGGATGATCTCGTCTTGACCACTCAACCATCTCCATGAACTGGTTACTACATCCGAGCTATGACTTGTTTGAATCCCATGATTAGAGGCTCGTAAGTGATAATCAAAATATAGTCGTTCATTCATGAGATGTCCTTGGTATCTCAAGTTAGTGGATCACTTATACAACCGTGAGATGAATCAACCTCATTGACGTTTAGGTGTAATACCATTCAAGGATTCTTACGGATCAATTCAGTGAACTCTTTCTCTAAAGAGCAAGCAGTAACTATCTTTGGTGTCGCCACACATAATAGCCACATGATCAACTATACTTATTGTATAAGAGGGATTAGTGATGACTTTAATTATGTCATAAAATAATCAGGGAATTGCCATTAATCAAAGCATTATTTGCATGCATTATTTCTATATTTACCATTTCAAATATGATTTTTACTAACCCCACTTGGTTCAGAGAATCAAGTGGATGAGATCTCATCTTTCATTTAAATGAGTACAGGTGTAGATGAAATCCAACGAAGAAAGCACCTGATTAAGCAAGACTTACTTACAAGGTCTACAGGACGAAGTCAAATTCTCAAAATACTGAAGGTCACTCACTTGGGCCAGCCTAAAAGCCCAAGAAGCCCAAGAAAGCCCAAGAAGCCCAGGAGAGGAACCTATAAACAGTCCTTCAAGGAGTCATTTGAGGGCTGTCTAGAATTTCTGCCTAAACAGGTTAGGTCTTGAAGGAGAAGAGTTTTGCAGACCCTCCAAGAGCTGATGAGCATAGGAGTTGGAGAGAGGAAGCAAGCTGAGGCATAACCAGAGCAAGACGATCACCACCTCGCCGTAAGGATCGTGACACAAGGTTGGTGTGATTGTTTTGGTTTCGGAGATTTCTCTCTTCCCCTTCTAAGACAATCGAAGTTGGGTTGGAAGGCACAAGGTCTCCAATCAAAATTGTTCATCGTTCGAAGTTAATTTCAAGTTTGTTTGTTTGTTTAAATCGTGTCCTCTTCTCATTGCCTCTCAATTCGTCCATCCGCCTACTTTCATCTAGTTCACAGTCCATTCTCCATCACCAAGGATCAACAGTAGTGCATAGCAGGCCGCGCACATCCTCTGCACATAGAGGCTGCACGCAGCCAACATGCGCACACAGCCTCTGCACACAGAGGCCACGCGCAGCCAATAGAGACGCGCACCCTCTGCACAAAGAGGCCGCGCGCTGCCATCAGGCGCGCACAGCCTCTACACACAGAGTGATGCGTGCAGCCAACAGGCCGCTCAACCCTGTGCGTAGAGAACCACGCGCAGCCAAGGAGGCTGCGCGCGAAATCAGCTCTCACCCAAATCTACAGGCGCAGGCCTGTAACTGAGGAGTTACAGGCGAGGGCCTGTAACTGAGCAAAAATCACATGTATAAATGTCTTCTGAAGATTAAATTTTCTAAAATCTAATCTTTTGAAGAAATTCTCCAAATTCCATCGACTGAAGATTCATCTAAACTGATTTTACTGAGAGATAACTAAAAGTTAATCACTGAAGAATATTCTACAGAGTTTTACTGAAGATTTTGGTCTTGCTTGTTAGAATAGCTTATAGGAATTTGATAACATAAATTAAAGTGAAAGGAATTACTATTACCTTACCTGCTCCTTGTGGATCGACACCTTACTCGTCCTAAGGCTGTGAGGTTATTTTTATTGTTGATTAGCCCAAATACACACACAACTAATTAGTAAAAACCAGTAAAAAACAGCATAATTTGAGATTATCAATCAGCTAGTGCTATTCTATCTAGATAATTCGATGTCTTTCTCGACTATCCATCGAATATGAATATTTGGAATACATGTTTAAAGACTAGTGATCATTGTATTATGATATCGTCATAACTCACTAAGTCATTGCACGTATTCATGGACTTCATTATAAACATCACACAGAATAATAAGGAACGTAAATATTTTATTCAATGAACTTAAATAAACATGGCAGTGTGATTGGCTTGACGGCCACATTGTATCCATAAGATATATCAACTTATGTCATAAATAAATTTCAAATCACCATGTAAAATATTTTTCGAAGTACTACCACACTACCAGTTAGTCCACACTTTTGTGTCCCTATTTACTAAAGCTAATACCTTATACTACAAATAAATTTGAATAACAGTTCGAGGCCTATGTATTCCTCAAATATAGTGGTTCACACCTTGGGTATCGGTGGCTTTTATTGACCAAATAGGAATATATATCTTACTTGATGTGGTGTTTGAAGATTGCACACTTCCATATGCCTCTTCAGCCATCTTATCACAACCTTTCTCTTCTCCATTACCTACATCAAATCTCTCGACCAAAACATCAGATATTGATGGAAATATATGTGGCCAACAAGCCAATCACATATTTCACATCTTGTTTATTTTTCATTAATAAAGTGTATTCATTATACTACACATTGTTCATTGTTCATTGTTCATTAATAAGTTCATGAATACATCAAATGACTTAGCCAATTATGATGAGATCATAATATGGGGATCACAGGGCCCTAGGCATATGTTAAAAATATTCCTCTTTAAAGGTTACTTGAGAAAAAAACATAAGTATATGGATAAATTAACACTATCTAATCTTGGCCATATGGTGAGGATGAATTGTTTAGTGGCCATTAGTGTAGAGATGCTAAGGATGAATAGTGGGTGCTCTTTAGTAGAAAGAGTTCACTAAATTGATCTGCACGAATCCTTGAATGGTATTATACCAAATTGTAAATCAGGTTGATTCATGTCACATTGGTATAAGTAGTTCTTAGACCTAAGATACCAAAGACATCTTGTGGATTTACTATTGTACTTTGATTATGGCCTACGAGTTCTTAATCATAGAGCTCTAAACAATCTTAGTTTGGATGTAGCTGAAAGTTCACGAAGATGACTGAGTGGTCAAGATTGGATTTTCACACTCAATATTAGACAACACAACTCAAGAAAAAATGATTCGACTACGTCTTTGGTCAAGGTAGTGGAAAATTTAATAAGATTTCTCTAAAAATTTCTGAACACGTTGATACTAACTTGATGATTAATTACAGTTTTATATTTTACCATATCCCAAGTCATCTTAAGAGCACCAATTGAATGAGGAATATATGTAAATGATAAGGAATGACAGACAGGTTCATGTGTGAGTTGATAATCTCATGGGCGAGAAAGTCGACCTATTAATTAGTTAAATTAATGTCATTGAATAATCTATACATTGATATAAATAATTAATTTAGAATCCCAATAAAGAATTTTTGGTCGTTGGAGTTAATAAATATACTGATATGTGGGCCTCGAGGGTCACATACAAATCATATTTTGGACACCAAGAGATATCTTAGAGTTAAGGGGTTTTATGAATACTTCCTACTTAATAAAAATAAGGGAAGGACCTGAATTAGACTCACCTAGGTCACAAATTTTTTAAGGCCCTTCCCTTCTTCTCCCTTCTCCATTTGCCTCCTCTCCATTTTTATGTGATAAATGTCGATTTATTGTGCTATGAATAGCCTAATAGGGGGGTGAATTAGGCTGTCCTTTAAAATTTTACTTCGGATATTAATATAATCCTTGATATATCCTTATCTATATTTTAAGGTGATGTGAAGGAGGAAGACAACACTCGAGATTTTTATACAGGTTAGGGATAGCCCCCTACTCCTGTCCTGTGATATCTGACTGGATTTTTTATTCAGTCCCTAACCAAGTTTTTACAGCCCCCAATCTGAAACATCCAGGTAATAGGGATGCACGGATATCTCCTATCTAGGAATTGAAAACACAAATGACCTTGAGACCCCTTGACCATTGAAGGTACACACACTTTCTCCTCTTCTTCCAATGGACCACTCAGGTCCCTCACAATTGCCCTCTCTGCCCTCACTCAAATTTTTACCTATCTTCTTACAAGAACAAATCACAAAACACTATTGAGTAGTCAAAATAATTCGATAGAAGCTTTCATAAACACATGATACATACTTTAAAATTTGACAGAATGAATATTGATGTCAGACTTGATACCTTTGAGTTGTGGAAGCCCTTGTCATTGATAATTTTTCTTAATATTCAATTGACAGTTTATCTCTATCTATGAAATCTAAGTTTTCGTCAATAAGCATATATTTCTCTTTCAACTATATTAAATACACAAACTTAAACAGTAAGAATAATTTTGACAGAGCTTCTTTTATGTTTTAGTGTCTTTTCAATTTTTATCTACTCAGGTTAAATTTAAGAGTTAATCAGAAAGAAGTAAACCAAGAAAAATAACCTTGAACCCAAACCTGACAGAACTTGTGAAAGTCCTTTACTCGTGATGTATGATTCAGTTCTCCTGAAGAGTTATTTCAACACGTAAAGATTTTCTAAGAATAGAAGAATATGTTCACCGTAGGACTAACTTCCATCTAAATTTTTATGGCAATCTCAATCAATATTCAATGTATTTCACTCACAAGTTTGCAGATAGTAGTATCTATCTCAGAAATGCAACGGAAAGAAATATTCCACAGATTTTTTGATTTACAATATGAATCAAATTTTGTTCCCCAATATTATTATTCTCAAATATTAAGTACATTTTCTCAGAATCTTGAGAATCTATTTGATAAGTCAATTCAAGGAATTATATTGAAATTCAGCTCGATGGATTACTATGAGTTTATGGAGTAATTAACTTCTGTGAGATAAAGTTCAGCAGTTACATAGTTTAACAAAGAATGCATATAAAATTTGTGTAACAAAAACCTTATGACAGGAATACGTTGTCGCCTGTTGAAGTTTCAATGTATGTATTCCTGACCAGAGATCTTATTGACAGGCTATAACGAATCATGCAGATAAAATTTTTGTAATGAAACCTTACAATACGAATTTTGCAGTCGTAAAATGATTTCACAGTTGTTTGTTGAAATCTTAATAAGTGTATTCCCGATCAGATGTAACAAGAGTTTGAATAAGAATTCACAGTCATCTGTTGAATCTCAATTAGGGTATTCCCGATCAGAGGTAACAAGAATTTGTTGTTGTTTGTTGAATTCTCAATATATGTATTCACGATCAGAGATTGAATTTACTTTTTGAGATATTCTCTCATAGAACCTTGTCAAAAAATATGGTTTACCCTGATGGAAATATATGTGGCCGGCAAGCCAATCACACATTCCACATCTCGTTCCGTATTCATTAATAGAACATATTCATTATAGTGCACGTGTGATGCGTATAATGAAGTCCATGAATACATGATCGAACTTAGTGAATTATGATGAGATCGTAATACGGAGATCACTAGTCTTTAAGCATGTGTTCTAAACATTCCTATTCGAAGGATACGCGAGAAGGACATCAAAGTATCCGGATAGAATAGCACTATCTAGCCTCACTCATGTGATGAGTATGGCCGGTCCTGTAAGCCATTAGTGTGGCGACACTAAGGATAGATAGTGGGTGCTCTTTAGTGGAAAGAGTTCACTGAAGTGATCCATACGAATCCCTGAATGGTATTATACCAAACTGTCAATCAGGTTGATTCATGTCATGGTTGTGTAAGTGGTCCTTAGACTTGAGACACCAAAGACGTCTTGTGGATGGACGGTTGCACTTTGGCTATGGCCAACGAGTCTCTAATCATGGGATTCTAAACGGTCTTAGTTTGGGTGCATCAAGAAGTACACGAAGGCGATTGAGTGGTCAAGATGGGATCGTCCACCCTCGGTATAAGAGGTGAAAGCTCTAGGAAGATGATGCAACGAAGTCCTTGGCCAAGGCAGTGAAATATCGGAGAAGAGTTCTCCGATGATTTTTGAATGCATCAGTACTAACTCGGATGATCGATTAGGGTTTGACAGTTGACCATACCCTAAGTCGTCCAAGGAGCGTCAAGTGGATGAGGGATTATACATACACGGTAATTGATGACGAACAGGTTCCATGAGTGAGTCGATACACACTCCTTTGTATCTTCTAGGACACGAGGTGTAGCTTGGCACCCCACGTGTCGGAGTCTCGACCTATCGATTGGGGTTAAATCGATCCGACGTTAATTAGTCTATATGATGATATAGTTAATTAATTTGGAAGGCCAATAAAGGTTATTGGGCCGCTGGAGTCATTAACTAGACTGATACATGGGCCTAGAGGGTCACACGCAAATGGTCTTTTGGACGTTGGAAGATATGCTTAAGTTTTGGGGAGTTTTTATGAAAAATACCCACTTAGTATAAATAGGGGAAGGCCCTAAACAAAATTCACCCAGGCCAGAATTGTTCAGGGGCCTTTCCCCTTCTTCTCCACTCTCCCCACACCCCCTCTCCATCCCTGATGTGATCAAGACGACGTAACAATGCCGACAGAGAAAGAACGAGGCTCGTCAACGAGAAGGAGGAGATCTGACGCGCTGAGGACCGCGTGGATACGTCTAGAGGCTGCACACTTGAGCAGCTCGACTCGTCTCGCTCCGGGATCGAAGAAATCATGAATGAGATTCGTGCAATGTACGCTATTTCATTGTTTTTGTTGATGTCGTTCGATTCGCAAAGAGTCTTCCGCTGTGCATCGTTTTGTTCTGTTCATCCATCTCAAGGCCTCTAGAACCCAACATACCCTTAAAAAAAACACAATAGAGAAAGAACGAAGTCCAGACTTATCTCACTAGATCGCTTCTAGTGGGTATGGATTTTCAGATCTCTGGTTTGCTTCTTGAGGTTGTGGATTTTCAAATCCTCTGGTTTCCCTTCTTCTTTTCTTCTAAAATTGTACAAGAATTTCGAATCTATCTTCAGCCAGCAGATCCTTCTTCAAGAACTTCAGAGAGAGAGTCGAGATCACAAGAGCAGTCGAGAATAAAAAATATACAAAAAAACACTTACACACTCCATTTCGTGTTTCTTCCTTTATTTGAAGATTCTAACTATTCAGACTAAAATGCCCCGGCAACGCTTAATGTAACTGTTACTTCTTGTTGAGGGTAAATAGGAAAAAATGGCAGTAAGCTAAATTGAGATGAAGTAGTAAAATAAGATGTTTTCCAAAAAAAAATTTACACTCAGTTATGCATCTAAAATAAAACAAAATATTTTTCATGTATACATTTATCCTTCAACTTATTATTTTTAATAAAAGCTAAGGAAGCTATTCAGATGATTTTGACCTAAACCTTAATCTTGACTTCTGACCACTAACTATGACTTAGAATTGTGAGTTAACCCATGTTGTGGTGTGCAGTAAATTCATCAAAATCCCCAAATCAAGATTGATGCTTATACATTACTCTTCACCTAGGTCACAATTTCTTTTAATGCCCTTCCCTTCTTCTCCCTTCTCCATTTGGCTCCTCTCTTTTTTTTATGTGATTAAGACATCGTTAGGACAAAGATAGAGTCCGAACATGGCATTTCAATGTCAAGGAGAAGATTCAATGTGCTATGGACTGTGTGGATATATCTAGAAGGTATAGACATGAGCAGCTCAACATGTCCCGCTTGAGAATCGAAGCAATCACGGATCCAATATGACCCCAAATGATTTGAGCAATATCATTTCAAATGCCATTCAATTGCATTCCAAGTCAAGGCCAAAGGACACAACTGATGCACATAATAAGTCTACTCGACTTACTTCCTCTACTACTAATGTGGCCTTGAAATCAGACTTTAATGTCATTCATATAAAGTCTGTTGACAAAGGGAACATGATATCCTAGAATTGATGAAACAAAGGAAATATTAGAACTGTTATATTGAAAGGAAGAGAAGAGAGAGAGGGAGATGAAAAAAAGTTGAGGAGATCATGGAAGAAAAATAAAGATGTGGGTTGAATAAATCTACTATAGCCCAGAGGGGCCTACTTTAAGAATTTTCTAAAAGCTGAAGTATACAAGCCAAACATGCCCATCTTGGTGCGCATCGCATCGTTAGATATCAAAATAAGTCTCTTGGTGAAGATTTTTGTGAGCAGATGATATGAAACAACATGTGTAGTTGAGATAACCTCTGACACTATCTTATCCCAACTGTAATTGCATTTAATCTTACTATGATTCTTCCGTTCATGGAACATTAGATGGCAGACTGATTATCATAGTGCATGGGAATTGTATTCGGAGATGTGATGCTAATGCCTTTGAGAAGTGAATTAAGCCACACCATCTCTTGCTTCCTCTCAGCCATGGTTCAATACTCAGCACTAGAACAAGCTGCAACCTTATACTTCCTCGAACCCCATGTCATAAGGTTTCCACCTGTGTATGTGAAATAATGAGCGGTGGACTTCTGATCACCATTATCACTAGCATATCCTCCATCTTCATAGGCATTAATATGAAGATGCCCTTGTCATTGTTACATAAACCTTACCCTTAGCACTCATTTGATGTATGTTGAACCTATAAACCTCCGTCCAAGTGAACTTGTGATGTAGAACAGCACACGAACGCAAGTCGACGGTCTACTGTCGACGGGTTGTTGGCATACGTTGATGGAGATTTAAGATGAATGTTGAATAGTCCTTGAGTTGAGTGTTTAACTTTCCTTGAGTCACATGTTGACTGGTTGAATTGGTGTGACTAGAGAGAGGCTATCCAGAGAGAGAAAGATTGCACTGGGTCATGAGGTTGAACAACCCGGATTCCGAAAATGCCTTGTCCTGCTGGCCAGACACTTTCTTGAGCACGTCTAGAATGAGGGGAAACGAGTGAGAAAAATATTATTTATACATAGGAATAATTACTAAAATACCCCTTTGGGCATTTTCTATTCTATTTTCTTGCCATTTTGCCTCTTTTTCTACATGGGTTGAGAGCTTCCCCTTCTAATCTTCAGCTTCTTTCTTTGTAAGGTTTTTGAAAGCCCAATGGATGGGCCAGGTCATGGCCCACCTCCCTCAGATTTCTCTTTTGAAGGCCCACAACACCCATTTCTCCTTGCAAGCCCCTTTTGAGAATCACTTAACTCTAAACAATTCTCCAACTCTTGCAGACTTGTATCTTCTCATTCCTGAAAATTTCTGCACATTTGGGACTATTTAATACTCATCAGTAATCAAACTGCTTGGCTTGAGAGAACTCAAGAAGGTTAGTTAAAAATAACCATAGTGTGAATAATTGGACTTTCTAGCTAATGCATAAATGTTTAGTTAATTCAAATAATAGCATGATAAATTCCAAATTAATTATTCTGAAATCATCTAAAATGTATGTAAATACCCATGCATTTATCATGTTATCACCTCCCCAGCACGTCTCCACTGTCGGGGTTAGGTTAGAAGTACGTAGGATCGATGTTCCCAGGAATAGGATTTCTATCGGTACATCCTTGGTTTGACCCATCAAGGGCGTGCGCATTAGCTGTAGTAGTCGTGCGCATGCCATCAGTCTTCAGCCCGACGTCCGGGTCATTGAGAGCCTAGTGGCATACCCAGGACCCTCTTGCAATGATTTATTGGTAGTCGGTGTCTTTCAATGTTGGTATTGTACTTCTTGTTGACCTTTTTCACTTGCATATGCGTCCTCATCCGCTTGCATTACATTTGACCTATTGATGCAGGAAAAGACAATCAATCCCATCCTCTTGTTCCGCATCACAGATACCATGCATGGTTCATCGCCTTAGAAATAATCACATGAATACAGTTTAATGGGAGCACTAGAGGGAATATCTTGATGTTGTTGATGTCACAGGCTTTCATGAACCCAAGAGACCTTTAGAGTGAAAAACCAATTTCATGTGAGGATGTTGGCATTTTTTGATGCGATATAAGTGTCATGGTTCACTAAGACACCAAGGCATCCACCTCCATGCCCATACCCACCCTCCACTTGCATACCTATGTAGTCTCAACATATGATCATGGAATCAACCATAAAGCTACAAAAATAGCAACGGTACAAAAGGAAAGGAATCCATAGAAAACAAAGTGAGAAATGGGATTTTTGTGTATGCACAGATGGATATTATGTGGCCGTGAAGCCAATCACAATACCATGTTTACTTGCAATGACTTCATTATTATTCCGTGTGATGTTTATAATGAAGTCCATGAATACGTGCAATGACTTAAGGAGTTATGATGAGATCATAATACAGTGATCACTAGTCTTTAAACATGTATTCCAAATATTCCTACTCGATGGATAGTCGAGACGGACATCGAATTATCTGGATAGAATAACACTAGCTGATCCTACTTATAAAATAAGTATAGCTGATCATGTGGCTATTATTGTGGCCACACTAAGGATAGGTAGTGGGTGCTCTTTAAAGAAAGAGTTCACTGAATTGATCTGTATGAATCCCTGAATGGTATTATACTTAAACGTCAATGAGGTTGATTCATCTCACGGTTGTATACGTGATCCACTAACTTGGGATACCAAGGACATCTTGTGAATGGACGATTACATTTTGATTACCACTTACGAGCCTCTAATCATGGGATTCAAACAAGTCATAGCTCGGATGTAGTAACCAGTTCATGGAGATGGTTAAGTGGTCAATACGAGATCATCCGCCCTCGATATAAGAGGAGATTAACTCGAGGAAGACGATGCAGAAAAATCCCTGGCTAGGGTAGTGAGGATATTGGATAAGGTGTTCTCCAATGATCCCCATTACGCATCAGTACTAATCGAATCAAGGATTAGGGTTTGATGATAAACCATACCCTAAGTCATTCGAGAGTCTCGCGTGGATGATGGATTATACATATACGGTAACCGATGATGGTAAAGGTTCCATGAGAGAGTTCGAGACTACTCTATATCTTCTAGAGCATGAGGTGTAGCTTGGCACCTCAAGGGCTGGAAACTTAACCTATCGATTGGGTTAAATCGATCCGTATTTAGTTAATCTATATGTTGATATAGTTAATTAATAAGGTTGGTCAATAAATGTTATTGGGCCATTAAAATTATTAACTAGAATGATACATGGGCCTAGAGGGTCACACGCACAAGGTCATAAGGGCATTGGTGGATATATTTTACTTTGGAAGGTTTTTGAGAAAAACTTTATGTGAAATATGAAGAGGGAAAGGAGTCTCATTTTAAGCACCCACGCAAGCCTGATTTGACAGCCCCTCCCTTTCTCCACTCTCTTCTCCACTCAACCAAGGAGAGGGGCCTCATGGTGAGAAGATCTTCAAAAATGTTAAGAATAGTTGAAGAAGACGAGGTGGAGATCCAAGTGCCAAGGGATTGCGTGGATACTTCTAGAGGCGAGACACGTGAACGGCTTTAGAAAGATTTCCAACTGGCATAGTCAAGGGTGCAACAAGTTCCCCACAAGGTAGATTCGATGTTTGATTTTAAAGATCAATTACGAATCGATTAGTACGCTTTCACATTCATGGAATCCTATTTTCCATGGACGAACCAAGGCACCGAACCCAACATGCATATGTACGTATGTAGAGAGAAATAGGAAGATGAAGGGCATCCACTAGAGTATGACAAGTGACGAGTAGAGGGGGACTTTTTAGTAGGATGCTACTATTCAGATAACAATTATGAAATTTTAGGTCTAGTAATGATACAAAAAAATGTTTCATTTGTTTTTCATTCACTATATAGAATTATGTTATCATTATCCATTATCGGATATAAATTATAAATAATAGATCAAGATAAATGTTTGAACCTTATATGTTATCATATCCATTATCAGATGCATTTCTCAATTTTATATATTTTTATGTTTTGATATCAGATATCATGAAAGGATATTGAATGTCAAACCATATTTATAATTTAACATAATAGAACTTGTCTCTCTTTTGTGAGGAATGAAGAGAGATGGAGAATGAGTGATAATCAGAGATAGATAGACAAGTGTGAGAGAGAGGGGGGAAGCCAAAGGGAGTTCAAGAGACAGTGGGAGGGAGAGAAAGAGAGAGGGAGAGCCAGAGAGAGTATCTTAAAGAGAGAGGGAGATATAATGGGAAAGAGAGAAGAAGAATGAGAGACAGGGATCAAAAGAACACGAGAGAGGGATGGAGAATTAAGGGGGGACTGGGAGAACAAGTGATAGAGAGAGAGAGATCGAGCAATAGCAGGAGATAGAGAGATAATGGGGGAGAGAGAGAGAGTGATAGAGAGAAAGAGTGGAAGATAGAGAGCAAAAGTAGGAGAGGGATTCAGAGAGAGAGTCAACAAGAGAAAGAGAGAGGCTGAGAGAGAGTCAGAGAAATCCCATGAAGGAGAGTGAGAAAAACTGAGGGAAAGTCAAGGCTAATTGACACGACCATCACACAAACTTATTGAGGGGAAGCCACAAATAGATTTTTGAAGTTTCTCAAAATAATGATGTCCTAAACAATGATGCCACAAAAACAGATGAAATGGATGGAGAGGAAAAAAAAGAAGATGAGAGCAAGAAGAAGTTTAATTAAAAACTCGCTCATAGATGCCTCACCCATTATCACACCCAAACCATTTCTCTGCTTGGTAAAAGATCTTGGAAAATAGAGTGAAAATGAAATAAATGTAGCTAAGCAAGAAGGGCTTGGATAAGGGTGCTAATAGATAATAGATTAGAAGGAAATCCAAGAACATAGAGAACCTATGTAAGAGTAACACTCAGTAAAACAATATTATTGCCATGGACTTTGACCGTAAATGTAAGAACATTGGCACTGCTAACACAAGGAGGATTAAGAGTGGGTGGGTAAGGTAAAAAAGTGGTGGATGTGCTGGTCATGTGGGTGAAAGCACATGAGTCAATAATTGATGGTGAAGATGATGCAAGTAGTGTATGAAACGAGTCAGAAGCACAAGCACGCCTGATTAGATGGTGAAGCAACCATGCTACCACTAGAGAGGCATAGTGCTTGATATTCAACTGAGGTTAGTGTCACCTAGAAAATTAGGGACAAAACACTAGATGGATGATGGAGGGCCATCTAAGAGATCAAGCCTGAGCTTGTCACCAGCCGCATCGTGGAGCCCGAGCCGACATAAAAAACCCGAGCTTCAAATATCAATCTTGATGAAAAATCCCTAGAGTTCATTTATTCCCGCGCATTATCTTTATGGACTTTATGGAGAGCCCCTTGTGTTTTGGGCTCTCCACCATTTTTCCGTGTTTTTGGTTTTATTCGGGCCATTAGGGAACATCATTGTCATTTTGGATGTTTCCCCTAATTTGGCCCATTAAGGCAACCACCCCAAACCTACATATGGGGAAGGTATGCCCCTTTTGTCCCTTGGAATTCCATTTCAAAAATTGAAAGATTGTTGTTCTTCTTCCTTTGGGATTCCCGACCTTCTCCATCCATGGAGAATTACCTCATTGGTTTCTAGAGTAACACTGAGGAGAGGATTGCCGGTCAACTACCGCCTCTAGTTTCACCACCACCGCAGCCTCTATCGTCGCAAGAAGAACAGCCGTCGCCTACCCACCACCGACGCCCACCATTTTTTGGAGGAAACATTGCGCGCTTGCGCACGTCAAGTCTGATCAGTCGCCCGCACTAATGTTGTCGTTCCACAGCCTGGCCATACCCCAAGACCTTCATATCACCATTCGGCAGCAAGCATGGCCGATTGAGCCATCCTTATCGCGCGTGCCGACCTATCCAGCAGCCACCTGCGCATAAGCATGACTGCATGATGCCAGCCGCCAGCCCCAAGCGCATGCACACTTGACCGCCATGCCAGCACCCACCGTAGTGGCCCCTTTCCCCGTTGAAAGCTGCGATCCGCCAGCCTCTAGTGTCGGCTGGGTGGTCATGTGCACTGCAGATTGCCAAGCCCGACGGCTACCTACACCCTAAACTCACCGCGCTGTCACTCGACTGTCTCCAAGGTGGTTGCCTCTTCGGCCTTCCCCCCAAGAGTCGATCGCCTGATAGCCGTTACCCGACCACAGGTGGAGATTTCACCGTCTCTTGCACCGCTCGGACCACAGGTGGAGACCGTTGCTTGATGTTGAGCATCGATGTTTCCCTGCCCCAACCGCCATCGCCATAGCTCTCAATCGCCCTTGACAAAACATCCCGTGCCGACCTTGGCTGCTACTGTAACAACCAATCTGGCGCTCCACAATCGCCGTGTCCGACTATTGCCCATGACTATGTGCCTCCTTGACTGTGGCCAATTGTTGTCTGCTGCCAACTCTCATCCTCGGCCCACGCCGCTCCATCTCATCCCCGGAGTCGCACCTCGGCTATTTTGTCATTGTTGGTCACGATCCTCCTCGAGCATCCGGGCCATAGCCTTCAGGTCACACCCGCTCTGCCTTTTCCACTTTCCAGAATTGTCACCATCATTAGTATCATCGTCGCCTACTCCTCTGTCGGGAATTTGCAAGACGTAGGTTTACCCACCGAATCGAGGGATAGGGAATTTTGATCTCAGGGTTGGATTTGTGTCCCTCTCAACGACTGTCGTGGATGACTGTGGATAGTGATTTTCCCCCACCCCGTCAGTCTTTGAGCTGGTCCCTCCTGTCATTGGGAGCATGTTGATAATCTCAAATTATGGTGTTAAGGAGTGTTTTTCTAATGGCTTTCACTAACCTTTTCGTGTGAGGTTTTGAGACAGTCAACAAATTTATTAACCTCACAAGCCTAGGGTAGGTAAAGGGTCGAACCACGAGGAGCAGGTAACTCTCTTAATTCTTCTTTCAAGTAAATCGCTTTTGTCTAAATTTTAATCTAATAATTTTTTTTTAAGATTTTAATTAAGAAAATATGGATACAATTCTTATTAGTTCAAATGAACCTTCTTCCGCACAGATTTTACCTTTCCCAGGTAATAATTGGGCAGAAATGATGGTCAACAGGGCGTGGCCACCAGGCTAGATCTGGACTTAGTCAAAAGTTGGCTAAGTCCTTGATCTGCCCGAAAGATACAGATACACGTGAGCGTGTGCGGAAGAGGCGCAAGGCCGCGCGTGGGCGTGGGCGGAAGAAGCACACGGATGCGCACGGGGTGTGTGGAAGAAGAACACAACTGCGCGCGGGCGTGTGCGGAAGAGGCACACGGCTGCGCGTCGGTGTGTGCGGAAGAGGCACACGGCGTGTGCGGAGGAATGAAATGCTTGAAACATGGCCTGTCTTAAGGAGTGAGTAAACAATTTCTGAAAATCCGATCAATCACATATACCTTGTGTCACTTCCCTTCACGGCTATGATGCGATCTTATTTCTCAGATTTCTTCTCAGCTTTGCTCTATCACTCAACTCAATTGTTCATCAACAATGGAGGGTCTACAGAACTTCTACTCATTCAAGGCATCAACTTCGTTCAAGAACAAAATTCTAGACAACCTAAAAATTGTTCTGAAGAGAGTATTTATAGGGGAGGTTCTCTCTCATCTGCTCTTGGATCTCTTGGACAGCCAGGATTGATCTAAATGTTTGGTTGTCAGCAATTGAGAATATCGGCTTCATTAGACTCCTAATAAGCCATCTGCTTGATCCAGGCGTCCTCCTTGTTGGGTCTTCATCCATGTTCATCACCTCTCTTTATCTTGATGTCTGTACTCATTTAAATAAAGATGATATCCAATCCACTTGATTCACTGAATCATGTGGGGTTAGTAAAAGCTTTGAATAGTAAATGTAGAACTCATCCTTATTTTCATCTTTTCGTGGTATTATATTGTCTAAATAATGATATGATTAGTTCCAAATGTCTGGTTAATTTACCACAAAATTATGTTTATCACATGTCCGCTACCCTAGACCATTCGTGTCATCTCTTAGGTCTATTTTCCTAGGTCAGCGAATTCCGCCGTACACTCTCATTGATTTTACAACGCTTGCATCATCCATGCATATTTGCATCAAAGGTTATCAACTCCGCTCTGTGGTGTAACATGAGCCCCTCAATCCCGGCCGGTCGTGTTACAATAATGGTGTTAAAGAAGTTGGTAAAGAAGGTTGGAAAGATGGATGTGCAGTGTTGGGCTCCCCAAACTATTTCCAACATTTGTTGGACATATGCATGGAGGGAAGGAATTACTACCCTTCCCTCATGGTCGATGACAACTATTGGGGGCGCACACGACCACGCACCATCACCAGACGTGACACCACTACCATGGGAGATGTCCCCTGTCATGATACGTCGCCAATGCCAACTTCAGACCTGGGATCTGAGCATCATTTAATTTTAGATTTTAATTTTATAGTTATTTAATGTTTTCTCTTCCCCCTAAGGCCTACGAATAGGCCAATGCTGTACTGAACTTCTTGGTGATTTATCTTTGGAATTGAAATTTTCTTATAAAGGAATTGCCCTAGTCTCTTCTCCATTGTTGCCACCGTGTGCCGCTATTGAGAGGGGATCTTCTTGCCTGCAGCCACCTCCAGCGCGTCTGATGCACACCGTCGTTGCCACTTCACGCAGTTCCTACCCACGTTGCACTCACGCGCCACGATTGCCAGTGCGCCCACTGCGCTCAGTGCCCGCTGCATGACCACAGCATGCCGTCACCATCCTGCTTCAGAAATGTCATCCTCACTGCATTGTTCTGCAATTGTGTGCCCCATTTACCATTTAGATTTTGGGCATTGCCCTGAACCCCGCAAGGGGCCGACTCCCCCCTTGAACCCCTGCCAACTGACCGCACAGTTGGATCTGCGTCCTGCCTGTCGAAGCACACATCATCCACTCTCGCCACCATACACCTCCACGACCTCTTGCATCGCCCTATTGCACTACGCCACCACTAAAGGTGATCCACATTATTTTATCTAGTATTTTCTCATGTGTTTTTCCACCGCCATCGGACTTTGTAGAAAAGGTTAGTTGAATAGGTTTGCATCTTCTCATAGTCAACCATTCGGGACATTGGATTTGGAGCTTTGTTTTCACCATTGAATAGGTTTACTCGTGCCCTTGACTGAGGAAAGGAGCTGCACCATCATCATTTTCTCCGGATTTAAATGTTCAAAATCAATCGTGTTGATTTGTGGTCTGTTTTATCTATCCTTGGTTGACTTTAGTCCATCCTACCTACGTCAGTCCTAGTCATCCAGCCTCAACTATCTAATCTCTTTGTAGGAGAGTCATGTGGTGCTCGATAAGTGGACTCAACCATCACAGAAGCAGTGGATGTATCTCTCATGATAAGATGGCCTAAGTGGTCATGTGGGGTACATGTAGTCACTAGAAGACAAACCAAAAACTATATGAGATATATCAAGTATCCAATCCCCAAAGAGATGAGTGCCATGAATATGAAGGATGACAATGGATGATGATCACTCAGAAAGACACCAGCTAAGAACTCATCCCAAAGGTGCAAAGATCAGTGGTCAATGTCTGATATACTCTTGAATCAGAGCCTAAAGATGTTCAAAGTGGCACTAAAGTGATAAATCCCCTTGGGTTGCATGCAAGGTGTAGCAAAAATATCTCTATTGTCCAGATAATATTAATATGATTAGCTTACATGTTCTCTAGTATTGTCCAAAGTTACTGGCCAGGAAGTATACAAGTGAGAAGCTCAGAAATAGGATGCTAAAAAAAAGGGTAAGGCATGACTTTAGGTGTAGTGAAAACAAAACTCTCAGTGCACTTCGGAGTAAGGTCTTTTATTCAATGCTCTTAAGCATATAATTAAGGATAGTGATGTTGGACGTTGTCGATGGCATCGTCCAACGGGTAATTCACTAAGTGAATGTAACTACATGATGCGATGAAACCCTAGATGAATGTACATGCAGGTCCGACTCGTGGAGGATAGCCGACTTCTAAGCTCTGGGGCAGGCAACTAAATGACGATGATGGTGACCTTCTGACACTTGTCGTAATGATGGTGGCGACTACGGCGCTGAATGAAACAATTTCGTAGGGGCTCGCGCATAATGGACAGGCTCGACCCGTACTTGGGAGTTAGCTCAAATTGTTATTTTCTCGATAATTAACTCTCACCTAATCTAAACCGAGCATGGTGGAGTGAAGTCAAAAATATATTGTAAGATGTAATATAACTGACGAGTCAATGGGAATGACGTACCTCGTCGGTGGTGGCGTTCATTTTCAAAGTCTTCTTTTGTGCACGTACCAATGCGGGCAGATAAGCAGAGGCATGTTGGGAGGCGAGGACTGCGTAGCTCGATAGGCGGCGATGGCGTAGTGCTGGAGAGGGTCGCACGAGATGGTCGAAGAGGAAGCCGAGACTAGGAGATGTCGGGGAGAAGAGCAGGGGTGGATCAGCTCGAACGTACCGCTGGCTTGGCGAGCGCGGTCATATTATATGGGCGCGGACGAAGCCAGATGATCGTTGCGAGTGGTGCTAGGCAAAACGATGATTAGGCACGATTAGATGTTGAGAGGTGGCAAATAACCGATATTGCTGGTGCAACAATGACGAGTGCAATCGCTGTGGAGTTAGCAAGTTCGATCGGCGTGGAGCCAGGGCGATGCAGGACACTAGTGCTTCGGGCAATCAACCAGATGAGAAAATGTGCGCACCGTTGGTTTCACCACAGGATGCGGTCTACGCCATGATCCGCCACACCCATTATGCATTCTAACTAGGAGGAAATGAATGCGGCTAACTGTTGGATCACAATGCGTCCACAGGAGTCACGCGTTGATTCTCGACCTCGGGGATGTCCGTGGAGGAACAAAGAACGCTCTGCTTGCAGGGATTGTTCCACGCAGGGACCACATCCACGACGTCCGTCGTGAGGGGACGTTCACCGTGGGTTGACTGCTGCAATGCGAATTCACACGCGGTCGTGGTCGGTTGGTGTGGGCCCTGGAGAAGTAGGCTGTTAAGTCGAAATTCAAATACTAATTTGATCGTTGTATAATTCCAACTTATACAATAAACTCACATTTATTTATTTATTTAACTTTAATAGTATTGCAGATAGTGAGTCCAAAATCGAACCACAAGGAGAGGTGTACTTAGATTAGTCGCTTGTTTATGCTTCTAAGAGTTGAACATCAAAGTTTAATCTTGGATTGACAGTTTGAGAGTACTGTTGTCACTGAAACTTACTAGCATGCAATAACGATAATAATACGACTCTAGCGCTTAAAATCCAAATTACTTCCGCGTTAAAATAAATGATTCGCACTGCTTTGGTTCGAGGTGGGGTAGAGAATAAACATGGCCACTCAATGACTTCGAGTTACCTCCGTCTCAGTGATGCTCCTCAACTCAATATTTCTTCACGGCTCCACACCTTTCACCTAGAGCTTGGCAAGTTCAAGAACACGAATCCAGATCTAGAAGAGGAAGAAGCTCACAAGAAGACGAGTGTGTCTGTTCTCTCCGCTGCCTCATCGGGTCCCTATGCAGTCCAGAATACTCCCCCCTTCCCCTTTGCTTCCTCTTTTCTTTCTTTCCTTTCCCCCCTCTCTTCTTTCTTCCCGATCGTTCGATCTGGTCTGCCCACGAGCAGCCGTTGGATCTACTCTGACCAGCTTGGACTGAAAATGTTGCCGCGCCTCTTCCTGTATAAGCAAGACATTGAGCTATGTGAAAGTAAGCAAGACAATGACAAACATCTATAAGTCCTACATTATGGTCAGCCAGGAGGATTTAATCTGTATAGACTAATTCGAAATAAAGTTCCTTTATAAGAATCAAGTTAAGTAGTCATAATTTGAATATTTATCTTCATGCTATTCCCCTTATCACAATGTTGACGTTATGCGCTTATGTTGGCACTTCTGTTCCCGGTGGGCATGCTGCCTGCGAGCTAACCATTCTGCTCCATTCGCTGGAAAACCTATTTTTATATTGCAGCAAATGGAAGCCTTGTGAAATAAAACACCACCAGAAAATTTAAACTTCCAATTCATCTAAAATTCATAAACCTGATCATCCGTAGCTAATTTAGTAAAAATGATAGAAAAACTCCGAGTATTTTATGTAAATGTAATCTAACTAGCCTCTTGTACTTGATTACTTATGCCATATATCATGCATATTTCCATGTAATCGTAGGCGAACAATTTGGAATTGCTCGGGCAATTGAGTACTTCGAACGGTGACTATTAGACCGATCGCGACCTTCCGATGTCGCTGACCACAAAGTATCAATATTTCGGCGATGGCGCGATAGAAGATAGTGAGCAGTCTGTGTTGTCGATAGTCGAGCAATCCAAGGGAACAATCTAGCCCATGCAATCCCTCTTTCTTCGCCTTCTGATCTCTCTTCCCTTCTGTTCTTCCCTCTCTTCTTCTTCACCTTTCTCCTTCTAACGTGAGATCTGAACAACAAACGAATAACTGCCACAATGAAATCCATATCTGAAGAGAACGTGGTCCCATCATGGCCTTATATAGGGCCATGATGGGCCCCCTACAAGGAGTCCAACAAGGGGGAGTCCAATAAGAGATCCCCCCCCCCCATTTACAACATGAATAAAGAAAATACGAAATAAAAAGACGTGAAAATAAAATGATACGATCCGGTATGAAAACGTGATGATACAAAAGCGTCACGACGATTTGGGTGCACTCATTGTGATGAACACAACACAGAATCTAAAACGACTGAAACATATAATTGAAACCAGGGCATGTGCGTGGACATGCTCTACCCGAAGTATTCAAACCTGGGCGTCTTCACGAATGCTTTGGCGTGCCGGTCAGGCTGGACATAGACTGGCGGTGATGCTGAGGATGACGATGACGGCTCTGCTGATGATTCGTTGACATCGTCTGGACGCGCTCCATCAGATAGTCAGGTCCAAATGTGACCAAGAGGCAAATGTGGATGTAGCAAACATATGACGATCATCCAATAGATGGTGATGCAGATCGTAGGATTTTAGTAAGTCCTCAAATCTAGATGCTCATTATGCATAATTGTGTCCATTGAAGACATATGTCAGCCGAGTGAGTGGCATTGTGATAGAGTGTCATGAAGTAGCCAATTCAATTGGAGGAAGATTGACATTCAGTATGAGATGATGCTGGATGGTGGCCCTCAGTGCGCTAGGAGGCGAAGTGTAGGGGTGCTAAAAGTAGCGCCAAGGCCACAAGGGGTGCTGGTGGCATAGGGGGCCAGCAACATAGGGGGCTCTGGGAGGCAGTGTAGCAAGGCACCAATATGAAGCGCTGAAGGGCGCTAGGAGGTAGTTGCAAGTGGGTGCCATGAAGCAACACTGGTGGGCATCAGGACATTGATGCCAGAGAGGTGATTACCAATGGAGGAGGAGAAAGAGAGTGATGAGGAAGGGGGGCACACTGGAGGTGGCAATGGTGGTATTAGAAAACCTAAACATCTAATACAATGTTGAGAAAGGGAACAAGAAACCCTTGAATTGATGAAATAAAAGTAGGATTGATCGTGTTTATTCTCCTCATGCTTTTTGCATAAGGAGAAGAAAGATATGGAGATATACAGTGGATGTAGTGAATATATTGGAGGAAAAAATAGAGATATAGGTTGAATAAATCCATGATGGTCCAGATGGGGTTTGTGTGCCTACTCTAACAACATCAATTCACAAGATTTATACTCTAGAAGGAAAATCTAGCCAAACATCCCTGCTATGTAGTTTTACTACCTACATTCTCATCTCTAAGCCAACTTAGTGGTGAGTTCCCATATGGAGTGAAGCTGTGTCAAGAGTTTGCAGCTCTTTGATGCAATTCCACTTGGGTCCTTTGTGTCATTCTCATCTCACACTACTTTTATATGAAGCTGATGGATATATAAACAACAATACCTGCAGATGGCTCTAG
The DNA here is from genome assembly GCF_029677425.1 of Wolffia australiana. Classification (NCBI taxonomy): domain Eukaryota; kingdom Viridiplantae; phylum Streptophyta; class Magnoliopsida; order Alismatales; family Araceae; genus Wolffia; species Wolffia australiana. Next base: position 6,184,181 of record NC_135848.1, on the reverse strand, counting down.
TGATTGTCACAAGGCATGCATCATCACACATGGCTATTGGTAATAACCAGATATTTTATGGTAATGCTTTTGGCTGGCGGTTAAGATGACCATAACTGATGGTAATTTTCAATCTTTCCACTGCTCATGAGTGGAGCATATGACAGTTGGATGTGTTAAAAAACCAGTGAACAACCCAAAGTAGATTTGCGAATCCTGGCTCACTTACTCAGCATGTTTTTGGTTCAGTTGGGAGTCAGGCTCATCAAATGTTTTATCTTCCTAATGGTTCTCATTGTATAAACTTATTTGTGTTGATGATATGCTCATGATTGGCTTAGACCCATAGGGCATGCAATCCATTATTTTGGCTTTTAAGAAATGAATTTTATGTTAAGAATATTCATTGACTAAGCCTATTTCTTTGCGCATACCTAAGTTATTCATCTGAAAAGATACCTCCGTCACTAACAAACTATACCACCATTTTTTGAAAAAAATTGGGTGGCCAACCAATTGTTTGCATCAAGTTACTTCCTCTCCCTCACAAATAAAAGAAAGAGCATGTGAGGAAATAATATATTGGATTTCAAATGGTTCCTTCTTATATTTAACAATAACACAAATAAAAGTTTAATTGACCGTCAATTGAGCTTGTCACCATTTCAACAATCATCCAGGTCATACTGGATTGGCATTAAACATTTAATCTGGTATCTACAGAAAATAGTGACATTGGATTACATTTCCACTGAATATTCTGATTTCTCTCTGAATGGCAATAGTGAATATAGCCGAGCTGGCTTACCAGAGGTTTACATGCCAAAAATGGGGTACCTTCTTTTCCTTGGAGCTTGAAGAAGCAAGACATAGAGACACTCATTACAGTACAGAAATAAAGTAAAACAAATTGACAAAAACTACTGCAAAATTGATTAGATTCAATGATTACGTCAAGAACTCAATATCAATTTACATTCCAAGAAAAATATATATGGTGTGAGAACTTGGGTGGGACATATTTGGCTGTCAACCCAGTTTTCAACGCTTGGACTAAACATGTCAAAGTAGATTATCATTTTATTAGAGAAGGACTAGAAAGAGGGCATCTACAAGTATGCTTCATCTCAGGACAGAATTAATAGGCAGCTATTTGGACCAAACCATTGCCCAATCAATGATTCAACTGGTTACACTCCAACCTTACACTGAGTTCCACTCTGAGCTCTAATGGGCGTCTTAAGATAGCAATGGCCAAGCAATATTACAGTTGTAGAATACACCCCCTTTGAAAACAAACCATTAATAACTGTTATGGCGTATGTGCATGTATACATTCTTCACTTCCTTCCTGACCTGATTCCTAACTCTACTAGTATTGTAATGTTATGCTTTTGAGTGAAGAGAAAGACTCTCTACCGGGGGGGAGAAATGAGAACAAGTCCCCAAGCGCACCACGCGTCCCTGGCCGCTACTTTTGCCCTCCCCTCTTTCCCCGAGGCACTCTCTGGCGCTATTTCGCACACAAGCGGACCCGCGCGCCGCCCATCGACCCCCAAATCCCCCCTTCGTCTTCTTCTTCTTCCACCATTCTCATGGCGGGCGACGCCAAGCGAAACCCCAAGAAGAAGCCTTCAGCGAGCGATTCTCAGAAAACCCCCACGAAGACGGCTTCAGCGAGCGAAGCTAGGAAACCCCCCAAGGAGACGCCTTCCGCGAGCGATTCTCAGAAAACCCCCACGAAGACGGCTTCAGCGAGCGAGCCCAAGAAACCCCCCAAGGATACGCCCTCAGCGTCCACCCGCGAGAGGAGGAGCGCGACGAAGAAGCAGAACAAAGCGTCTGGTCTGGTTTCCCGGCCCCCCACCACGCCCGCAGTCGACGCCCCCGACAAGAAGAAGAAGAAGAAGAGTAAGACTGAGCCCGACGAGGCGTTGGGCTCGGGGGGTGCGAGCCGCGAGCGAGGCCGCAAGCGGGCTCGGAAGAGCGGGGCGGGTGCGGTGGAGGGCGCTGCGGGTTCGGAAAAGAAGCCGACTTTCGACCGGATCTGGTCGGAAGAAGACGAGATCAAGCTGCTCCGAGCCCTCCTCCGCTGCCGGACGGAGGAAGGGCTCGACCCGGCCTCCTCGGTCGATCTCGTCCGCGAGAGCCTGAACATGCCCTTCAACCGGAGCCAAGTTTACGACAAGATGCGCAGGCTGAGGCACAAGTGGGAGGTCGCCTCGGCCAAGCTCAAGAGCACCCAACGCGCGCCTTCCAAGCCCCACGACAGGCTCGTGTTCGAGCTCTCGCGGCAGGTCTGGCAAGCCCGCGAGCTTCCCGTTCCCGCGGAGGAAGAAGAGCCCGCGAGCTTCCCGGGCGATGGCGGGCATCTGGGCGGCGTCGTGGAGCGGCTGGCGAGGGAGAACGAGGGGTTGGTGCCGCGCGGGGTTATTCTCAAGGGGTTCGAGCGGCTTCACCCGGCGAGGGCGAGGGAGCTGGACCAGAGGTGGAGAGCCCACTGCCTCCAGGGAATCAACTACTCCCTCCAGGAGAGCGCGCTCAAGAGCGAGATTCTTCGGGCCTGCCTCGAGTCTCTCGACGGCGTCGATCTCTGAGGAAGGAGTCTATCTCCACGACTTCTCATCAATGGCGTTTCCGTCTTCTTCTTCTGTGTAGCAGAGTCTGCCCGTGTGGATGGCAGTCTGACCCCCCCCCTCCCCGTAACAGTAGGTTCTAGCGGCTGACCTTCTTCTTCTTCTTCTTCCTCTCTTTGTGCCCTCCTCCTTTTGTGGCGCTCAGAACAAGGGGAAGAATGAGAATTCTTCTCTCCCTCTCTTCTGCTTGTACTGCTTTGTCTAATGTATGGAACTCTTTTTGGAGCGCAAGTACTGTAACGGCTGTCTCAGCGTTGCTGCCGGTGGGTTTGTCATTTTTCTAACACCAAACTGGGTAGCAAACAGATTTCATAAAGAGACCGAGTATTCAGAGAACACCTATGTCGTATGCCGTATCGAGAATTTAGCTGAAGTTCTGATCGGCCTAGTTGATGACAGAGTTTATTAATTCAACTTGGCTGAGTGACTCGATCTGATGCGTCCGTTAAGCCCATTTTTTATCCTTCTTTTCATTATGCCAGTATCGCCCCGTTAGGGAAAATGTAGAATGTTAAGAGTTTAGCTATCAACCCTTATGGATCTGACAGAGCTTCTCTAAAGATCAAACTGAGTCGAATAAATGGATCTGACAGAGCTTCTCTAAAGATCGCACCTGCTGAGTCTGTTGAAATGTGACTTCCAGTTCTTGAGAGAAGGTTAGCCACAAAATGGGCATTGACTAGGACTCAGATTATTCGTCGTTTGGGGATAATAACATCCTCCCAAGGGGTAGATACTCGGGAATAGAGTCACCATTGATTGATATTTTTGCTACATGCATAGGGACACAGGACCAAGATTTCTAAGGACCAACGAAATTCCCCAAAGTAGTCTTGATCTTACAATACGTTGATTGAATTACGGAGGAGAATCTCCATTTGACAAAATAGAGAACAAGGAATTACTGCATGGTGTACAATGTCCTCATTAGGAACCTCGTGTCCACATTAATAAGAACCAATAAATGAGAAATCCAAATCAAAGAAAGACCATAAATATCAATATTCTCATGAGAATCTGAAGAACGATGAGTTTGATAAAGGAGACACAGATGATCATATTGTTGGAAATTTATGTGGCCTGCAAACCAATCTTATATTCCACATCTTGTTCCATATTCATTGGTACGATATATATTCATTTTAAAGCAGGTGGGATGCTTATAATTGAAGTCTATAAATACATGGAATGACTAAGTGAATTATGATGAGATCATAATATGGTGATCAAGTGCATTTAAAAATGTGTCATAAATATTCATATTAAAATGATACTCGTGAAGGACATCAAAATATTCGTATACAATAGCATTCTCTAGTCCCGCTAATATGATAAGTATGGCAGATCGCATATTCTATTAGTGTTGAGACATAAAGGATATATATTAGGAGCTCTCTAATAAATCCATGACTGGTTTTAAATGAATCATCAATCAAGTTGATTCATGTCACAATTGTGTTAGTGGTCCTTAGACTTAAGATATCCAAGCCATATGGTGGATAGATGATTATACTTTGGTTATGACATAAAAGCTCCTAATCGTAGAATTCTAAACAGTCTTGATTTAGTTTCAGCAAGAAGTTTATGGAGGTGAGTAGGCCAAGGTGGGATTATCCTCCCTTGATATTAGAGGATGTTGACTTAAAGAACATGATGTTTTTAAATCCCTCACCAAGATGGTGGAGATATTGGAGAAGGTGTTCTTTAATGATTTTTACACACATCATTACTAACATGAATGACCAATTAGGGTTTCTTGGTAATCCATACCCTAAGTCATTCAAGAGTCTTGTGTGGATGAGGGATTATACATACACAATAACTGATGATTAAATATTTCATATGATAGTTTACATAGCCCTTTGTATATTCTAGGGCACTAGATGAAGCTTGGCGCCCCACGGACCAAAATTTTAACTAGTCAATTGGGTTAAATTGATAATTTAATCAACATGTGGTATAGTGAGATAACAAGGCTGACCCAATAATCTTTTTTAGTGGTGGACATTATGTGGTCGAAAGGCCAATCACACAACCATGCGATGTTTATTATGAAGCCAATGACTATGTATAGTGACCTAGTGAATTATGATCACATTATAATGCAATGATCACTAGTTTTTAAACATGTATTCTGAATATTGTTATTTGATGGATTGTCAGTTTACTGAACTCTTTCCCTAAAAAACACCCACCATCTATCCTTAATGTATCCCCAATAGCAACAATCTATCAAGCGCTTCCAGGCACATGGATTTTAAGTTCTTGGTTCTAAAGGAGAGGACCAGAATCTATTGAGGGAATCATAACTCGTTCGTCTAACTGCCACTTGGTAATTATTTTGGTTTTATCAGTTTGTATTCATCTATGTAGTGAGACTTGGCACTTAAGATGTTTATGTATCCAAATTATAATATTTTATATCAATCTGAATCATGATTTCTCTTGATAAATTGTTGAAATGGGGTTTAAATGACTGTCTTAACATTGTGAATTAATCCAATTTCTTACATACTTATATGTAACGACCTAAGTATTTGGTGCACAGTTGGGACTTAAAGCCTAAAGGTGAAATAATATTATTACTAAAATTGTGGTTGTAAAATCTACTACATAGAATATCAATCGCATCAATTAGGAGTTTGTTAGTATTGACCTAGTTGATTTGCCACATTAAAGGGCAGTCTTGTCATTCTTGAGTCAATGTCCACATTTGGGTTTATTGATTTTAAGGTTGCATCATGCTTTTTCTATTATAATTGGAAGACATCATTAGAGCTTCTGGCCTCCAAATTGAGCTGTCTACCTGGTCGTCTAAGTCTATGAGCCATAGAGGGAGTGATGGGGACCATCTAGTACCGAAGACCCAGGGTCAACTAGCGTGAGGAGTCAACACAAAGGTGAAAGACCCAGCCTTAAAATATTCGGCCTAGTGAATGGGCCTCGAAGGTTGACGTTATCCTCATTCGTATTTTTAGCACATCTGCTGGTTTTGTGAGCCTACGTGTTCAGGCCCATGCCTTGTGTCTGGACTTGGGTAGGTGGACCCCAAGTGTGGGCCTTCTTGAGGCTCATTATTACCTCTAAGGGGGATAGTGCAGGGACGCGGACGAGATGATTTTTTTGTCCTGGGACAAAAAAATCATCCCGTCCAAGGGTTTGGACGAAATCAGAACAAAAATTCATCTTGGGGACCTCCAGGCGGGACGGTTTTCGTCCCGTCGGACGAAAAAACTGTCCGTCCGGAGGTCTCAGATGATGGACGGACGAATCTGGATGAAAAATTTCCGGATTCACATCTGACGGTTGAGATGTAACCACGTGGCCTCGCAATGAAAATTTGCATCAAAGTCCCTGGAATGGTCAAACACAGTCATCACGCCTTGACCAAAAGCCGTCAACCCCGCTGGAATGCAGACCAAATTCTCATCGTCACCGCCACACTCAACCCAACTGCAGCCTGCAGGTATGCTCGCCTCCATTCCTTTTAAATCATTTATTACTTCTACTAGTACCTCCCCAGCAAATCTCCATCGCCAGGATTAGGTCAGAGTTGGATCAGATTGTTGTCTGGAGGGATAGGATTCTTATCGGTACGTCCTTGGTTGGACCATCGAGGGTGTGCACACTACTGGCAGTAGCCTTCCTCATATTATCGATCTTCAGCCCGATGTCCAGGTCATTGGGAGCCTAGTGGCATACCCAGGTCCCACCTGGCGTAATTTAGTGGTCGTAGGGGTTTTTTTTATGCCAAGCCTACACTTCTCGTTGATTTTAACATTGCAGTTGCATCGGTTCCCATTCGCATTCCACCGGCGCAATTGATGCTAGAACGGACGTTCAATCCCCTCTTGTCGGTCCACATCAGGGAGCTTCTGGTCTTGTTGGAGCAATTACACCATCGTCCAAGATGATCCAAGGAGTGAGCTTAATTGTTTCTACAATTATGGCACCTTCTAATAAGCTTCTGATCCATCATGTTAAACCATTGGTCTTCACAACATAACGATACAGGTGTATATACTCATAACAGTGAATAATACCATCTTATAGGTATTGGTATTCAATATAACTCAACGGCTAATCATATCTGGACCACTATCCATCTCAACTGATATTCGATATTGTCATTAAAACCATCTTCATAACTGGAACATCAGGATGATATTGGATATCGGTAGGATATGTTTAGGTGAACCCTAATCTCTACCAGTAACCTTAACCAATAGACAAGATACTTCACAAACTCACAATACATTTTCTGAACTGATATCTAGAGACTTGGACAGATAGATTTCAGATCAAAAGATATTTTTCCATTGATGGAAAACAACAATAAACAAATATGGCACATTCAGGTTTACTACTATGATGCAATACCTATGCACGTTTTGAGTTTCATAAAAATAAAACATAACACAAAACAATTAATTAATTTATCCTTAAATAGTTGCGATGAATCTTGGACCATCCAACGTACTTTTGTCTTTTGCTCCAGTCACTTTTCCAACACGATTGATTTTGTCATGGAATGATAGTGATAGAGATATTATTGTAAGAAACTTTTTCCTCGCACAAGAAGTCTACAGTGGATGGTTGAGTAGGCGAAATATCTCACTTTCAAGGCAAAAACTCAAAGAGAAGACAACATCAGAAATTAGGAAATTATAACCTTTAAATTATGTCCTTATAAAACCTTAAATTGTCCTGACAAACAAACCTTTCACAGTTTTGACAATTAAATAATAGAATATATGTATCTTCCATAGTAAATAACAAGCCACGTATGAGAAGCGAGTCAAGCTACCCATCTGATTGAATGCGTTCAAATATCTTGAGTTTTAAGTGAAAGCAGTCACAATAAATATTTTGGAGCATAAATGGTTGAAGACTAATGAAGTTCTATGCTACATTTATCTTCAGGATTGTAAGGTCACATTAGGCCGCAACCATAAAATGTTTTGGCGACAGTAAGAAATAACCAATTTAGCAACACAAACCATCAATATAATCTTAAAAACGCAGTATACTTTTATGAATATCCTTAGATCATCCATTGCACTTGCTTTAGTATTTTGTCCTCTTAATTGAGCTAACTTTCAAATTTATATGTGTCTGTCATAGAGAGGACCAATTCTTCTGAAATCAAGAATTGGTGCACCCAAACAAATGGCGCTAAAAGTCCCTGCAAGATTAGCTCAAAATCATGTCAAAGAAGGGTAAAATATGAACGGAGAGATAGATTCATAGATTGGTCAATGAACAAATAGAACGATTATAAATTGATAGAAAGATAAATGGATGTATAGAAATATTGAAGAATAGATGGGCCGAGTGGAAGACATAGGAATAAATAGATAACATATCTTGGTATGGAGAGAGAGAGAGAGAGATGGAGAGATAAAAAGATAAAATATGTTGGCGAATAGAGAGAGAAGTAGATAGATGGATAGATTAAAGATACTGGTAGGCAGATTGAGAAAAAATCATAACATCCGATCAGCCTCCGAACACAATTTTTTTTATCTTTTTATTATCCGCAGTTTAGAAATAAATCGCATGTACACACCTCTTTTCTCTCCTGTTTGATTCATTTTATGTACAGTCTCTGGAACGTTTTTAGAATTCAGTGCTTCACCAGCATTGCCTCCAGCTCTCTCCTCCTCGCTGCGCGCTTCAGTTTCTCCATGGCAACAAGCCCCACCTGCCTCACCCTCTCCCTTGACAGCCCAATTCTGTACATACACATGGCATTCATGTCAGTCTACAAGCTTACCCCGGAGAAGCCAATCAGAGAGTGACACGTACCGCCGGCTTATATCCTCCCACGAGCGGGACTCCTCCTCGAGCCCGTAGTAGAGACTAATGATGTCCCTTTCCCTTTCATTAAGGGTAGTGAAAAGCAGGTCCCTCACTTCATCCTGTTTTTCAAGTATTTGGTTACTCTTTTTTCCTTCATGATGGTTTGGCTCATATAAGATTAAAAATTTTGTTACCTTCAGGGACAATTCATCGATTTCATGCCAGGGGATGTTCTCCTGGCGATTATCTGCAATATACTGCAAGTGGGGAAAGAGCCATTAGAATTTCAGTCTAAAAGACTTAATTCTCTATATCATTTTTTACTAAAACAGATGTGATTTGGCATATTTGTGTTTTCAGGGACACATACGCTGTGGAAAGTTTCGTTAGGAAGGCCGTTTAGAGAGGGGAATGCCTCTCTGTCCAGGGAGAAGACCTTGCTGACCGCCTGCATTAAAACCGAGAATATCATAAGTTCACAAAAATTACACAAGAAATTGTCTAAGGACTTTCTTAGAAAAATTTTCCGATTTGGTTTTGACAAAAAAATATTACCTCGGTGGCATTTCGTACTTTCTTCGTCGACATGTTTAAACACTCTGCAATCTTCTGTATTGTCTCAAGAGCGAAATTTTATTATTAACCCCAAACATAGAACAATATGACATCAGGAGAAGATAATTTCTCACTCACATCGATGGAAGGGGATACTCCTTTTTCCTGTAACAAAATTTTTGCGCTCCGGATGGAGTTAAGTCGCTCGTGCAGATGGGAGGGAAGCCTCAAGATCTTGGAGTTCTCAACGAGCACTTTTGAGACACCCTGTGAGATGAAGTGAGAACAGAGAAACGAAGAAATTTGATTATTCGTTTGCACTTTTCATCCAAAATCGTTTCAAAAGTGCAGAAAATCAAACCCACAGGGCTAGAAGTTCGTCCAAAATCATACCTGGCGAATCCACCAATACACGTAGGTCGAGATTCTGTAGCCCTTGGAAGAATCAAATTTCTCAATCCCCCGGAGCAATCCAATCAAACCACCCTGGAATTTTACCCAACGAAAAAAATGGCTAAGTATTTTTAAATCGGCCTAAAACACGCAGTTAATCCACCATCTTTGATTACCTGGATGAGGTCGGCCATTTCGGCTCCCATGTTGTCATACTTTTGGGCAATGGACATGACGAGACGAACATTGCTCATTGCGAGCTTCTCTCTAGCCAGGGTGTACTCGATCATTTTGGAGTGCACCTCAACGTCAGGAATTTTCAATGATACAGCCAGTTGCTTGGTTGATGGCTCGTGACCCAGTTTCTCCTTGAGCCTGTTTCAAGAAAAATATATTGTAAAAAATCAAACAAATAAGGATGTTTTTTCTGTTGTGATTCAAACGCCAAGAACTACGCCACAAGCTATCACCTTTAGCACCATTGTGGGCACTCAAAATTTATCTTGGTATCAAAGACAAGCTTCAGGTAAGTGAGTACGCCAAAAATAACACACTACGTGTCCGGGTTGAGGTTCCAACTCGTAGGCACAACACACAGCAAGTATTGAGGGGCGAAAAAACTCAAGAGGGTTGCTATCAGGTATAGCTTTTAGCACACTGGTAGACGTTAGAATCTGAACACATTTCATTAATTTAGAATTCAAAGCTTTGGATTCAAGCGTTTACCAACTGTGCTAAAAGCTATAGCTGATAACAGGGGCGCTACTTTTCATCTTTAAGCAGGATGTTGTTCTTCAACACAGTTTTTAAATAACAAGAAGAGCAAGAGAAACAGAAAATGAAATTCAGAGAAGAAATTAAGTTACTTACTTCCATTTATACTCCTCCAACGACTGGCCCGCCCTAATCTTCCTGGACAGAGTCACCACTTCGGCATGGCTGAGCAAGTCCTCGCTCACTCTACCCCTGACATAGCCTCTGTTCCTGCTCTCAAGAAGCTCTGGACTAACTCCAGGAGACCCATGATCAATCCTAAAGCTAGAAGAAGAACCAGTTACCCGATGGGCATGCCTTCTCCTTGTTCTTGTTCTTCTCTGTCTCGCTGAAATCCCAGATCGAGTCACGCCGGGGGGCTCAATCTTCTCCCCTGTACAAGGAACGGAGAGATCCCACTGCTTCTCCAGCATAGATTTCTGCAAGAGCAGGAGGAGCTCCGTCGGAGATTCAACATCGATGGATTGATCAACATCGGAAGGAATCGGCCTCCTGAACCATGATTCAGCCGTGGTTGATGGGGCATCGATGTAATCCTTGAGCGCCTTCGCGCGCTGAGGGTGCCGGTTGGAAGAAGCACTGTTCTGGCTGAAGTTGGAAGATTTCTTGGAAACGATGACAGTTCTTGAAGAAGTGGATGAGATTGGGGCAGACCCGTGATCCGAGCAGAAGGACAGCCTCTCGGACAGATCGGAGGGGCAGAATGAAGTGCCGAGTAGGCTCTTCCCCGTGGCTAATCCAATCACTCCTGCAGTGGCCATCATAGAACTCGTCCCTCTCACGTCATCTGAAATCGAAGATCGCCCGCAGCTCCCGCCCTAACCAATCCCTGAAATTTCATCGATAAAGGCCAAAACCCCAACCAAAATCGGACTCAAAACTCGCAGAAAGACACTCCTCCCGAGCCAAAAAACCAATAAAGAGTTGCAAGGAAGGCTTTTGCAGCGATCGAAAGCATAAGATTACAGAAATTTGAGCTTATCGAACAAGAAAAACGTCGAAATGAGAAGATTACAGAAATTGGAGGTCATCGAACAAGAAAAACATCGAAATGAGAAGATTACGGAAATTCGAGGCTATCAAACAAGAAAAAGACCCAAGAGAGAAGATCTGAGCGAACCTCCGAGCAGCGATCGGCGGGGCAGTGACAGTCTACGTCGCGAGCTCTCCCGATTCTTCTTACCGATTGATTTTCTTCGTTTTGTTTTATCGCAAATTGTTGGAATTTTTGCGGCCGCGAGGCTCTGAAGAGGAGTTTAGGTGACGTGGCCAACGGCGATAAAAGATTTGTTTCCTGGCCTCCCATTGGCTGGCCCTGATATTTCCCCACCCCTTCTTGTGGCTCTCACATCTCCCCCACACGCTCACTCTCTCTCTACCTCTGTGGCATTTCTCTGCCTGTCTCTCTCTAGAATTGGGGCTGGTTTTAGAGAGAGAAAGACCTGGGATCTCTCTAAAACAGTCAAATCTGTTTTATCCTGATTTTTTAATCAGTCTCTGTCCCCACCCACATCTCCGAGGCTCATTGGAATCCCCTTGCTCGTCCTCGGCGTGCCACGTCATCGTCCACGTGGAGGAACACTTCCCACTAGCTAAGCAGGATTTTATTGAGCTGGGGGGTTTACTAGGTTAAACTGTTGAATCAATTGATGGGCCAGTCTTACTGATCTTTGTAGGCATCGGCGGTCGTCATCCGTCTACCTCACCAGCCAATAGTCCATGACGTATATATATAGTTCCGGATCGTCCGGGACCTGGACAATGAACGGACGGGACGAAGATCGTCCCTTCTGATGTCTGGAATCAGTGGAGGGATGTGGATGGTTTTTTCGTCCGAGATCTCGGGACGGGAAGTTTTTTTAATCCGAGTGGACGAAAACCGTCCCGTCCAGAGGTCTTGGGACGAATTTCCGGCCCGGTTTTCGTCGAACAATGTGGACAGGATGAGTTTTTTGTCCTGGGACGAAAAAACCTTCCTGTCAGCGTCCATGCACTCTCTAGTTCCGGATCGTCCGGGATGTGGATGATGGACGGAACGGGACGAAGATCGTCATGTCCCATGTCCGACATCCGGAATCAGTGCAGGGAAGCGGCCGTGACGGTTTTTGTGACCGAGGCCTCCGGATGAAATTGTTTTTTTGCCTGAGTGGACAAAAACCGTCCGGTCCAGAGATCTCTCGGGACGAATTTCTGTCCCAATTTTCATCCAACCTCGCGTACGGGTCGATTTTTTCGTCCTTGGACGAAAAAACCATCCCGTCAGCGTCCGTGCACTATACATGTATACCAGTGGATGATGTGGACGGCTTACTCGATGATGATGATAGCAATGACAGAGGGCCTTCGCCGTCGGATGATGAAGCTGCTACTTTTTCAATTGAAGGGTTGATATCGGTTTAAGCATGTAACACTCACTGAATAAGTGATGACTATTTTGAGCCATTAAAACATATGTCAAGAGTTTATAGTGTCTTTTATAGGTAGATGTTGTTTCAAGGGATGGGCGATAGCGGTGTCCACAGCTGGGGATGGTCGTTCTGGCAAGGAAGAGAGAAATAGCGACGGGTGACTATCACTCGAGTGGGTAACATGGAATTATGGTGGCGCCTTTTCTATAATTGACGATGACGTTAATGTCAATATGAACAATAGCAAATTTTAGGGACTCCGAAGATGGATGACGTTGACGTTGATGGTTGTGGACGAGTATCCCTTCATCTTGCTTTCGTCTCCAATAGTTGACGTTGACTTTGACATCACACGTCATCGTCGTTCGGACATACCACTCTCTGGATCTTTGTTCTGTGGATTAGAAATTAGAAGTAATTAAATTAACAGTTTATTAAACATACTTATATAAATTAACACGTGCGTGTCCATGGGCTTTATTTATTATTGGGCCATTCTTGCCAGTCCATGTGACCCACCATTGCGCACAAGTCCCGATATCTTCCAGCAAGGACTTAAATACCCCATAGAAAAATTATTTCGCATACAGCCCAAAGAAATTTTGTCATCAGAGAAGTTTTCAAAATATATATTCAAACAACCCGCTATGATTTCAAATAACATAAACGCCCAGCGGAATTTTCAAAAAATTTCTTCTCGGGATTGCGTTCAATCCGGACCGTCGGATCTTCTGCCTTCCCTTGGAAGAAAGAGGACTGACCGCCATGAAATTCAAAAAAAGCTCGGCCGAAGAGACTCGTTGGAGAAGACGAAGATGAAGACGAAGATGGCGTCCGACGCGGGCATGAAGGATTTCTACAAGCAGAAGAAGAAAACCCCCTTGCAGAGCGGCGTGGCGAAGCTCTCCGGTGCCGTTCACAAGAAAAAACAGCCAACTTCGAAGCCCCCGATCTCACCAACCGCATCGATCCAATCCGACATCACCGCCCATTCCCTCCTCTCTGGTAATCGGCCCTCAATCTCAACCTTGATGCCTTCAATTTCCCCAAATCCACGATGAATTCGTCCCATGTTCTTAGATTTTCGAATGGTTTGTAGAAGGGGTTAATATAATCTTCAACTCGTGGTGTGTTCTTTTGGTTTTTTCTTGGTGGGTGGGTGATGATCAACCTCGATTCCTTCAATTTCCGCAAATCCGCGCTGAATTCGTCCCATGGTCTTAAATTTTCGAATTGTCTAACAGGGTTAATCAGTATCGTGATTCCTGGTGTGTTCTTTTGGTTTTTTTCTTGGGGGGTGGTGATCAACCTCGATGCCTTCGATTTTCCCGAACCCCTGCAGAATTCGTTCCATGTTTTTAAATTTTCGAATGGTTTTAAGAAGGGGTTAAACATTATCTTGAATTCCTGGTGTGTTCTTTTGGTTTTTTTCTTGGTGGGTGGTAATCAACCTCGATGCCTTCAATTTCCCCAAATCCCCGCTGAATTCGTTCCATGTTTTTAAATTTTTGAATGATTTTAAGGAGGGGGTAAACAGGATCTTTACTTCCTGGTGTGTTCTTTTGGTTTTTTCTTGGTGGGTGATGATCAGAATGGCCTGATAATAGCACTGAGGAGGTGTTGGAGCAGTTCGACATGGACATGAAGTATGGGCCATGTCTGGGTATTACTCGTTTGATGCGCTGGGAAAGAGCCGAATGTCTTGGGCTGAGCCCCCCTGCTGAAGTGGGAGCTCTCCTCCGAGATGGGTCAACAGTGAAATCAGACTGTCTGTGGGAGGGCCGCATATAAGGAGCAAAGGAAGACGATGATGGAAGTTTTGGCTTTTACAGCTGCTCGCTGTGTAATGCTATCATCCTTTGTTTTTTCTGCATCTTTTGCTGGAAATCAAAACCCTCCCTGGGCTGTTTATCTGTCTTTTCTTCTTTGCTGTTTTATCCTTGGTTCAATCTATCTATCTTTCCATCCATCCATCCATCCATCCATTCATCCATTCATCCATCCATCCATCCATCCATCCATTCATCCATCCATCGGTCCATCAGTTTATCCGTCCATCCATCCATCCATCCATCCATCCATCCATCTTGATGTCATTTTGTTCATTTGATTTGAATCTAATGAACACTTCTTTGATTGCTTATAGTTGTGAAGAGCTACAAGAACCTTAATTTGACATATAATACTCTGGTTTAAGAGTGAAAGAGGGAACAAGGCAATCCAACTATAGATTTTCTTTAAACTAATAATAACAAAACCAATTTGAATTTCCCGAATAATCATAGTTTATTTGATACTTTCTATTAAGAGTTGCGGAAAGATAGAAATAGTTTTTTATACCCAATATCAGAATGATGAAATCAGGTCAGAAATTTCAGAAATTCCATTTTCTATACTTCATATATAAACAGATAGAAGTGACTCTCTCTACTTTATGGTTCTAATGATGTCAATCTTTTGACTTCACAATATTCACATATTGGCCTTATTGATCTTTTATTCTGATAACTAACAAATAAAAAAACTTTATTTTTCTAGCTTTAGCTCTACTATAAACAAAGGCAAAGTTTTTCATGAAATAGGCAGATTGTCAACGCCCTAGATGGGTTGAGAATCGCGCGAGGTAGATTTAAAATGACAAAGGAAGATTTCCATGTTGGTTTCTAATCACAACTGATGCTACCGCCATTTTTTTTGCCTCAGAATAAAATTCATGAAAAATAGCTTCAAAAATGAAGATGAAACATATCAATGATCAAATTAGATTGTGCAGAATCCAATCCAGTATCATTTGGCTCCAGGAATGAGTCACCTCAGGTCATATAAATGCTCGACCTTAGCATATACTTGCGGTCTTCATCACATAAGATCTTTTTTTTTACTCAAAAAGTGTTGCCATAGATGCAGAAGGGTCTTCTCATCTTTCTAATGGAAACAGATGAGGGCACCCAATGAGAGAGTGAGGCCACCCAAATAGAAACTCGCATGGTTATTTTCCAAATGCGATTTATATCCATACGTCATTAACTAGTTTTTATGAAAATTCTTGCACATTAGATATATCTTTATTTGTATAACAACCTTGTTTGTGACTCTCTAGACCCATGTACCAATCTAGTTAATTAGTTGGTTTAGCCAATCATGAGTTATTTGGCATCTGGATTTATGAACTAGACTGGTATAAGAGCGGATAGAGTCACACATAAGTTTTATTGGATGAGGATGATATATTCGAAGCGCAAAGATTTTTATCTATATATATATTTAAATATAACAGGGAAAAACCTGTTTTAGAAGCAGCCATGCAAATTTCCCAAGGCCACCTGCTCCTTTAATTTTCATATTGAGCACCCTCCCTATTTCAGAAATAGTAGAATGGTGAGAAGAGATTTGTGGATCCCTGCTGACATTGTTTGAGAAGATGACAAGATTCGATGTATCGAGAATGTGTGAATACATTTGTAGTATGGATTACTTTGCGACTTGAAGATAATCCAGTAATCAATCCGTGGAAGATTTGACTCCAGGCAAGAATAGGTCTCCCCTTATTTAATTTACTCTGGAGATTTTATTTGAAACTATGTTGATAGAAAACACCAACTTATCAATACAATACATTTTTGCTAGTTATATGTATGTATGGCTTAAAGGGTTAAAATCAAAGTTGGAAACTGACTATCACACTTGCACCCTAGCATTCTTTCTCCGAACTTGCCTTCACCAATCTTATGTTTGCAAGCATGCTGGTCCATCCCATCCACAGCTTGCCATTGCACCTCGCTCTCTGTCGGTTTCCTCAGACATACGCCAGGAGCCAGAGTAGGTCAAGGGAAAGGAGAAGAAGAGCACCGCTGTATGCGTCAAGGTCGTCACTACCTAGGATTCCTCAGCAACTGTGAGGATTTGTACTAGCTCTGGACCTTCATTGCATGTTGAATGTATGAACAACATTGTCAATCTACGACATGGTCTAGCAGTAAGTTAAAATCATTAATGCAGACCTAAGTCAACATTCCCACACCCATCAGGGAGAGCGCAGTGCCATCAAGATTCTAATCATTCAACACTACGTAAATCGTCTCCTACTATCTATAACATTAATTTAATCTCCTACTATCTTTAACTTTAGTACCTCTCTTTCCTCTCCAAAGTTTTTTACCCAAAAATACTTTTGAAATAAGTCAGTAAAAGTCAACACTTTTATAAGGAATTAGATGGGCCAGTACAGCAACTTAGAAGCAGAAAGAATTCACTAATAACAGAAATAGTTACAGCAGAAAAAAAAAGGATTAGAGATTCTGCATAATCGTGTCTAGATCTGTTTTCTGCTCTGCTTGAGATCATCCCCGGTGATGGGGATTTCCTTGTATCTACCAACTGGGAAGCTCTTCTCGTTGAAAGGAACCTATTCACTACAAGGCAAATAGGCCTGAAAGAAACATCAGCTAAACTCAAAGGGAGTCAGACAGGTTCTTCTAGGGTGCTGCAGGAAGCTGCTCCAACTCAATTCGCAGAGAGCGGAATCGGCCTGACCGCACGCTGAATCCGCCGAACCGCTGTCTTCACCCTCTCCCGTAAGCTTTCGTTCTCGCACTCCACATCCCCGCTGCTCCTGTCAACAGATGCCACACTTCCATCCACGGTCACCACAAGCTTCCCGCCATCTCCCACCTTCACATCCCCAAACAACGAGACAAGCAGCGCATAGACTACCTTCTGTGCCATCCTCTCCTTCTGCTCCTCCGTCTCAAGGGTCTCCTCCACTGCCGTCACCCTCGGCACCTCTCTGCTGATGTTGAGTACGACAGCCACCACCGAGTCGGACACCATGTCACTAATCGGATCGGAGGCCCACTGAACTGAAACATGCTCATCTGATTCCTTGGTCACTGTCACTCTGCCATGTACTACAATGGTCGGGCCAGTCGTAGCCCCATCAGCAGCATCTTCTTCAACTTTGGCTTCGACAACGCTCTGGTAGATCTGCATCAGGCGATGCTTGACAACTCCGAAGGCGCCACCATAGGGGATGGTGATCCTCTGCACCACGCTGGCCGTGGAAAGCTGGGAGAAGACGTGGAGATCCTCCGGCGCCATGATCTGGTACGCGAAGCCCTTCTTGACGAGCACCCCGCTGATGGGTTCCTTGTTCTTGGGCAACCTCGCGGCAATTCGGCCAATGGTCTTGGCCATCTTCTGAGAGCTGAACTGCATCTCTACGGACTGGCAATTCTTCGGGGTGAAGATCTTGGCATCGAGCTGGCTACTGACTAGCTTGGACCGCAGGCGCTCCATTTCGTTGGCCTCCCCGTGGACGAGGATGACTGTGGGCGGGCTGAGCTCCTTGAGGAAAGTGCTGGTCTGGGAGAAATCAGCATGGGCAGAGAAGGAGATGTAGTGTACCTGCATGTTGAGAGGTGCGACGAGGCCATTCATGAGTGTGACCTCCTTGGGCTCGTTGATGATGGATTTGGCGAGGGTGCCCTCCACAACATAGCCGGGGATGACGCATGCATTGCGGCGGTCTGCACACCAGCGGTCAAATAGCTGCCGCGAGAGGCCACTCTGGAGGCCACTGGGGCTGGCCATGACGACAGCCGGCCCAACATCGTCAAAGCTATCAATGCTCTTGAGAGAGGAGATGTGCTTGAAGTCAAAAGGGTTGGAGGCAGTGAACTGTGCCCGGATGCGGTCATTCATGGCGTTAATGTAGGTCTGGTACACAGCCATGCAGCGCTTGGCAAGGGGCGAGGCATAGTAAATGGGAATGTTGTGGAGCTCTGGGTGGGCTGCCCAGTACTCATCGAGGATGAGCAGAAGCTCCTGGGCACGGCCCAGCGCGAAGGCAGGGATGAGGACACGCCCACCCTGTGCGACGGTGGAATGGACCACGTCGGTGAAGCGCTTCTCACGGACAAGGCGAGGCTGGTGGAGCTGAACGCCATAGGTTGACTCAATGATGCAGACGTCAGGGGAAAACTCGGGGGTCTCTGCGGCTCGTAGGTGGCGATCCTCTTCGCATGAGTAATCCCCTGTGTAGAGGACCCGCACCCCTGCTATGTCCACCATGAACATCGCAGCTCCCAGCACATGCCCTGCTGTGTAGCACCAGAATCGTATCCCATTCACCTCCAGCGTCTGGTGGAAGTCGATCACCTGTTTGGATGTGCATATGTTTCCAACACAAATGAACAATTAAATTGTATCAAAAATTAGATTTTTTTCGTTAAACCATGTAAATGCTGGCGCATAAAACAACGGAAACGGATGATATGATGACACGAATAGATATTTCAACCTGAAACCTGGGTGGGTAATCCCTCTAGTCTCAACATCATGAAAATACAACACTTAAGCAAATTATATAGATAAACATATTCCGTTCCCATTGACAGATTTATCATCAACTCATAAGACTATCCATCCTGATGAGGATACAAAGTTATATTTCTCATTTAAAAATTCATGCTTATATAAGCGGCTAACTCTAAGATTAGTCTTAAAGAGGAATGGAAAGTCAGGACCAAACGTTTGACAATATCCTCTTTCAGATCCGTTACAAAATAAAGGTGAAGGGAATCTAGGTTCATGAATGAATTAAATGCGGAGAAGATAAACAAAAGATGGGTAAAGGCAGCATGCCTCGATTTTGTCCATGGAGCGGATGATGTCTTGCTCATCATACAACATATCCTCTACGGAGACTTTGCTAACTTTGACATAGTCGGAGAGAAGAAGACGGTAGATGGCCTTCGTCGCATGGGTCATGAAGACCCGCCCCCTAAAGGTCGTCTGCAAATCAGGAGGTCAATAAAATGAGTGGTTGGATCAATAATATGCAAATCAGGAGATCAATAATATGTAATTATCGATAATTACATATTCTATTAAAGTTCAAGTGCCATTGGCCATTTATTATTCCATTTGAGTAGTGCCATTGGCTTCTCCAGGAAACGTTAGGGAAATAAATTGATTTATTCGCCACAGGTAAATAAAAAAAATAAGACGAGTAAATGAGGAGAAAAAACATTTACCTTTTCCAGAAAGTAGGGAAGAGATGCAGAGTGATCCAAATGGAAGCTGTGAAAAAACCAGAACCTCATTAGCCAGTAATTGAGAAATATTTTCATCGTCATATTCAAATTTCAAAAAAAGGTGACGGTAACAGCATGTGCTGGTGCAAAAGAGTCGGTTCAATTTGCCATAAAAGAAAAAAAATCAATGGAGATATGAATTTCATGAAATTTATGTACTTTCGACCTCTATATATACTCGAAACTACAATCCTGCCCCGATTTTATCTAATTTTTAGAAAAAGGGAGGCCTAGAAGACCCCTAACCCTCAATCCTACAAACATGAAGCAAACCTCAGACCATAACTTCTCTAGCGTATTATAATCCGTCTTACACAACCAGGCAATGAAGAAAGATATAAGACGGACGCCAACAACTATATGCTCTCGGGGCTAAGTCTAATATTTTTAGCAGCTCGATCTGGAAGTGACGAGCTGGACTCACGATGTAGGAATTAAAGATAGCATACCAGGGCCATAGAGCATCAGATGGTGTCAGATACTACTTAAATAACTAGCCCGTTTTCAAGAATCAAGGAAATCATGTCGTAGACACTGTATCAAACCCGATATTTCTACAAGGCAAGAAAAGACAAGAATCATGTAGTATGAAGAACCAGCTCCCAAAGGCAGTTATCAATGACAAATCTTGCCTGGAGAGATTCACAAATTATTTAACAAAACTATGAACACTAATTACATCTCCGATGTTACAGAGTAAGAAAGATAGATGGTTAAGCAATTGAAACAAAAAATAAATACGCATAATAACACAATAAAAAATAAGCAAGAGAGAGGCTAGGGCAAGAGATGTGTTGGGGCATACTGAGTTACAAGAAGCACGTCTATAGTAGAAGGATCGATTTCATCAAAATACGGCAAGGCCGACATCCCCGAAAATGCCGGATGGATCCCGCAGTCGAACTGGCAGCCATGAAACGGCAAATCAAGGTTCAGAATTATCATACCCAGAAGAAATTATACAAAAAAAAAAACAGGAAAAAGGATCAAAACCCAAGTGCCCCCCATCGGTCTCCTCTTCCAACAAGCAAAAACCCTCACCATTACGGTCTTGCCTTTGTAGGACATGTAAACGCAGGAGCGCCCGACTTCGCTGCCAGCGCCGAGAGGAATGACGACCATGCGATCTGCATCGGTCGCCGCTACCGTCTCCGCCTCCCGCTTCGCCAGCAGCCTCTCCGTAGCTTCGGACGCCATCGCTACCAAAAACCCCTCTCTGCAATTGGAGCTCTCCTCCTCGGCTTATATAACACTCGAGAGTATTAGAGGAGATCAAACATTCATGATATGTTAGAAAATTTAAATCAAACATTCATGAGATCACACGAACCTTGTTGTCACTGTAGACGGTTGTTTCGTCTCTTTGGGAGTCAATTAGGAGACGAGAGGTAAAACATAGCTAGTGTTCGCCCGTCCCAATACTAACATCGGTTTACGGGATAGGGACGGCTGCTGAATCAGATGTCGGGAATCATTAGTCCGATATCCATTTTTATTGATATCCGGATATTGGATCACGATTTCGGATATCGGTTGCTACTGAGCCTATATCCGATATCGTTATCCGTTTCGATATTGTCATCCAACTCTGACTCTTGGAAAGGATGACGATATCAGCTATCTGAGTTTAATATCATATTTTGATACCCATTATGGAATGTTAGTAAAAACAAATTATTTCGTTGAAGCTGTTCGTAGTGCAATTGGAACGATAAAATTGGAACGATATCCGATAAAATTGGAACGATACAGAGAAGATTAGCATGGCCCCTGCGCAAGGATGACACACACAAATCGAGTAGTGCAATGGTTAGGTGAGGAAATTGTCAGCCATCAGGTAAGCAGAGAATTATTTAAGTTTATTATTAACTCGTTTGATAAATACCTCTCAAAAAAAAAATTTCTTCCATATGGGAGTTCAAACTATCATATGGAACAAAACAAACATTTTGTGGCATATATTTTAAACGAGTTAATAAATTACTTAATTTATACTTGATTAATGTATATATATAATATTATTACCTCGTTTAATATATATGCTTTAAAACTTTTGTTTTCTCCCATATGGGACGGATATCGAACAGTTAAGGACGAGGTGTATCTTGGATACCAGATACCGGAATCTGATATCCAGATATCGATATCCGGTATCCGAGATCTGCCTCGTCCTTAACTGTTCAATATGTGTTTCAATATCCATTTACACATGACTGTCGGTATCCGTTCGATATCTGATATCCGGTATCAAAAACAATCCCGATTTTTTCTGGATATTGGATATCGGTTGTCTGACACTAGATATCGGATGGAAATTCCGTAAGCAGAACAAGAGCCCAGCAGGAGCGGAGAGCCCGAGAGGGAAAATCGAGGGAGAGCCTACAACACAAGAGGGAAGCCAAGCGCAAGCCAAGCAAGAACCAAGAGGGAAAGCTGAGCGTGAGCCGAGCGCTTATAAGTGTGACTTATTGTTTGCATCCCAAATGTCGGACGGGCGGGAATGTCTTAGACTGGATTCAGACTGGACGGTTTTCAGATGGTAGTGGACCTGGACCAAAATATTTGGGACAATACGAACTTTGTTTGGGATAGTTCAGATGAACCTCTACAAATTGAGAGATCGGGTGGGACGATCTTCGTCCTGTCCTTTGTCCCCGTCCTTGATGAACGTGCACTATAATCAAGATAACCTACAATATATCCTCAACATTTCATTTTAGTGTTGAAGAAAGTCCAAGTACCTTGAGTGAGTTAAGTGGATGGATGACAGATAACAGATGTTGTGGAAATGCTGAGCTCTCCTTTACTACTTGTATGAAGGAAAATCTCAACATTCATTTAATAATTATTTACAGCTCCTTTACAGCCCAATAATAAAACCTCCAATATGAAAATTTTAAAACAAGAGTTTCATGAGGGGCTACTTTGCATCTTCAATATAATATCCACACTTTATTTTTACTTAAAATCTATAAAATCAAATATATTATAAACTGAAACAACCTTAATATTAGTATTATCATTGATTTGGTTAAAATATACTGACACAAGGCCCATATCTTATAATCAATACTGGCCATAAATGATAACTCAAGATGTATAAATGTGCATACTGCATGAATCTCATCCAATCATGGAAGATTTATTAAGTATAAATTCATCAAAACTAAGATTTTTTAAGTATTAACTAAATATGAATAACCTCAAGTTATATGATTTGGGGATCATCTATGGGACCTAGACCTAAGAGAAGTTTATGAAGAATAAATCCCTTGGTACGAAAACTCACAAAACCTAGTATGAGGAATATATCCAACTGGATAAGATTGAGAAAGACATTTTGTCTAATGAGGTTATAGTAAGACATTGAAATCTGACATAGCATATAGATCCACTATTTCACTGAATAAAACAAAAGCATAACTGAAAAATAAAGTTTAGCTTGACAAGAGTTCTAAAAATTTAAGAAAATTTGGAATGGAGGTCATCCATTGTTAATTGAGAAGGAATGTAACTGAATTTTTAGATTCATGTAAATTTGAGATTGGATGTGCTCTAGTTTAGTTTTACTAAACCACAAAGGCATCATGTAGAGGAGAAAATAGGAAAGATATTGAATGATCCATGTTTTGAGATATGGGATTTTAAATTGTAGTATCAGATATCCTAGTCATATTTGGGAAAAGTTTATCCAAATTTTAAAGGATATCTCACAATTTTCATATCAAATCATACTAAAAAACTTGTAACAATAGAAAACACAATACATGTCAGTATGTTTCATTAGAATTTCGAAGATAAAATATATATGAAGAAATAAGGCTTCAACCAAAAATACATTGTTACTATCTTTAATATAAGGGATTACATATGAACACAATTATACAGATGAGAAGAAACTTTTCAAGGAGAATTATTTAGCGGATGTCATCTTAAATGACTCCAATAAGGCATATTACAAGTAAACATTCATATCTATTCCCAATGTGCATAGACTTTGTCTCTACCATTTAGAATGTTAAATATGCTTACAGAATGAGATATCTAAATTCCGGCGGTAAATAAATCATAACTTGACAAATTTATGTTCAATGTTTTATTAAAATGTAAATATTTGCTAATTCCTCTACCATTTCAAATGATTCATTTGATTTTATCAAATTTAAAAGCTAAGTCATTCAATATAACTACACATTTGTGGGGTAAATATTTTTGGTGCATTTAAAATTTATTTTATATTTCTTGTTCACTTTCAATGAACTAGTTTTAAAATATGGACATTAATTATCAGCATAAAAAATACATAATAATACAAAATAATATTTTTATTATGAAAGCCATCAAAATTTTCAAACATAATAATAATTGATTTCAGGTTTTATAATAGTTGAACCAAGTATATCTTCCACCTCTATTTAAGGAATATTTCGGATGCCAATTATATATGTAATATAAAGACATGAAGAAATTTTTTTAATATGGGAATGTAAATGTGAGATAGCATATAATGAGATGAACCTATGGATGAAAAAACAACCCCAAGTAAGAAGGTGAAAATGTAGTATGTGGAATAGTTATTTGTTACACATTATGAATATCTAATTGGTAAATATGAATTAGTATTATCTATAATGTTGATAATTCTTAATACGAGACAATTAAAAGTGGATTTACATTAATGTAAAAGGCTGAGCATTTTAATTGTAAAAGATGCTCCCTAGTTAAACAAAAATGCTAAAATTCAGTCGCCATGCTCTTCAAACTGATGTTGAAAAATGAAAACAACTTTTTTAGTGATAATCTTAAGTTATTCAAAAGTAACTGTCGTACTTAATAGGAAGAGGTTAATGTGAAAAGTTTTTACTAAAAAAACCAGAGGTATATTTTATTGGTCAAGAAGCTGCCAATTGAATTTGTTAAACCCCGCTGCTCTGATTGATATGATCTTGAATAGTATAAGTTTCCATATTTAGCCATTTTGTATCATTTCAAAATATTATCATGCATGAAGGATAATTGAACCTCAAATGAATTATTGGATAATACCAAAATATGGCCACTCAACACCCTGTAGGTTCCTTATCATCCATTTGACTTCATAAATAAATTTATTATTTGGTCTAACAAGAATCTGCTTATATTTATCTCGTTGGCACAAATTATTTACCTCCTTTGTTCCAATTCAGTACTATATTTGAAA
Organism: Wolffia australiana; assembly: GCF_029677425.1. NCBI lineage: Eukaryota > Viridiplantae > Streptophyta > Magnoliopsida > Alismatales > Araceae > Wolffia > Wolffia australiana. The sequence continues at coordinate 6,159,340 of NC_135848.1, read as the reverse complement.
AAAAAGTAAAACACATAATATTAAATAAATTGTGTGTGCCAATGAACAAGATAAATATGTATGAAATACATGTAAGTAATAAAAAATATGATAACACAAAAAACTAGATGTAAGTATTAAAAAATACAAATTATTACACAAATGAACCTAGTACTTTAATTCGTGATCAACCAGAAATTAGGGTTAAATATATCGTTTAAGGCTTCTGTTTTATAGAAAATGATTTATAATTTCGTTACGAGTATAGAGTGATTAATGGTTTAGTGCATAGCGAGCAAGTATTCAATAGGTGAATTTTTATCTTTGGTTTTTTATTTTTTTTAGAATTTTTATATTTTTTTAAGGAAAAAAATCTGATTTAACAAAAAAACCTAGTGAAAATTAATTTAAAATCAATAGAGGAAGGTCAAAAAATATTAATCCAATTTAACCTAATTTATTCATATTTTATAGAATAATTTTGTGAATTTTAATATGACTTTACAGTAGAAAGTACTAATTAATGATAATTTTAAAATACCTTAACCCACACTAGGGGAGTGTTGGGTGATGGTAGACGAAAATGGACATGAGTGGGGTGGAGCTGATGAAAGAGATACAGTGCTGATTGCAATGGAGATGATAGTGGATATGCGCCGATGAGCAGCGGAGCGGGGGGTGAGTGACAATGATTTTACCATCACTGGTGGGATGGAGATCGAGGCGTATAAGCATTGAAGAGCAGCAGCGTTGAAGGTGGTGTGTAAGGGTGAAAGCCTAGGTTATTGACGATGATCACATAGGAAAAAGGACAAAAACGTAACTCAGAAAAAGATAACAATCACACTAACCTCATTGTCACGTGCCCATCGGGCCGAGTGATGCTTTTTCTTCACGTGGATTGATCTGAATGTCACTCCTTTAATCCTTCACTCTTGGAGTACGAGAACATACCTAAAAAAGATTTGAAACTAGAAAATCAATTTGCTAATCGTAATTAGGAACACAATCCAATGATGTCATTTTTACAATGATGGGGGGTTCTATTTAGATATCCAAGATGGTGAATGGATGTAGGATAGAAATGTGAAACTACCCTCAAAATTTCAGCCCGAAACTCCTTCTGTATCATTAGATATCGTTGTTTCAATTTGAAGCAATCTAAGCTATCCAATTTAATCTCTCCTCTGATTTCTCTCCTCTGAATTATATGATGAATTTCCTGCCTGGCACGAACATCTAGGAGTGAAAAAAGTCAATTAGCTTGTTTAAATAAATTTAAAATTATTTTTTAATCATAAAATTATTTTTCTTATGAATTTAACTTCATAAAATTATACAAAACAATAGAAAATCATGAAAATGGAATAAACCACTTTAAATATTTTAATATATTTAAATAGCACTTTTGTGACTTTTAAAAATATTTTATTTGTAACATTGATGTTAGAAAATTACGTTAAAATATTATAAAATAAAGAAAAAATGGGAATTTATTATAAATGTGAATTAAATCATTTTAATTTCTAATAACATGGATTTATGATAATTACAAGGAGAATAAACACATAATGTGCAAGAAATTACTATGAAAAGTAGCATGTAATCTGTGATTATCAATGTAGTAGACATATTCTATTTTCTTATATGATTGGATGTAATATTTAAATTTCATTGCAGGTATTATAGGGTGTAAATTAAAATGGAAGTAGGATGACTGGATGATAATAAATTTCATCCTCCCCGGTTAGAATAAACGAGAGAATAACTTCTATATTTTTTTAGCTCTTTAACTATTTAAATTGATTATTTTAATTTTTTTTATATATCAATCATTGAGTTGGAATCTAAGCTTGAATATGAACTATTCCATTATCGGAGAAAAAATAGGGCAAGGAATGGATAAAGATGCTGCCACATGAGCTAACATGAAAGTCAATCATTCATATATAGTTCATAAATGTTTTGCTTTGTACATTGATCATTGAAATTTTTATATTATGTTTCACTAGTCCCAAGAATACACATAATAAGGCCTAAATTATTACATCAAAATCATACTATATTTATATTCTTATCTATATACATAATGATACACATAATAAGGCCTATATACAAATATAATAAATAATGATAAAATATCAGATATGACACACCATACTGGTTTATGAAACTTTCAATCACCATTATATGCTTTAGATTTTCAAGAGTATATGTATAATTAAAAGTTTGATACTTAAGCCCAAAGAAACACCTAATAAAATCCACTTCTAAATTTTAGGGTTCTTTTTCAGAAACTCAAGGTTTGACGGAAACCAATAAAATTAGTCAAGTAAACTCAATGTAACTATTTGGCACAAAAAGTAATACTTCATCTTATAAGTGTTGGAATTTGAGAGATAATATGTCATCCGCCATAGTATCTGACATTTTAAGGTCTGTTTTAGTCTACCATGTAATATCACAAAAATAAAATCACTATAAATATTTTTAGGGAAAATTTAAGACCCACATATTTATAGTACGATTCAATCATTAAAGCGCCTCATATGTGGAAAATTTTAAATATGTCTAATCATTGGTACACAATTCATTTTATTTTGTAATAAAATTTTCTTTAAAATTTTAGGCATAAAATAATTTACTTAATAAATACTTATAGTTATGTTTTTCATTATGCTCTTTTCCTAATAATTTTGTATCATACAAAATTATCATACAAAACCTGATTTGTTTATTAATTGTAGTAAATAATGGATGTTGTGAGCTTTAGTGGACTTCAAGACAGAGCTTTAGTCGACTTCAAGAAACATGGAAATGACTGGATCTAATATTCATAGTCTTGAAAAATATAGGAGGATCGAAGTTGGATGAGAAATATAAAAGGCTGTTGCAACTAAAAAATCATATACAATGGAAATACACTCTAATGGTGAGCATAAAATTACTCCTTCAAAAGATTGACTTTCAAATTAGAGAAATATGACAGTTTCATTTCAGTGAAATATAGAAAATATTAAAAAAATCTAACTCTACCCACTATTGAGCATATAATCACCTATAATCAACTTGGATTGAGAGAGTATGCACAACAGTTCAAATCCTAGATGAATCACTTCATTTGACTAAATTTTATAAAAAAATAAGAAACATCATTACACTTGTTCCCACAGAATGAGTAAATATAATAAAAAATAATCAATTTAAACAGATAAAAAATTAATGTACAGAGACCGCACAATTTGTTAAATATACTTCCATTATATTCTACAATTTGTTAGATATTCTACACTATTGATGACATAATCAATAATATTTTGCCAGTGTAAATGCCTAAGGGATGACCTGACGGGGGGGGGGAGGTGAATAATTCCCTTTAAATTAACTATATGAAATATGTTCTAACTAGGTAGGAAATGAGGTGGAGGATAGGGCATACTAAGTTAATTTTTTTATACAGCATAGGCTAGTCCTTAATGTTGCAGGGGGATATCCAATGCTAGGTGATGATAAGCTGCAACCAAGTTTGTGTGAGCCCCCCCCAAGAAATATACCAAGAAATAAGGCTTCAGAAGGATACCAACAAAATGAAACATTAGTGAAGCTTTATCGTTGTTGATCCCCAAAGTCTCTTATAAAGTGATAATGCTTGATATGATGGATATTATGTGTCTGTTAAGCCAAATCACAGCACCATGTTTTTATTTAAGTTCATTGAATAAAATATTATGTTCTTTATTAGTCCAATGCGATGTTTATAATGACGCCCATGAATACATGCTATGACCTAGTGATGAAATCATAATACAATGATTGCTAGTATTTAAACATGTATTCTAAATATTCCTATTCAATGGATATTTGAGATGGACACTGAATTATCCAGATATGATGACACTATAGGATCACCTACTTATATGATAAATATGATTGATCTTGTGGGTATTAGTGTGGTGACACTAAGGACAAATAGTGGGTGCTCTTTGGACGAAGAGTTTACTGAATTGATCTGAAGAATCCCTGAATGTTATTATACCTAAATGTCAATTAGGTTGATTCATGTCATGGTTGTATAAGTGATCCATTGACATGAGACACCATGGACATCTCATGGATGGATAGATATATTTTAACTACAACTTATGAGTCTCTAACCACATGATTCAAATATGTCATAACTCAGTTGTTGGAAGAAGCCCAAATAGATGATTGAGTGGTCAAGATGAGATCATCCGCCCTCCCTCTAAGAGGAGATTGATTAAAGGAAGATAATGCAGCAATCCCTGGCTAGGGTGATGCAGGACGACGTCTAGGACGTCGCCTGGGTGGTACCGAGATGATGCTCAGATACTGGGGAGATATGCGGACATCGTCGAAAGACGTCATATGTCGGTGTGGACCTACGGAGATGCGACTATGTGATGCAATAAAACCCTAGGTGATGGTACGTGCAGGCCCCAACTCATGGGGGTTCGCCGAGCTCCGTGCTCCGGGGCGGGAGACCGACGGCTGTAACGGTGAGCTCCTGACCCTTGTCAGAGAGATGAAGGAGTCTACGGTGCCGAACGGACTGAGTCCATTGGTGCTCTCACGTAACGGACAGACTTGGTCCGTACATAGGGTAAACGCTCGATAGGCAATCTCTCGTGTCTGTTTACACTCACCTAATCTATCCTGAGTGCGGTGGAGTGCAATCGAAACGACATACGACAAAAGATAAATAACAGGCGGGCTAGAGGAGCGAGGTACCTCTAGTGGACGTCGTCCTAGAGTCGTGCGCTTGTCGATGCAGAGATACTGGCGGGCAGGGTTGGTGGAGCTGTGCTGGAGGCAGCACGACGTCCCTCGATGGGCAGCGTGGCGCGGCTCAAGAGCGGTGAGGCAGGATCGGAGTCGGCAGGGGAGGAACGTAGAGCGTGGGCGATGGCGGCGCGATGACGGCAGTGGTGTGGGTAGCGACGGCGCGACCACGACAATGGTGCGGCGGCGGCGGCGCGAGCAGTGACGATGCAGATGGCGAGAGGATGTGGCTGCAGCATGTAGGCGGCGCGGGTGACGGGGCCGACGATAGCAGCATGGTGCGACGGCTTGAGTGGCGGCTTGGTGCGGTGGCTCGAGCGGCGGCGCGGCAGTGCGAGCGGCAGCGGTATGGCGACGGCGGCATGAGCGATGGCGTATGCCAGTAGTGCAGAGCACGCGGATGAGCCACGGATGCCCGACGGTGGCGGGGATCCATCGGCGGTGGCGGTTCTGCGTTCGCTATGGCCTGTTGGCGACAGACACGTCCTCATGGCGGCGGCGGCGGCACGTCGGCTGTAATGGCGATGGATCTGGCGATGACGGATCCGTTGGTCTCAGTGCTCTGGCGGTGGGGTCCGGCAACCTCAGGGAAGCAGCGACAGGCTCGAGGTCCTGGCAGGGGGGATCTAGTGGCCCTAGATCGGGGATTCGACAATGGGAAATTGGTGGCGGTGGCGCCCTCAGGGGGCGCAACGGTGGCTTCGGGCGGTGCTGGGCGACAACCTCGACACGATGGGGCGGCGACCTTGACGCGACGGGGCGACGACGTCTGATTCGGCGTTGGCCGACGGCCTCAGGCGACGGGGTGGCGGCCTCAGGATCTATAGGGGCAGCGGTCTAGGGTTTCGGCGACGGGGAAGGCAGCGGTAGCCTAGGGCTCTGGCGGCGGGGGTGTTGCGGCCCATGATTTGGAGCGGGCGGTGGCCTACGGCTCTGGTGGCAGGAATCTTGCGACCTCAAACCAAGGTTCACGCAGCAAGGAATCTGGCAGCGGAAACGGCCTCGGGGAGGCGCGATGGCATCTTTGGGCTTCAGCGTCAGGGATTCGGTGGCCGCATACCAGGGTTTCGACAACGGCGCCTCGGGATTTTGGCGCCGGGAATCCGACGGCCTCCGGTCCAGCCTAGGGCAGTGGCACATGGGCGGCACGACGACCTATCGTTGGTGGTCTCACAAAACGGGGAGTGGGCGACAACTGTTGGCCCCGTTCCCGTTCCATTCCTCCTCTCTCATCCTCTCTTTTTTTGTTTTCTTTTTTTTCCCTATTTGGGAATTTTCCCAAAAATAACTTGACTTTTCTTTATTCTAGACTTGATAACTTAGGGCCCATAAGAGAGGTCCAAAAGAGGGGGGCCCATTAGGGAAAGGGCCCCCCTCATAAAACACAATTAATGTTAATTAAAAAAAAGGGGTTGAGGGGGAAGAGACAAAATGAAAAGGGACGTTGCGAGGACATTGGCCCGAGAAAGTCAAAACTATCTAGATACCTTTCACCCTCGCCTTGGCATGCCGATCTGGCCAGGCTCGAGCCGTTGGGTGTCGTTGGTGACGGCGTGTGCTTCGGCGTCATCCTTGATAGAGCGGGGTCTCGTGCTCCATCATAAGGTAGTGAGGATATTGGAGATGAAATTCTTGAATGATCTCAGTTACATATCAGTACTAATTGAATGACATATTAGGGTTTGTCAATCAACCATATACTAGGTCGTTGAGAGTCTCTCGCAGATGAAGTATTGTACACAAATAGTGAGCGATGACAGTAAAGGTTCTATGAGAGAGTTTGAAGACTACTCAGTATCTTCTAGAGCAAAAGGTGTACCTTGGTACCCCATAGACGAGAAACTTAACCTATCGGTTGAGTTAAATGGATCTTTAGTTAATTAATCTATATGTTGATGTAGTTAATTAATAAGGTTGGTTTATATTTGTTATTAGGCCAATAAAGATATTAACTAGAATGACACGTGGGCCTACAGGGTCACACACATAAGATCATAAGGCTATTGGTGAATATAGTTTGCTTGATGGATTTTTGAGGAAAACTTAAGTAAAATATAAAGAGGGGAAGGGGTACCCATTTTAGGCACCCAGGCCAGCTAGAGCTGCCCCGCTCTTTGCCACCCCCCTCCTCCAACCCCTTTCAAGAAGAGTTGGAGAAGAATAAGTGGAGATCCAAGAGCAACATGATTACGTGGTTACTTCTAGATACTGGGCACGTGAACAGCTTCAGATTAATATCAAAGCGAGCAAATCAAGTGTGGAACAAGTTCCCCACAAGGTACATGCGATGTATTCATTTAGAGATTATTTCTGAATTGATTACAGCTTCCGTTGCATAGAAAATATGTTTTCTATGATTGAACCATGGAACCATAACCCAACATGACATCCTTTGACTTAGCCCCCAAAGCCTTCTTTTCTTCCACCATGAAAGTCTCCACCTAGTTGACCCCCAAAGTCTACTAGGATACACTTAAAGTTTATACATTTAGTTAATCTAATAACAAAAAATATGAATAAAATTTCAACCATATAGATTTGAGATGATATTCAATAAGAAATTATCAAGCCTTGATTTTCATATTTTCATCTCTTCCTTTCTTGGTGAAAAATTGCAATACAAAGAGCAAGCATCAGATATGGCCTTCCACACAGATTTACATGATGTTTTTTCAGAAATATTTCAACAGCAAGTTCGTTTCTAAAATTCATGAAATTCCATATTATCTAGAAACATGTCATTTGATGTCGTTTAGAGGAATTCACAAGGATTAAAAAATAAGGTCTTAGAATTCACGACATTAGTGTCCGTGGTCTGAAGATCGTCATTTTGAGATTCCTGCTAATCAATTTCAAATTTTTATTGAAGATAAAATATATTTATAATATTCATAAATATCCATATCATCTATAATCATGTCATTCGATGCAAAACTGAAGAAATTACAGTGGAACAAAGTAGAGCACTGAAAATCACGGAGAAGATGAAATAAGAGCATTTCGATAAAATTTACAGGAGATTCGCCTGAAAGAATCATCACATAATCAACTCTTGCTTATTATTCATTTTCTCCTGATTCAGTGTAAATTTTATTCAAAACTTTTCATGCATTATTTTGAAGTTTACAAACAAGAGGAGGAAACATCCAAAAACCTTCTAGAAAGATTTCAAGCAGAGAGTATTTATTTCAACATACTTTCTAATGGTGGTTAATTTGATCCTGATAAAGCTTCAATCTACATCAACATTCATCAAAACACATACTTAGGCATTGCATTGAATGAGACTTAAGGATTAACCTTGAATACCCATAAGAGTTGTATGGATGATCTGATGCTAACGTCATTCTTTGGGGCATATGGCACATCCACTTGCCTGCATTAGAATTATTTAGTGGAGACCACGTCGGGAGATGGGTCCTTCCCTCTGATCTTAAACACATCCTATGGGTTCATAAATATTGGGAGATGGGTCCACTGATCCCTCCTCAGATTGGCCTATGGAAATGTTGACTTGTCCAAACCACAATTTTTAATGGGTTAGTTCAGTTTCAAGCCCAATTTCCTTCTCTCACTTAGGGCACACTGAATATCAAATGAATCTGTGAAGACCATGGGGCCTTGTTATTGAAAGAAAAACAAATAACAAGGACGCCTTTTATCATACGTCAGTTTTAAGAACTTTGACTTTTATTCACAGTATCAGAATGTTATAATTTTTCGTTCATTTGTTCACTCCTTCAATCAAGAAATATGTATACATTGCGTTCTCATTGTATACTTGAAGGAGATACTGAAGAGCCCTGAGAGAAGCTACGATGGCCCTGCGGGATCTCCTTTCTTTTGATGTTGTCGAGGAGAGTGTACTTATTGTTGTAGCACGTAGAGTCGCAAGGGTAAGGGCAGTCGATCTCTCTGAAATCCTGCAGGTCGTAGAACCAGAGCCCCACTGCCTCTGCAATCGTCTTTAGAGGTATAAATGTCATAGAGGGCAAAGAATGACCCGGATAAATATTGGTAGAAACAAGAGAGAGAGAGAGGAGAGGAGAGGAGAGAGGGAGGAGAGAGATAAAGAGAGAGGAAAGGGTGGAGAGAGAAAGAAAGAGAGAGAGGAGAGAGATAACGAGAGAGGAGAGAGAGGAAAGAGAGATAAAGAGAGAGTAAATAGAGGAAAGAGAGATAAAGAGAGAGGAGAGAGTGGAGAGAGAGGAGAGGGAGATAAAGAGAGAGTAGGCATCGGGGATCGGATCGGATCGTTTGAATCTTGATCAACAGATTCGAACGATTTGTTCGAATCTTTCGATCGAACAGACCCTTTGTTCGTGTTCGATTGAAAGTTTCGAACGAACAATTTAATTCTTTCCTGTTCGATTGCCATTTGTTCAACCTTGTTTGAACAAGTTCAAACAATTTTGAACAAATGGCCAGCGGCGCCAGTGACTCTCTCTAGTGGTCGCTGGCACCACTGGCGGTCGTTGATGGCTGCTGGCCGGCGCTGGTGGCCCCTGGCTGGCGCTAGCGGCCGCTGGCTGGTGCTGGCGGCAGCTGGATGGTTAGTGGCAGGCGGTGGGCGGCCGCTGGCAGGCGATGGCGGCGGCTGGATGGTCGCTGGCTGGTGGTGGGCGGTCGCTGGCCGGCGCTAGCGGCCGCTAGCCGGTGCTGGTGGCCGCTGAATGGTCGCTGGCTGGTCTTTGGCGTCGCTGGCGATTGCTTGGCGGCGTTAAGCGCGCTGGCGGCGCGGCCGCTGCTGGCGTCGCTGGCGGCGGCAGCGGTGCTGGCGGCGCGCGGCGCTGCGTTAGCGGCCGCTGCCAGCTGGCAGCGGCAGGATGGTTAGTGGCGGCGGTGGCGCCGCCGGCAGCGATGGCGGCGGCTAGATGGTTGCTGGCTGGTGGTGGGCGGCCGCTGGCCGGCGCTAGCGGCCGCTGGCCGGCTTTTGTGGCTGCTGAATGGTCGCTGGCTGGTGCTGGGCGGTCGCTGGCCGGTGCTGGGCGGTTGCTGGCCGGCGTTAGGCGCAGCTGGGCGGCGCTGGCCGCTGCTGGGCGTCGCTGGCGGCCGTTGGTGCCACCGGATTCGAACATTCAATTTGATTCGAACAATGTGTTCGAATCGGATCTTATTCGAACATTCGATTTGAACAGCCACCTTGTTCGAACAATCCGTTCTGAACAGATGCTCATATCGGGTTCGGATCGGATTCGAACGGGGCAGATCGGTGTTTGGATTCGATTGTTCGAATTGCCGATCTGATCGAACATTCGAACGATCTGTCCGAATCCCCGAAGCCTAAGAGAGAGGAGAGAGAGGAGAGGGAGATAAAGAGAGAGGAGGGGGAGATAGAGAGAGAGGAGAGAGAGGAGAGAGAGGAGAGGGAGATAAAGAGAGAGGAGGGGGAGATAGAGAGAGAGGAGAGAGAGGAGAGAGAGGAGAGGGAGATAAAGAGAGAGAGAAGAGGGAGGAGAGGGAGATAAAGAGAGATAGGAGAGAGAGGAGAGAGAGGAGAGGGAGATAAAGAGAGAGAGGAGAGAGAGGAGAGAGAGGAGAGGGAGATAAAGAGAGATAGGAGAGAGAGGAGAGAGAGGAGAGGGAGATAAAGAGAGAGAGGAGAGAGTGGAGAGAGAGAAAGAGAGAGGAGAGAGAGAAGGAGAGAGGAGAGAGTGGAGAGAGTGGAGAGAGAGGAGAGAGTGGAGAGACAGAGAAAGAGAGAGGAGAGAGTGGGGAGACAGAGAAAGAGAGAGGAGAGAGTGGAGAGAGAGAGAGGAGAGAGTGGAGAGAGAGAAAGAGAGAGGAGAGAGGAGAAAGAGAGGAGAGAGAGAAAGAGAGAGGGGAGAGAGTGAGAAAGAGAGAGGAGAGAGTGAGAAAGAGAGGAGAGAGAGAGAAAGAGAGAGAGGAGAGAGTGAGAAAGAGAGAGGAGAGAGTGAGAAAGAGAGGAGAGAGAGAGAAAGAGAGAGAGGGGAGAGGGAGAAAGAGAGAGGGGAGAGAGAGAGAAAAAGAGAGAGGAGAGAGTGGAGAGAGAGAGAAAGAGAGAGGAGAGAATGAGAAAGAGAGGAGAGAGTGAGAAAGAGAGAGAGGAGAGAGTGGAGAGAGAGAGAAAGAGAGAGGAGAGAGTGAGAAAGAGAGAGGAGAGAGTGAGAAAGAGAGAAGGGGGACAAAGAGAAAGAGAGAGAGGGGGGAGAGAGAAAAAGAGAGAGGAGAGAGAAAGAGAGAGGAGAGAGAGAGAGAGAGAGAGGAGAGAGTGAGAAAGAGAGAAGGGGGACAAAGAGAAAGAGAGAGAGGGAAGAGAGAGAGAGGATGTACCGAGTTTCCGAGGACGGGGGAGCTGGTGAACTTCCAGGTAGCAGTGAGCTCTGTTTGGCAGTGAGCAAAGCATGAATTGATGAAGAAACCATTTGTCGTGCTCGCGATTGCTCCATCCAAGTTATTAAGAAACTCATGTCTAAACCCTGGAAAAACGAATGAACCAGTGACATTCTCATTCACGATTTTTCTATAAGGTACATGCAAATCAATAAAAAAAGAGAAGGGGATAAGTAGAAAGATTACCCTGCATCGCTTCTATTTGGTTCGTATCGCACTTTGTGATATCTGTTCTACACAGCTTCCAGTAGCCTTCTTGGTCAGACGACAATGGAACAAGAACGTTTCTGATCTGGGAAATACACGGATAAACTGATTTTGGTCGACGAGTTCCGTGACTATCATAACAACATAATAAGATGAACAAGACAAATAATAATGAGCACCTGCCAGGAATCATAAGCCGCATTGAGGATAAACAGCGGCGTACGAACATGCGGAGCCACGTACTGTGGGAAGAAACACTACGACAGAAAATTTGCCCAATGAGATTGAAGTAGTTGAATCATTTTTCTGTATAAAAAACGCTTCAATTAATCCCACCATATTCGGCTCCATTTTCGACGTGCAGGACTGGGGGAGATTTCTCACAGAACCCTTCACAAGCACCGAAAATTGTCACAATCTAAAGTTTTGATTCAGGAGAAGCTAAATGCCGAGCTCAAATATGCGTACATGCGTCTCCACAATGCTCTGGAAGTAAGTTTTGATGTAATCATCTCCAGATATATCTTTCCTGCGGGAAGATGAATTAGAAGCACATATTAAGATCAAGCGCCTGCCACTACGCTAAAAACTATTGATTATTGCAAGAGAATTAATTTTCCTCTTAAAACTTTTGTTGGCAGTTGTCTTCAATATTCCCCTTCAACACCTGCCACTTGGGCTTTAACATGTCATGCCTAGGGCTCAAACTTTTAACTTGAGTTCCGATACCATATTAAACTTTTCTCCACTGGGTGTTGTCTCCATTCTCCAACATTCCCCTCAACACCTAACACTAAAGGTTAATGTGTTGTGCCTAGGATTCAAACTGTCAACTTGGGACTATGTTACAATATAAAGATTCAAGAGCCTACCATTGTGCTAAAAGCTATTGCTAATAGCAAAGCTGCTACTTTTCCTCTTAACTTTTCTAGTCAGGGTATTACCTTCAACATTCCCTTCAACACTTACTACTAAGGCTTAATGTATTTTGCCTAGGATTGAAACTGTAAACTTTGGCCTCGGATAGAATGTAAAGCCTCAAAAACCTACCACTGCGCTGCTTTTCATCTTCAAAATTTTTAGACAGGGTGTTGTCTTCAAGATTATACTTCAATACCTAAGGCTTAAGTGTTGAGAGTTTTTAACAAGGGCTCAAACCCTTAAATTTGGCCCGAATACTCCAATAGCATTCAAGGAAATACCATTGTGCTTAAAGCTATAGCTCATAACAAGGGCGATGCTTTTCATCTTAAACTTTTCCAGCCAGGGTGATGTTTTCAACATTCTCCTTCAACACCGACCACTAAGGCTTAACGTGTTATGTCTAGGATTGTCACCCTTTACTTCGACTTATACAAGAGCCTGGAATTGTTCTAAAATTTCTAGTTAATCTGAAGGGCCATAACTACTTTTCATTTCAATCTTTACTCCACAGGGTGTGGACTTTACTATTTCTTCTCAACACCGACTACTAAGCCTCAACTTGGGCTCTGATATTACGGTAAGATTCAAGCACCTACCATTACGCGCTAAACGCTGTACCAAATAAAGAGTAAGTGGGACATACAAGTTGACGAAGTAGCCGCCGTCGGAAAGGCACTTGACGCGTGTGTGGTTAGGGAGAAGAGCTCGGAAGCGATCGCAGTGGAGGAGCGAGGTCAGCCCTCCAGCAGAGCAGCCGGAGAGAAGAGCCTGTTCAAATATGCTATCTTAGACATTCCATCCAAAGCGTAGGGAGTAGCATGGATGGGACAAGGACGATGGGTTACGTTCGTGGCGTTGCGCATTCCTTTTGAGAGCAGATCTTCCATGACGGCGTTGAAGATCCTTGCCCCGCGGTAATGCAAGTTGGTCGCCTTTGCGGGAGGAAAGAAGACAGTGCTTCATCATCAGATGGTGGGAATACCAAGAAGAGAGGTCTAAGAAGGATTAGGAGAAGAAGATAGAGGAGCAGAAGAAGAAGAAGAAGAAGAAGAAGAAGAAGAAGAAGAAGAAGAAGAAGCAGGAGAAGGAGAAGGAGAAGAAGAATGATAATAATAATAGTAAGAATAATATTGGTAACAATAATCATAAGAATGATAATAATAATAATTATAATAAGAAGAGAAAGGAGGAGAGGGATAAGAGAAAAAGATAAGTCCATGAAAAGAGAGAAGGGAGAGATAGGGGAGACAGAGGGTAGAGCGAGAGAGGGGAGAGAGAAGGGAGAGAAAGGGGAGAGAGAGGCGGGAGAGAGCGGAGAAGAGAGAGGGGGGGAGTGAGAGGGAGAGAGACACAGACAGACAGAAAGAAAGACAGACATAAAGAGAGAGAGACAGACATAGAGATAGATAGAGAGGAAAAAGATAAGTCCATGAAGAGAGAGAAGGGAGAGATAGGGGAGACAGAGGTAGAGTGAGAGAGGAGAGAAAGGGGAGAGAGAGGCGGGAGAGAGCGGGGAAGAGAGGGCGGGGAGAGAGAGGGGAGAGAGACACAGACAGACCGAGAGAAGACAGACATAAAGAGAGAGAGACAGACATAGAGATAGACAGAGAGAGAAAGACAGAGAGAGAGAGGGAGAGAGAGGGAGACAGAGGGGGGAGAGAGAGGGGAGAGGGAGGGGGGGGAGAGAGAGAGAGAGAGAGAGAGAGAGAGAGAGAGAGAGGGAGAGAGAGGGGAGAGAGACAGAGAGAGAGAGTGGAGAGAGACACAGAGAGAGGGGGGAGAGAGACAGAGACAGAGAGAGAGAGGAGAGAGACAGAGAGAGAGACACAGAGAGAGACTGAGAGAGGGGGAGAGAGAGAGGGGAGAGAGAGGGGGGAGAGAGAGGAGGGAGAGAGGGGGGAGAGAGAGGGGGGGGAGAGAGAGGGGAAAGAGAGAGAGACAGAGAGAGACACACAGAGAGGGAGGGGAGAGAGAGAGGGGGGAGAGAGACAGCCAGACATAGAGAGTGAGAGACAGAGAGACAGAGAGACAGAGAGAGAGAGAGATGAAGATCGAGCAACAAGAATGCACACCGATGAGAGATAGGAGGAAATGAAAGGACTAGTAGAAGGGATCTCACAGGGTCGACGGCGTCAACATCTCCGGTGAAGGAAGAGCCATCACAGTACCCGACCTTCACCCTGTTCCAATTGTGAAAATCTGCATACGACCAAAGAAAGAAATCAGAAGTCGCCCACAGCGCAAGAACGAAAACATAGGGCTAAATTGCTGAAGTTCAGACAAGGATTCAGCTCCCCGTGGTCATTTAAGATGCCGGAGAATCGAACTGGCGCGAAGTCCCTTGTTGAGCCTAGCCTCCCCTTACTGCGTGACAGGCAGTTCGTAACATTGTGACACCAACCTCCACCCTGATCATCATCAACGCAAATTAAGGTCTTCAAACTTCGAAAACTTTGCCTACTTTTATTCACAAGCCACTAAACCCTTGTGACTCCCCAAACCTCTCATCCAATGCTGAATCGTCCCCGTTATCTCCTGCACCGATAATCATTTTTCTATTTGTTTCTTTGTCACCTACTCATCTCTCTTCCCTTTTTGTCGCACAATTTTCAACGGGTGCAAGGCGCCCAGCTACCTATCTTGTTTTTCGAAAATTATTAATGGGCTCTTACCTTTGTTCAACTACCTCTCACCCAATTCTAAAATAGCACAATCATCTCCTATCCGTGTGAATCTCTCTCTCTTTCTCTTTCTATCCATCTCTTCTCCCCTATCACTCATTTCTCAAAATGATACCTAATAAGTCCCTCACCATTCTCTCTCCTCTCTCCTTTATCTCCCACCCATTACTCAAAGAGTTCCCTTATCTTTCTTCTTTGCCTCTCTACCAATCAGTGCATCCTCTCTTGTCCATAGCACTTTTGTCCTTCCTACTGTATCAGGCCTTCTCTCTGTCTGTTCCATGAATGGAATGGAGAGACGTCAAGGCAATGACAAGAAAGTTAGAACATTCTACGTCTCGACAGACGGTCCCAACGCGTGGGATAAGGCCAGAAGAGAGCTTCATCGCCGTTGCCTGACGAACACAATTGCCCACAAAAAAACCAAAGGCATATGCGTGCGGGCCTCACCTCGATGTGAACCAGCCAACTACTCTCGCCGGAGCCGAATCCGCCGGAGAATTGGTATCCCGGCGGGCTGCCATCGAGGCACACTGCCATTGAAATCCTTAAGATTTGATAAAAAGAGATCGTTGGAGATAGACAGAGGCACTGAAGAGGGACACCGAATGAAACATTATAGAGAGAAGAGAGTTGCCTGCTCCTTTGGCGACGGCACTGTGCAGAATCGTTAAACCATTTTCAAGATCATCCGTTGCTGAGGCCAGCGCGAGAGCGCCGAGAGAAAGAAGAATGAGACGAACGAGATTGAGAGAAAGCCGCTTTCTTTCCATACGATTCGACATCTGAAGAAGAACATGGAAATTGGTTTCTCCCGGCATTGTAGAGTTCACATAATTCTTCCATCCATCAATCTCAATAAACCGATGAGGGGAATCATATCATTTAAAGATCGAACCTGGTAATTTTCATTGACGCCATCGAATTCGCGACCTGGCCCTCGCACCATTGTTCTTCTCCTCTCTCTTTCTCTTCTTCTTCTTCTTCTTCTTCGACTCTCTGTCGGCTCCTCTTTGAGTTTCACTCTCTAGAAGGGCAATAAAAAGAGCGAGGGAAAACCATCTTTCTCGATCGCATCCACCAACCTTCACTTGTATCCCCTGCTCTCTCTCGGGGATCTGCATCACCCCTTTCGCTGTCACGGGCACGTCGAAGCGTCTAGTGGCCTTCAACTACGCGGGACTCTTTGAAGCAGACGGTTTTCTTTTGTTTCCACGCACCTTTTCCGCCTTCCTCTTTCTTCTTTACTCTCCTCACCGACAAATCTCTCTCTAACAAACGAGACGGTACTCTTCGCTCTCATTATTTCTCACGCACCCTCTCTCTCTCAGTCTAATGAATGGAGGGCAGTTTTGTTATCAACTGGGAAAGAATACCCAGTTCTACTAAATAGTATTTCTAAGTCTTTCTCGTCAAGAGAAGCGGTGGTTGAGTTCGACCGTGCCGACTATTTTCTCTCTCTCAACAGTGAAAGGAAGGGATATCAGCGGTCCATGCGCATGCACATGAAGAAGGTGGAATTTGTTCCTTATTCATTTATTCTTGGTCTGCCAGGGATATTCAAAAAATCGTCATAGGCCGTGTTTATTCTTAAGTACTAGTTTCAGGTGCAAGGATATAACCGGGAAACCGCGATATTTACGGGGTAATTGAACCATGGAATTTCGAGATCTACCTTTTCCAAACGCCGAAGCCCAACCTCGAATTCGGCCTCGGCTCTAGCGACAATTAAATGCAGCTGTCTTGCCGACAATGTCTGATAATCCATATTGCCTGCCGCTGCAGGTCTCAAGTGCTTCTTTTCTCGCTTTCACTTCTTTCACTTTTTTAGATCATCAATGTTACAAAACTCTATATTTTACCTGATTCCACTCGCTTTGTTTCCCATCAAATTATAAACAAGATCTTGATTTATGTTTCTCTTCGTACCTAGAACCAATCTATCCTAGACTCTGCGAATGGTGAAAAAGGAAACTGAAAATAAAGATGTGGAGTATTCCATGACGTGCCAGACCAGTTTGCTAAGGGTAGTTGGATAGGGGAAGAGGGCCTATTTTCACGTTTGGGAGAGGCGCGAAAATGTGGAGGTTATTGTTCATGTCAGCTCTCCCTATTTTGTCTTTGTTAGAGTGGGCCACACTAGTATTAAAAACTCATAAAATTTAGCTTATTCTGGTTTTGTCCCTTGTTAATGGGGTCTGACACGTCATAAATTTGGGGTTTTTTGTTGGGTGTTACCTGCGTAATGGTAAGTTCTTCCTGTTGTCGCCATCCCTCCCTCTTCTCCCTCAGGTCTCAATGTGGACAGTCCTTGGCACGTCAGATCTCCTTTCTGAGTAGAGCCACCATAGATCTGGTAAGATCTCCTGATCATTTCAGTTACACCTAGAGGAGAGGGTGCTTAAGAAGTAATCAATAAGATAGGAGGCACACAAGGAGAGACTTCCAGGGGTATGTTTGGTTTTGGTTGCCATGATTGTCGATCCAAAGACAATTCATGCAGCAGAATTAAAAAAATTATAATAGACCTTTTAAAAGATAAAAAATGATGATTGAATAACCTTGCAGAGACTAAAATCCACTATCTTTTGGTTTCTTGAACGAGTCATCATGACTTAGATAAGTGTTTGGCCTTTGTATATGGTGGCGTGGACGCCATCGCATCGACACAGGACGCGCCGCTGCCATCAACTGAAGTCAACGTCTCCGCCACAGACACACCGCCACAGTCAACCGACGTCAATACCTCCGCCACGGACACGCCGCAACCATCTCCGCTACGCAAATCTCCACGCACGCACACTCCTTTGCGCATCATGACACGTCGCCAACGGCAGATCAACAACTGCCCCTTGGCGTTACACAAAGCATGTCCCTCGTCTTTAATTTCTCGTATTTAATTTCTCATCATTAAGTTGTGTTTTCTCTTTCCTCCAAGGCCTATATGTATAGGCCATTGTTTCAAGAAACAGTTAGGCAGTCATAATTCAAGAATTGAGTTTTTGTTTAACTCTTCTTGGAGGATTGCCCAAGCCTCTCTATCCCTTCCTCAACCCTACCTCCGCCGCCTCCGCCGCTGCCGCCGCCGCCACCACCATCTCGCGTCGTCGGTCACCGTCCTTCTCCTCCTCTCCATTCCTCCCCTTCCTTCCCTTCCCTCTTCTCTCTCTTTCTCTCCCCTTCTTGTCCCTCGTGCTTGGTAGTCCTAGGTCGCCGTTCAGGCCGCCCACCTTGGGCCACCAAGGATGCCCCAGGCCGCCCCATCAAGGGCCGCCCAGGGCCGCCCCAGGCCGCCCACGCAGGGCCGCCCAAGGCTGCCCAAGGCCGCCCCATCAAGGGCCGCCCAAGGCATTCCCCAGGCCGCCCAGGCTCTCCGCCCAGGGCCGCCCAAAGGACTGCCCCAGGCAGCCCCTGCCAGGACTGCCCACGGCTGCCCAAGGGCCGCCCAGGCAGCCCCTGCTAGGGCTGCCCAAGGCCGCCCTCAGGCTGCCCGCTTGGGGCTGCCCGAGGGCCACCCATGCCGCCCCATCAAGGGCCGCCCAAGGCCATCCCCAGGCCGTCCAGCTCTCCGCCCAGGGCCGCACAAAGGACTGCCCCAGGCAACCCCTGACAGGTCCACCCAAGGCCGCCCAAGGGCCGCCCAGGCAGCCCCTTCCAGGGCCGCCCAAGGCCGCCCTCAGGCTCCACACTTGGGGCCGCCCAAGGGCCACCCAGGCCGTCTCGACCAGGGTTGCGAACGCTGCCCCAGGGCACCCCAAGCCTCCTGCCCAGGGCCGCTTAAGGGCCACCCCTGGCTGCTCGCCTAGGGTCACCCTAAGGTCGCCCAGCCGCCCGGTCAAGCCTCCTGCCCCGTCTCACCGTGTCTGCACTCATCCGTCTCACCCACCACCAGGGCCGTTCAACGCTCGAAATGTCTAGATCCCATCATCTAGTGGGCCTCTCAACGCCCAGATTCGCCCAACCTCGTCACGATCAGAATTTCCCGCATCCTCTTCACACGTGAAGATACCGAGGTACGCCTAAACTCTTTGGTGTCGAAGTGTTCTCCGTCCAGTATTTCCTCGAGAAGTCTCCACCGTCGTCAGATTTGTTTTGATTTGGATTTTCCTTAAATTCTCTTCGAGTGTTTCTATTGTGACATGAATTCGGGTATTGATTTTGGTGCTTCGGCATCGTCGCGGTGGGTGAAGACAGTACTCCCGTCCTCGACGAGGATCGGAGTTGCACCACCAGTATTTTATCGATTATAAACTCCGAATTCGTCCTAGTGGATTTTCGTGGTCTGTTTTATCCTCCCCATTCAAACCCCTCCAGTACCCCTCATCCGTCGTTGTCGTATCCACCTCCTCAGTCACCCTTTCATTAGTTGTCCTACATCGGTACATATCCACACAGTCATGGACATATCAAATATTATAGTATTCTACTACATAAGCATCATGATAGATCTGGAAATAATCTCCTCATTATTATGGTTGTGCACTACTAAGAGAGGGTGCCTTAATGGACAAATGAGGAAAAGGATGAATGCCCAGGGATGTCTCGTGGGTGCTTTTTTGGACTTTCTTCTAGTCATACATGATGTGAGTTAAAAAAACCCTTACGGTTTACATATATTATTTGCTTCTAATAATACTTCTGTGTATGATGTGCTAAGCCTATGTACTTGTCTAGATAATAACTCCAATATCCCGATACCCTTTTATTGACAATCCTCATAATTATCTATGTCAAACTGTCACACGGTCAAATCCCGAGCTAGGTCTCTGGCTCGAATCTATCGTGTGCCGGCCTCAGTGCTCGGAGCAAAACACTAAGCAGTCTTGATCTCTTGCAGCGGAAGTCTTTGCAAATGCTTAAGATAGCATAGAAGGGGTTAGAGGAGATGGTGGGAATGCAGCTCTGTCTGGGAACAGGGTCATTGCATTAATATCATAAAAGAGTACATCATCGTTGGGACCATTACATGAGGGAAGACGAGGGGTGATACAATGAAAGAGACGAGGCGCCTTGCACGAGGGTAGTGTTGCTGCACTACCTCGAGGCCACCGCTCTGCGTGCGCACGCTCGCTCTGCCGCTACACAAGTGCCCCGGGCCCAGCGCCGCATGCCCGCGGGCATGGCGATCACACATGCCACCCCTGCCTCAACGATCACACACGCCACCAGCACCCGCGTCAACACCTTCGCGCGCAGTCCACGCGATGCCGCCACATTCGATGCCCCAAGCTGGGCACTGCGCGCCCAGCACTACTCGCGGGAGCGCTACGCGCCCTCTGTGCCGTCTCGGTGCTCTCAGCGTGCCACATGCCTTAGTCTCTTGGCGGGATGTCTCCCAGCCACGCGCCCTGCACACGCACTGCGCGCGCTGCCTGCGCGGCCGCTGCGCGGCACCCCGCACAACTCCGCGCGCTGCACCAGCAGCACGCTGCCCGGCTTGGACATCCCGCACCCGCATGCAGCACTTCCCGCTCCCGCACAACACTTGGTGTTCGCGCATCGCGTTGGCACCCGTGAGTGGCGCTTGGCACGTACGCGCACACGCCTGCCGGCCCGCGCGCCCAGCATGCACAGACTTTACCTGATACGTCCTACCTTGGGTGTGGACGGGTACGTGCACCGTCTGTAGTATATCACCACGTACAGGGGCAATGGCTTAAAAGATCAGGTGTTTGGGCATCGCTACCCATAATGACTCAGTCCTTTAATGTCGTGAGCCTAAAACGCGGACACACCCTCCCAATTAGCACATCGGCCTCTAGGCAGGGAGTGCCGCCTAGTTAGGGGTCAACTTATCTTAATAAATCATTATGGGTAAATAAATCATGGGTCAACTTATCTGAATAGATAAATGGAGTAGGCTGATCATGTGGTGCCAAGCTACATATCGTGATATAAAAGGTGGAAAGGAGTTTATCAACTCCTCCATAGAATCTTTTGTAATTGGCCATGATTTGTGTATTATCCCACACCCAAGGAACACCCTTAGAGCAACCTAAGGTATGGTCAAATGTCAAACCTGATTAGTCTTCCTAATTACTCCTAATAAATTGGGTTATAATGTAATAACTCCACTAATATTTCTAATGCCTTGGCCATATACATTATTCCATTTTATTCCTTGGACTGCCTCCTCTAATGCTTAGGCCATGCAATTCCATCTTGACCACACGATCATTTTTGTGAACTTGAAAATGCACTTGGGTGAATTAAGTTCAAGACTTTCTCTTATTTATATTACTTAGTAATTTTCATAAAATCCCTAAGCTTTAAGTATATCTTTCTATGTGTAGTATAGTATTTGTGTGCGATCCTATAGGCACTTTTAGTTTTGGGTTCCATGGCCTTGATTTGGATAAAACTAAAAATATTCGTGTTATGTAAGCCTGTGAAAAAAATAATAAAAATATTGATACAACTATTTGTCGAATCATTTGTGCACCGATTAGATCCCTGATTTCTTAGTTCTTTGAATGCGACTACTGCTAAAATGTGCAACCTCTAGATGTATCCACATGATCCCAAGCACAATGAATCTTCTCCTTCATCCTAATGAGGCCCATTCACACTCCACCATTGTGGTTATGCCATCCGTATTGCGTCATGAATGGAGAAAAGCTAAGGGGAGAAGTGAGAAGAAGGGTAGGGCCCTAAACAATTCTAGCCTAGGTAAATTTTGTTCAGGGCCTTCCCTTTTCATGTTGCGTGAGAATTTTTTATAAAACTCCCTAAACATTGAGCATATCTTTTGATGTCCAAAAGACCAGTTGGGTGTGACCCTCTAGGCCCATTCATTAATCTATTTATGACTTCAATGACCCACACATGTTAATTGGCCTTCCAAATTAATTAATATGTCGTTAGTGGGGTGTCAAGCTACACATCATGCTCTAGAAGATACAAAGGAGTGTGTATCACCTAATTCTTGGAACATGTCTGTCATCAGTTACGATGTCTATATAGTCTTTCTTCGACTTGATGCTCCTTACATGACTTAGGGTATCGGCAATTATCAAACCCTAATTGAATAGCTACATTAATACGGATGCATTCAAAAATCATCCGAGTCATTTTCTCCATCATTCCATTGCCTTGGCAAAGGACTTCACATCATCTTCTTTGAGCTTTCTCATTTTAAAATGAGGGCAGGTGATTCCATCTTACCCACACAATTATCTTCATGAACTAGCTACAAGACTTGGACTAAGACTATTTATAATTCTATAATTAGTAACTCGTAGGCCATAATCAAAGTACAACTATTTGTCCATAATACATCTTTGGTGTCTTAAGTCCAAGGACCACTAACACAACCGTGATGTAAATCAACTTGATTAAAATTTTGGTATAAAACCTTTAAGGGTTTTGTATGGGTCAATTCAGTGAATTCTTTTTGCTAAAGAGAGCCCACTATTTTCATTAGTGTCTTCACACTAACTAATACTGGACTGGCATACTCATCATATGAGTGAGGATAGATAGTGATATCCTATCTAGATACATAGATGTCCTTATCAAGTAGCTGTCAGTGAGGAGTATTTATAATTCATGCCAGATGACAAGTGATATCCATGTCATGATCTCATCATAATCCACTAAGTTAGCTCATTTGTTCATTGACTAGATTATAAGCATCACACACGCAATATAATGTATAAATTATATTATTGGAATGGAGTGAGATATGGTGTGTGTGACTGGCTTGTCAATCATATATATGTCAATAATATATCACCGCCATTATTTTTGGGTGAAGTCAATCAGTTTTACTACTAATAAAGAAATCATTGTTCAAGGTGTGAACAAATTTACGACAATTAAATGGGATAAATATCAATGTGGTGGAGGGTTATGCAGGAGCTATAATACAAATCATTGTGCTATTAAGAAGAAAACATAAACTTTATTAGTGGGCTTCAAAGTAGCAGTAATTGCAGTGATGGCCATGACCTTGTTTCATCTACTTATCATTACTTTCCTTATAAAGTGGACCACAAAGTAAAAATTTAGAGTCATCAACCTATCAGAAATGAGGAAAAAATGATAAGGAAAAAATAGAAATGATAGAAGGGAATTTTAGTAAGCATTCTAGATATGCTCTATCAGAGGCTAGCCAGGAGGACAAGGATCCATATAACTTTCGTTGTTGATACTGGTCAATATGTTCATCCTTTATTCATCCCCTTCTTGTAGAGAAAATACCTGATTCTGATGAACTATTATGATCCAATTTGAGAAAGATGCATTTATATCTCAATAGACTAAAAAAATATATTTTAGGAACTTAGATCCAAAATTTTCTTATCATTCTCATCCATTTCCTCTTATTTTGCTCCAATTTTCCTTTTATGAAAATATATTTTATCTAAAAGCTAATCACAAATTTTCATTCCTTGTTTTATATTTTTTAATATATATAAAATTATGCACGTGTGACTCTAAAAATGAAGTCCAAGAACATAATGAAAACATTAAAAATTATGTGGAGATGATGTACTTTAAAGCTTCTTTATACTTAATGACATATGTTAGATATTTGAAAAGGAAATTAAAATATCTAGAAGAAATAACAATATATGTGCCCCAATCATGAGAAATATGGTTAATCTTTTAACCATTATTTTGGAGATGCTAAGAATCAGCAGTAGTTTCTCTTTAGAGAAAGATTTGAATGATTTGATCTGTATTAGAACCAAGATGTTTGTACTGTTAACTGTCAACCTGGTTTATTCAATTCCAGAATGTGCTAGTGTTCCTTCAACATGACACAAAAATTAGATATTTAATATTGAAGCTTGCATTTTGACTATGATATACGAATACCTTGAGAAAACAGAAATAAAGATTAATATATCATTCCAAGTTTATAATTTCCTTCCTAAGCACATGCTAAGGATCAAACACAGATAGACCATAAATTGAAACGTTAACTCTGAGGTATTAAAAAAGTGTGTTTTGTCTATTATTTATGAATACCTTTATAAATCATAAATTAGGGATAAAATGTATTTTTCAAGCTATAATTTATTTAACCCAAGTAGAATAATTTTCTTAATAAGCATGGAGTAATTACTTATACAAAAGAAAATGTTTTATGAAAATAAAATTTGAAGGTGTTTGACTTCGATATATCTACTTCGATATATCGATACCTCAATAAAATTAGGCTTCGAATGTCCTTTAAAGGCTATAATTTGTACTATACGCTTGTCACATGAAGAGTATTGAGGTGTAGTTGGTAGTGTTGGAAATTTTTTATCTCAGATATCATCCTGTCAGATCAGTTAACACTCAATATGGTAATCTTTTTCTTATTATCCAGATCCATGGATTTTTATGACCTATCCCTCAAATAAAAATGAAGAAAAAAATTCACTATGTCAGCCAATAATTTATTGGTACAAAATTCATTTATTGGATACAAAGGAAGAAAATGAGTTGAAATAGATGATCCATAATTTTCTTACACATTGGATCTAATTTATACTGATCAGGGGGCAGTTATATATTGAGATCTTTTGTTTATCCATATTTTCATTTGACCTCCAATATAAATCAGCTTCCAAAATTAAATTTTGGAATTGATTCCACAAATCGTGCATCCTTTTGAATGATGTCTAAAAAGGGTTAATTTGGGCATTTTCTCATCCTTGAATATTGAGGCCTCCTATTCTGATCCATATCATAGATTTGGCTTCTATTTATCCTCTAGTTGAATATAGAATCGAATGTTTTAAACCTACCTAAATCCTGATTTTTAATAAAAATGTAATAAGCTAGTAATAATGCTCCAATTTATTTAAGATAATTAAGTAGGGTGGTGATGGCGAGGACGCTAATGCATTGACATTGGACACGTCTCCACCGTCAACCGAAGTCAACGCCGCCTCTACGGACACTCCGCCACAGTCAACCAAAGTCAACGCCGCCGCTATAGACATGCCACCACCCTCATCGGACGAAGTCAACACTCTGGCATCACGCACGTCTCCACGCACGCACACCCCTTCACGCATCATGACACGTCGCCAACGGCAAATCAACAACTGCCCCTTGACGTGACACGAAGCACGTCTTTTGTCTTTAATTCCTCGTCTTTAATTTTTTGTCGTTAAGTTGTATTTTCTCTCTCCTCCAAGGCCTATATGTATAGGCCATTGTCTCAAGAAATAGTTAGGCAGTCATTATTCAAGAATTGAGTTTATTGTTAACCCTTCTTGGAGGCCTGCCAGCCTCCCTATCCCTCTCCAACCCTACCTCTGCCGCCTCCACCATCGCCGCCTGATAATCTCAATTTTAGGGTTAAAATTTGTTGTTCGTGATTGAGATTATTCAATAAAAATATATTTAACCGTACTTAAAAATACTTAGTTAGTGATGAGTACGGATTGTCTCCACAGGGAACGATGATTAAGGATTTACTTTCTTATACTAGTGATGATGGACGAGAGGATCGACGAAAGCAAGATTTGAGGACGTGAGCTAGTGATATAGATAAAAGAAACGTAATTATAAGCTAATTTAACTTAAAGTAAAGAGTAAGTGATTGTGATGGATATGAGGATGAACGATGGGATAGACGAGGATAGTGGTGGGATATGGAGTGATATGATGGCACGGATGGAGAGACGAGGAACATGTGTGAAATGAGAGTGTAAGTTGGATGATAAATCCTACTTATGTTAAACATAGTGACGGGAAAGAGACAACGTAAGGCGAGGACACTTACCTTAGATCCTTACGTTCCGCCAGGATCACGGTGATTTACGAGTGCCGGTAAGCTCCCCCTCTTCTCCAATGCTTCTTCCCATACACTCATGACACCAAGAACACACTTGATGGATCTCAAAACTCACTCTCTTTCAATCAGCCCACAAAAGTGGGAAGCAAGTTCAAGATGATTTTTACAATGATCTAGGCCTCTATTTATAGATTAGAGGGTATGGATAGAAAGAGGAGGGGAAGATGAAAAGTTATGGCTGTTGGAAGTTGAAGCAATCCTAGCCTTTAATTTCTTCTCTCTCCTCATCAATGTCATCAGTTTGTGCCTATTAAGAAGTCAAAGCACTTGGCATTCTGTGGCTTTTCGTATTCCGTGGCTTTTCATATTCAATGCCTTTTTGTATTCCGTGGCTTTTCATATTCCATGGCTTTTCGTATTCCGTGGCTTTTCGTATTCCGCAACTTTTCATATTTCGTGCCACATGTACATGTCAAAAGGACAAAAAGCAAAGAAAAAATCTCTTTCTCAACGCTGACGTGGCGGCGCATCCGCACGCCATGTCACACTATGCCATAAAAAAACCAAAATACTTAAAATTTCATATTAAATCAAATAAAAGCCCAAAAAATATGTATAAATATATTTTTAATCAGAAAAATCATATCTTTCCAAATTTAATATCCAAAAATTCCAGAAAAATCATATTCTTTCTCAAAAAATTATATTCTTTTAGAATATACTATTAGAAAAATCCTAAAAATATAGAAAATTCAGAAATTTGTTCTAAAAATAGATTTAATCATTTGAAGCTTGATAACATGCAAATATGAGTAATTTAATGCATAAAGACACATAAATATAATAATATAATGCACTAAAAATGCATGTTATCACCGCCGCCACTGCCTCGCGTCGCCGGCCGCCTTCTTCCCCATCTCTCTCCCTCTCTCTTTCTCTCTTGTCTTCTTTCTCTCCTCCTTCCCCCTTCTCTTCCCTCGCCTTTGGCCACCCAGGGCAGCCACCCCAGGCCGTCCAGGGCAGCCCGCCCTAGGCCGCCCAAGGCGCCACCCCAGGCCACCTAGGGCAGTCAACCCCGACCGCCGAGGGCAGCCAACCATTGGCCGCCCAAGGCTACCGCCCGGACTGCTCAAGGTAGCCTTCCCTCCGGTACTCCCGCACGCCACCTCTGATCGTGTCCTTTCGTCCGACCCGCTTTCAGCCATAGCAGTTCAACGTCCGGAACGCCCAGACTATTTCGTCCAGTGGGCCGCTCAACACCCGGATTCGCCCAGTCTTGTCACGGTCAGAATTCCCCGCAACCTCTTCACGCACTATGGTGCCCAGGTACACCTCAACTCTTTGGTGTCGAAGTGTTCTCCGTCCAGTATTCCACGAGAAGTCTCCACCGCCGTCAGATTTGATTTGATTTGGAATTTTCCTACAATTCTCTTCGAGAGTTTCTTTCGTGATGTGAATTCGGGTATTGATTTTGGATCCTTGGCATCGTCGCGGTGGGTGAAGACAGTACTCCTCGCCTCAACGAGGATCGGAGCTTCACCACCAGTATTCGACCGTGTGGATTTCTGTGATCTGTTTTATCCCTCCATACAAACCCGTCTAGCACCCTCTACCCGTCGTTGTCGTATCCATCTCCCTCAATCGCCCTTCTCACTAGCTGTCCTGCATCAGGTGGTCTACTAAACCAATAAATTCAGTAAATTATGACTTAATGAGTAATTTAAAATTAGATATAATTTTGTGTTAGCATTCCTAATCAGATATTATGTGTGATCTTAACTCAGATACAATGATAAGTATGCAAGGGTGATTGAGTGGTCAAAATGGTATTCTCAACCATTCCTGTAGGAGACAACTCAAGGAAGATGATGTGATGAAATCCCTATCTAAGGTATTGGAAATAATGAAAAATAATTTTTGAAAATTGGTTTACAAAATTGATCATTGTTATGATGGATGATTAGGGATTAGAAGTTGACCAGCGCATAAGTTGTTATAGGAATGTCTCTTGGATGATGGATCATACAAACGCAATAACTAATTATGTAACAGCTTCCACAAGGGCTAATGAAGCCCTTTTAACTTCTAGAGCATGTCAAGTAGCTTGATACCATACGTGTTTGCACATCTGCCTACCACTTGAATTAAATTAATCTTAATATTAATCAATCCATACATTATATTGATTAAATTAATTGGGAAAACCAATACAGACTTGTGGGCCATAAAATAATCATTTACCTGACTAAATTGACTTCAAGAAATGTGGTCATGCATATCATTCATGGAAAACCATATTATACTAGTGTGTAGCATGCATCATGCATTTAAAATGGTTGTGCACATTCTTTTATGAAAAAATTATCAATCATTATATTTTAATCTTCTTTGAAAACCAATTTCTTGATTGTGATAGCCAATTGAAAGATAATTTAGTTTAATCCAGATCAATTTATATTTGGGTACATTTTTCCATATTATTCCAATGAGACTTATCATATTAATTTATTCATCCTTATATTCACATGAAGATATTGTTTAAAATTGTTGTAATCTAAATTCATTATTAAAAGGTCTGTATTGTTGTAATCTTCAATTTATCTTCCATCAGACACTATTTGTATGCCTTTGCTTAATCATGTAGTTGTGAGAAAGATCCTTTCCCTGATTAGAAACACAAACCAATTGGAATTCAGCATTAAAATGAGGCTAGATTGGAGAGTAATGATATTATTACGAAGGTAATAAGAAAGTGATATTAAAAAAATATAATTATTGAACTAATGGTGTGAGAATAAAAGATGATAAGTGATGGAAATATATGTGGCGGGCAAGCCAATCACACATTCCACATCTCGTCCCATGATCATTAATAGAACATATTCATCATAGTGCACGTGTGATGCGTATAATGAAGTCCATGAATACATGATCGGAGTTACTGAATTATGATGAGATCATAATACAGAGATCACTAGTCTTTAAGCATGTGTTCTAAACATTCATATTCAAAGGATAAGCGAGAAGAACATCGAAGTATCCGGATAGAATAGCACTATCTAGCCTCACTCATATGATGAGTATGGCTAGTCCCGTAGCCATTAGTGTGGCAACACTAAGGATAGATAGTGAAAGAGTTCACTGAATTGATCCATACGAATACCTGGATGGTATTATACCGAACTATCAATCAGGTTGATTCACATCACGGTTATGTAAGTGGTCCTTAGACCTGCGACACCAAAGACGTCTTTTGGACGGGTGGTTGTACTTTGGCTATGGCCAACGAGTCTCCAATCATGGGATTCTAAACGGTTTTAGTTTGGGTGCATCAAGAAGTACACGAGGGCGATTGAGTGATCAAGATAGGATCGTCCACCCTCGGTATAAGAGGTAACAGCTCAAGGAAGATGATGCGATGAAGTCCTTGGCCAAGGCAGTGAATATCGGAGAAGAATTCTTCGATGATTTCTGAAAGCATCAGTACTAACTTGGATGACCGATTAGAGTTTGACAGTTGACCATACCATAAGTCGTCCAAGGAGCGTCAAGTGGATGAGGGATTATACATACACGGTAACTGATGAGGAACAGGTTCCATGAGTGAGTCGATACACACTCCTTTGTATCTTCTAGGACACGAGGTGCAGCTTGGCACCCCACGTATCGGAGACTCGACCTATCGATTGGGTTAAATTGATCCGACATTAATTAATCTATATGATGGTATGATGATATAGTTAATTAATTTGGATATCCAGTAAAGGTTATTGGGCCGCTAGAGTCATTAACTAGACTAATACATGGGCCTAGAGGGTCACACGCAAATGGTCTTTTGGACGTCAGAAGATATACTTAAGTTTTGTGGGTTTTTATTAAAAATACCCACTTACGAAGGCCCTGAAGAAATTCACCGAGGACAGAATTGTTCAGGGGCCTTTCCCTTTCTTCTCCCATCTCCCAACACCCCTCTCCCGCCCTGAGGTGATGGGGACGATGTAATGACACCGACGAAGAAAGAACGGGGCTCGTCAATGTGGAGGAGATCCAACGTGCCGAGGACTGCGTGTATATGTCTAGAGGCTGCACACGTGAGCAGCTTGACTCGGCTTACTTCGGGATCCAAGAAATCACACATGCGATCTGTGGAAAGGTACTTCATTTAATGTTTTTGTTGATGCCATTCGATTCGTTCAAGTCTTCCGCTGCGAATCATTTTATTTATTCATCCATGTCAAGGCCTCCAGAAACCAACAATAACAAGATAGGTAAAAGCCCAAGAGATTGAAATAATAGGTTCATAGAAGTTATATTATCCTAATAATAATTTAACAAATAATTAGAATAGATAATCACAAAGATTTAGAGTGAGAGTTAGAGGAACAAGGAATACACTAATTAGAGATAAGGTGATAATTTGATACCAATGATGTATTGATAAGGATATTCAAATTTCAGATGGAGGGAGGCTTTAGAGTGGTGCTAGTGGGGAGAAGAGAAGGTATCAGAGACACAATGCATTCATTCAAACTACTTCATCCAATTAAGATTATGGATACTGAAACATGTACCGAAATTTATGAAATTGACCTTATTGATGATTGTGTTGCCTTCTCTGGGTTGTGTTGTCTTTTCAGGTATAAAGTATCTGATGCTTCCTTGTGATTCCTATGTGAATGTATGATTCTATCAAAAATATCAAAATAGTGAAGGTGTCTTCATGCAGAAATCTCAATGAAAAGGTGTACTTGAATTAAAGTTCCTATAATTTAAACATCAAAAGCAAGTTCTCGATCAACCTTCCTGTAATTGTGATGATTTTTTCTGGGCTGTCAAATAAATCAACCCTGAAAATACTTCACATATAAGGAAGTTAAACAACTAAAACTAAATCAAACACTCAATGCTTTAGCCCATAGGTTTTGTGATCTGCTGCTTCCAAGCCACTATATCTTCCATCAATCTCATAATTTCTGTTTCTGTCATCACCTGCTGCTCTGTCCAACACTCCCAGTGCTCTAGTTCCATTCAATATCAACCAACTCTGCCGTTCTCTGTTATCATTCTAAGCATCCTCTCTCCTTAATTAAGATCAAATAATCATATTTAAATTGATGCATCTTAAATTTTGGGATAAATATTTTTTAAACTAAAGCACTATAGGGAAAAGATAGCCCTTTACTCCAATATTGATATGGATATTTTGGACTGTACATATTATTCAACCTTTCTTTTGATCAAGCCCCCTTAACAACCCATAAGCACTGAAGACCTATTTTTTTCATATTGGTCTTTAGAGGATCTCAAGGGTCTGGTCCTGGGAAATGCCATGTTTGAAGATATTCCCAAATTTGAGTTATCTGTGCCACATGGTTTTACCATGTTGGCCACCAGCTCAACACTAAGGCAATTCACTCTTTACTTCATGTCAGCTGAGAATGTAAGCCCCTTGTTTTCATATCTTTGAATTAATTGAATTCACAAAATGCATTATTTTATGATATATTATCACAGAATTCTCCCTGGATTTTTTTATTTTTTTATTTTTGCTAATATCATTCAATAAAACATTCATAAAATTCTAATCACTTCCTCGTTCACTCATTCATTATTAGTTCCTCTTTTCTTATCTATTAGATGCCAGAAAAAATCAACACATTTATAAAATATTTTTGTGGATCTGACAGCTCAAACCTAAAAATGGAATGTAATAAAAGTTTAAAAATGAGAGGTAATAATTTTAATGAGTATGTGTTTCTCCATAAAGTATACTGATGGAAATATATATGCGACCAGCAAGACAATCACACATTCCATATCTGAATCCATATTCATTGATATAATACATTCATTAGAATCCATGTGACGCTTATAATGAAGTCCATGAATAGATGGTGGGACTTAGTGAATTATGATAAGAGCATAATACCAAGATAACTAATATTTAATCATGTGATTAAATATTCATATTCGAAGGATACTCGAGAAAGGGCATTGGAGTATCCAGATAAAATAACACTATCCAGCCTCACTGATATGATTAGTATGGCCCATCCAATAGCCATCCGTGTTGATATACTAAGGATAGATTTTGGGTGCTCTTTAGTGGAAAGAGTTCAGGGAGTTGATACGTACCAATCCCTAAATGTTATTATACCAGACTGCCAATCAGGTTGATTCATGTCAAGGTTGTGTAAGTAGTCCTTAGACCCGAGACACCAAAGACATCTTGTGGATGGACAATTGTATTTTGGCTATGACGTAGGAGTCTCTAGTCATGGGATTCTAAATAGTCTTAGTTCGGGTGCATCAAGACGTCCGAAAAATTGATCAAGTGGTCAAGACGGGATTCTCCACCCTTAGTATAAGAGGAGATAGCTCATGGAAGACTAATTGATGAAGTCCTTGGCCAAGGTAGTGAAACATTAGAGAAGACTTCTTTGATGATTTTTAAAGGTATCATTACTAACTGTAATAATTGATTAGGGGTTGACAGTTGACCATACCCTAAGTCATTCTTGGATCATCAAGTGGATGAGGGACTAAACGTTCTTGATAACTGATGATCAACAGTTTCCATGAGTCAATACACACTCCTTTCTATCTTCTCTAGCAGGAAGTGTAGCTTGGCACCCCACAGGTTGGAGACTCAAACCTATTGATTGGGTTAAATCAATTTGACATTAATTAATTTGTATGATGATATAGTTTATTGAGTTGGAAGGCCAATGAAGGTTATTGGGCCACTTGAGTCATTAACTAGACTTGTAAATGGGCCTCGAGGGTCACACACAAATGGTCCTTTGGACACAGGAAGAGAAACTTAAAGTTTGGGATTTTTTTATGAAAAATACCCATTTAGTATAAATAAGGGAAGGCTTCGAACAAAATTCACTCGAGCTAGAATTTTTTAGGAGTGTTCCCCTTATTCTTTTTCCTCCAGCTCCACTCCATGCTCGATGCAAATTGGGACAATGTAATGATGTCAACGGAGGTTGAACAAAGCTCATTAAGATGGAGGAGGAGATTTGACATGCCAAGGATTGCGTGGATACTTCTTGAGGCTGCACACATTAGTAGCTCTAGATGACTTGCTCGAGGATTTAAGGAACCATGGATGCGATCGGTGCCAAGGTTATTCGTTTCATGTTTTGTTAACATTAAAATGGCTACATTCAAATTGTACACTGCAAATCATTTTGATTTTTTCATTTAGGTCAAGGCCATTAAACCCAAAAATACAATGAGTAATCAGCATAAAAAACCTTTTTGTTTTGTTCCCTAGTGTGGGGATGTGTGGTACTATCAACATGGAGTTCACATAAGACAAGGGATTTGTACCAGTCATAAAAACAGAATTATGAATGATTTTCAACTGCCTAAAAGTGATGAAGCGATAGTACTGCTGAAGAGGAGAAAGAAAAATGGATAACCATGATTTTTCCAACTTCAAAGCTTATTACCTGATGATCTAGAAGATAGATTCAGCTGAAACTTGAAGGTTGCTTTGTCTTTGATCCTGTTTCCCATCCATTCCTCTGATCTTTGAGACATGAGTCTTTGTAAATTAATTACTTAACTTCCTACAATTTATGGGGTAATTAAAAGATAGTGAGTTTCTCAGACCCTTTAAGCCTATTCTTGGTGTATTTGGTGTGCGAGAAGAGAGAACATAGAAGACAAAGAGCTCACGTGCACTCGCATATTCCTTTGTGATAATGAAAAATAACACTCTAATGGGAATTCTAATTTCATGTATTTTGTGTTTATTATTATTAAAATTAGTGTTAATCTATGTTATAAGGACTTAAAATGATTTATTACATTTTTAGAATGAATTTCAAAATTTTCTATTTTTATGGTATTTTAGCATAATTTTTTTGACATAAACTTCAAAGAGAAAATATTTATATGTCTTAAAATATAAATCTAGGTTTAATACAAAAATTATAAGGGTCTAATATATTTTTTAGAATGATATTTGTGTTTTGCTACATTTTGTTTTATTTTTTGGATTTTCTATGGTTGAATTCCTAAAAAAGATCGTTTTATGTTGAAGAATATAATTATGAATCTATTTTAATTTTTTTATAGAGTTTTTTAACTTCTGAACTCTTAGAATTGCATTCTAGACTAGAAATTAGGAAAAAAAATCAGAGTATAGAGACAACTGGAGGATAAACAAAAGTGAGTGGCTCTGATTGCTTCAAGTTGAAACAATGATATCCAAGGATCCTGAAGAAGTTTTGGGCTGAAATTTACAGGGTAGTTCTAGCTTTCTTCCATCTATCGATCCATCATAATGGACCTATAAATCTAAGCCCCTAGTTTTTGAAAAAAGGCACCTGTAGAATTGAATCATAATTATGATTAGCGAAGTTGCTTGATCATTTAAAATCTCATTTGGGCGTGTTCTTATATTCCAAGAGCAAAGAATTGAACGATTGAGAGATAAATAAAAACAGCTGAAGAAGCAGCATCACTCAACTCATTGGGCATGTAACAATGAGATTAGTGTCATCGTAATTTTTTGTTTTGATTCATGTCTTTATCCTTCTTCCTAGGTTATTGTCACTGGTAGCGTAGGTTTCGACTATCACACATGACACTTCCCAATCTGCCACTCCTTAGAGTGTATCCGCCTCCATTTTTGTTGCTACCAGTGATGATAAACTAGTTATCACTCGTCCATTCCACCAGTCATCTGCACATATCTGCTGCCATCTCCATTGCAGTCCGTGGCGGTATTTCATTCATTCGCTCTACCTCATTCACACTACCAACATCACCAATCATGGGTCTTTCCCTAAGTTCCCCATAAGGTATTTTAATAAGAATTAATTCATAATTTCAAAAATAAATTAAAGTCAAGATCCATTCATTCAATATGTTCTCTTTGTGGATTTGACACTTACTCTGTGCTGGAAAAAATATAAAAATCAAAAGAATGAAAATGAAAGTTAAAATTCATCAATTCAATAGCTATCTTAACTTTATCACCATCATATGTTACATTTTTGTTGTCTCTCAACCCTTTATTTTATATGTATGTCCTCCGATCTCATTAGTTATTTTTAAAATAATGTTAAAGCTTAAATTATCTTTCATTGGGGAGGCAATCTGTACACATCACTAGCTAGATTTGCTTAGTGAGCACAGGTTTGTAGTTCATCTTATTCCTCAAGTCCATCTCCTCTTATTTTAGGTGTGGACAATCCATTCTAGACCACTTAATCACCTTGGGTAACTTCTTTCTATATCTGAGCTAAGACTTATTTGATTCCCATGATCAGGGACTCGGAGTTTACAGTCAAAAGATAGAGTTATTCATGCACAGTATATCTTTGATATCTCAGGTTTTATGATAACACATGGCTGTGACATGAATCAACCTGATTTTGTTCAGTATCATACTGTTTTAGGTATCCACAAAGATCAATTCTGTGAAATATTTCCTTGAAGAGAAGCCACCATGCGTCCTCAGTGGGTCTATGCTAATGACATTATAATTAAACATAGTTATGATCTAAGTTGTGTCATATAGTGCTATTCTTTCTGGCTATTTAGATGTATCCTTTAAAATATGAGGAAACTATTTTCTAGTTAACCTTCCTTATTTAATTTATTTTAAAAATTGACAACTTAAATGAGATTTGATAGTAGAAAATACTAATTGATTCCAAACAGATACGGCAGCCAATGCTGCAATAGTATGGAGATACTTAATGGCAGTGACATGAGTGGAGTAAGGGGATGAGTTTGGACATCATGAATTGTGGACAAGATGTCTGGGGATACATGAAAACAAGCAGACGATCGGGGTGCAAGCAATGCAAATTTTGCCACTGGTAGTGGTGATAGAGATGAAAGTAGATATATGTAAAGGAGCGTGGCATGGGTTATGGTCCAGACCTACGCTATTGATGATGATAACCTAGAAACAGGGAAACTACGAGTTCAAAATAGACGACATTCACACTTCCCTTTCTGTCACATGCCCTAGGTACTAAGAGGTGCTTTATCTTAATGAGTATTGATCTGAATGTCTCTCCTTGGCCCTTCACTCTTGAAATGTAAGAACATGCCCCAAAATGATTTTGAATGAGAAAATCGTTATCCCATCTGTATTTAGGAACACAGTCTATGGGGTAGTTTGACTGCGTCTATTAATATATCTGAGAGATTGACTGGATAAAGGACATAAATACATAACTAACCTAAGCATTTCAGCTAAAAATATTTTTGGGTTGCTATATATGTTTTTTTGGAGCAATATGAGCCATCTGATTTTATCTCTCCTTAAGCTGTGTGTTGAATTCCCAGCATGGTAATTTTATTGGGAGGTTAGACAAAAGTAAAAAATGAATAAAAATATTGAAATAAAATGTAATCTATATTTTTTGAGTTTAAATTTTTTTCATAAATTTAAACTCAGAAAATTTCATAAAATACCAAAAAATAGAAACTCAAAGTTAAATTATAAATATGTAATAAAATCCAATACCTCTTCAATATTTATAAACTTATATTTTGTGGATCATAAAATTATTTTCTTTAAGAATTATATGCCAAAACCTCCAGAAAATACAAGAAAATGAATGAAACTCAGATTTCATTCTAAAACTATAATAATCCTTGATTTTTTAAAAAATAAATATATATGAATCTTGTGAATCTAAAATCTAAACGAAGAATTATAAGAGTTTAGGCCCTCACAGAGAGTGTAAAATTTGAGAAATATGACATAGGAAAGAAGTTAGACAGTTAGGATGTCGGTTGAAAGTTAAGTACATTATTAATCAAGGGTTAGGATATGATCTGTTGATCAAGGGGAAGCAAACTGGACCATAATTTGTTGAAGGTGAATCAAAATCTTTGGAGGAAATAAAGAAACCTTAAAATTTGTCATATTTGGGGAAAAAAATTTCATGCAGAAAGGAAAAAATTCAAATGTAATGAGGAAACATGGATCAAAATTGGAGAATAGGAAAATCTCCAATATGGATAAATCATACTGATAACATGCAAATAAGAGCCGATAAAGGTTAATTTTATCATATTTTTGGGATTTTAATGCTTAAAAAATTAATTTTCAAGGCATGTTATCATGATTTTAGGTTAAAAGAAGAATTTCCTTAAATTTCAAGTTAAATGACACATTTGATAAATAATTAGGTCAATATATACATTTTAAACATTTTTAAAATGAATGTTAAAAAGAAATTAAATGTTTTAATTGACCTATTTCTGGTAATAAAAAGAAATTAAACAATAAAACTTTTTTTAGAAGCAATAAAGTATTTTTCTATGGATTAATGAATGGTTTTTAGGATTTATTTCAATTTTTTTTAATAAATGATCAATTTTCTTATAAAACTGGCCCTTATTAGGCCAGTTTAAGTGCTAATGGCGTTGGTGAGTGGCGCAGAGCATAGATGAATGAAGTGAGCGAATCAGAAGGCGCGATCGCGCCTTTGGTCCGCGACACGCACGTACGTATCTCTGTGCGTATCGCGCACCACACCGAGGTAAGCTCCACCAATGAAATGTGACTTAACTTGCTGGGTGCGACACAGCTAGTTAGGTCGCACAAAGCTTGCGTGGACCAATAGGAGGGCAGATCGCATTGGTCCATGCAGGCCACACTCATACGAAGCGTGGGTACACCCACCTCTGTGTGTGTGAAGGTAGACGATTGTGTGGCATCACGTGGCCAAAATTTCGTGGCGTCGTGCACACTACGTACAAAGCGATGCAGACGGGAGTAGTAATAGGTGATAAAAGGGGGAAAACGAGGAATTTAATAGTCGTTCTTGATTTGAAGCTCTAGGAAAGAAGGCTTAGCTTCCTGGAAGACTCAAGAATGCCCTGGATGCATTTTGGAGTTCAAATTGGACGGGAATTTTGCAGATCTGTTGCCATACTCGTCCCCAAATTGAAGCACCAATTCATGGGAAATTCGGTCGTTCGTCGCGCGAGATTCATTCCAGTTGAGTCAAAATCATTCCTGGTACCTCTAGGCTATTTTTGCTTTGATTTTTACACCTAATTTCGTACTCAATTTTCTCAATTTCGGAATTCCGTTCACGTTTGCCGTTTTTCCCAAATCTCAATTTTAATCACCTTAATTCGTAAAATTTACCTGTTTTTAATTCAATTAGTACTCCTAGACTAGAAATTAACAATTTCGAATTATATCCATCTCTTAAATCATCCAAATTAATCTCGTATTTCTTAAATTAGCAAATCATGAATCGTATTCACGATTTGCTAAGTTAGGGCATTTCTGCAATAAATCAAATAAAAATACAAAATACTTAGAATTAAATCAATTTTCTATATAGATTTAAAATTCAGTAAAAAAACTTTAAAATATAATTCAAAAAAGTTTAAGATTTTAAATAAAATAAAAAGATAAATTCAGGTGATTTTAGATCTATTTTATTAAATTACAGAGAGTTATTAAATCATTTAAGTTCAAAATGATAAGAAGTTTAGTCGCAACTTTCAAGCATTTGCATTTCATTAGTAACTAACTCATCATCTCATCTAGGTTCGAATTCTAAACCCTAATTAGAGAGAAAATTAAATATCACCACCACCTCCCTAGGATTCGACCCCTTACTTAAACACTAAGGGATAAAATAAATATTAAAGCTTAAGTTCGAAAACCCTTAATAATGACATAAAAACACATACATTTCGAGCTTATCACATACCATACCACATATTTGAGTTTTCTTGAGTAAGTCGTACTTGGAATGGACAACCATAGAGTGGTGAAAGAACTCATTTAACGAAAACAACTCTGCATACACACATAGAATTATATGTAAGACTCATCCACACATGATGCATTAGCTATGGTACCCACACCAAATTAGTGTGTTTTCAGATAACTCAAACTGAAGTTAATAAATTTGTTTATTTAATTATGTTTGACGAATATAGGATGGATGTTGAATTTGTATTTGATATGTAAAATTATACAAAACACACATCCTGTCTAAGGGTTTTACATAAGAACACACGACATAAAAAGATGAATGAATGTAAAGACGATTTCTTCTAGTCGGTTGTGGCACAAAAAAATTTAATTATTTCGAACATGAATGCCAAATAGGCATCCTAATGTTTTGGCTTCATAAATCACAAATAAAACTGAGTCTAATGTTTTTTGGTTAGTCTTCTAAAAAAATCAAGATTTAAAATCCATCATCCTTAAATGTAATGATCAATTTCACCAAAAGATTGATCTATTTTTTTCTAAACTGTCCAAATAGGAAATCTCACTGTTATACTTGAAATCTTAGTACTTAAAATCATTCTTTATCTTATAAATAAACAAAAACCTCATTTCTCCATTTTGAAGAAGAAACAATCCAATTCAATTATTAATTCATTTTAAACTTATCTAAAGAACTAAAATTAATGTATTTAGATTTTATCTTTAGGTTTCATATATAAAACATATAATTTTTCAAATCTCATAAATAATCATGCATTTAGATTTTGTCTTAAGGTTCAATAAACTCCAATTAAGACAATTAACTTTGACTTAAACTATATAGATTTTTATTTGTACATGATTGGTTTATTCATTAAATCTTCAAAATTTAGTTACTTAATACGTAGAAAATTAACATGCTTAGCCAAATGAAGACTCAAGAATATCAGTGATTGATAAATAAGTCCACTTGGAAGTCTCTTCAGGACTACACTCATGTTATCACTCTGTTGGTGAGCACACATACCATCTATTTAATTCCATGAAATCTGGAGTCACGAAATAGGATTACTATTATTGGTTTTGAAAACCTTCATAAATGCCTTGGAGTTATCCACTTTGACTATAATTTTCATTGTGCTTAAATGGATGCCCTCATTTTTTTGTATCAAACATATTTCTTGTTGATTCCTGTATATGTGCTAAACTCCTTTGGCAACATATGCATCCAGAAAAATTTACCTAGAACAAGGTACGTTAAAAATCTATAAATAATGGAATTGAAATAAAATTGTTTCTTTTGTGTGAAGGTGTATCACAAAACACATTCAGAATAAAAAAATGCGCGTGGATATAACAGATGGTAATATACCAAGGTCAGTTATACTGGTCTAAAAGAATTTCAATATTCTCACTGACGTCTGCATTAAGAAGTGGCAAAATTAAATCTAATTTTATCTCTGCTCTTTTTAAATCCATTTTAATTTATATATCAAAAAAATGAAAAATAGTTCAATTAAAATTTATTTCTTCTCATGTTTTAAGTAAATATTTGATTTACGAAAACTTTGCGTTCAATTAAAATAGTTTAAATGAAAATATTTTTTTGTATTTTGAAGATAAATAAACCTTTTACTGATGATTTTGGAGTCAAATTTACGGTAATGAGGAAAATGAATCTCTGACACGATAATTTAATTACTTGAAATTTATAAATTGAGTCTTTAACTTGTAATTTAATATATGTTTTTTGCAAATTAAAAGTTACTGTTTAGAAAATCATTTATTTATAATATTTTCCCTTGATCCTGTTTTTTCCTGGTTCCAAACAGTGATTTGTTTAGTTTTTTTAGTGGATTCATCCAAATACATTTCTCAAACACTCTAATTATTATATAGGATATATCTTTGTTTAACTCTTTTTCGTAAGTACTGCACTTACTGACCTATAACGCACACATTGAGGGTGAGATCTTATTTAGGGGGATCTATTTTATAAGGGGGGAGCTATAATCGTGTTTCTTATTTCTCGAAAAAATGAGGAGAAATTTAGGAATCGTTGGCATTTTGAAATTCATCAAAAAGAGAGAGATTGAAGATTAAGGCTATGTGCATTTTAGTAAATTTCCTCAGTAAATTTTTTATGAATATTAAAAATAGATTATGAAAAATTCAATGGTCTTACACTAGTTCTGATCAGTTTATATGAATGGAGAAATACATATCAGGAACTACACATATAAAGATAATTGACTTTATATGGTTCAAATTATGCAACTCACTGATGGCTTGAATGACAACCTTCACAAATAGAAAGATGTGATGTACGAGAATCTGGTCAATAGGGCTCAAGAATTGTGTAATCAGATTCATATTTTCCTGTGAAACATGATGGCCAATATGTATTTCTCCATCTACAGTAAATATTTATACCTGAATTAATGGATCATTTTGTATGAGCTTAAATATAGAAAATTAAAATGAAATATTTTCGAGAATATTATTTGAGATCACTAAATAAATTTAAATTAATTTTTTAAATTTAATTCATGGAAGAAATGAAGTTATTGGATTTGGCTTTTATGGCTTATGAAGTGAATAGCAAAGTGAACACAATTATTAGATTCCAAATTGAAGGAGTTATTATGTCCTATTTTTCCTTTCTCATATTAAATGAATTTAAGCTTTGGGTTTGTAAAAATTGAAAAAATATCCCATTAAATTTAGAAATCCATATAGGTAGATCAAGCAGCTTTCAAACTCTCGTCTGTCCCTCTTTTCGTACATATTTGAAGAAATTCACACAGTCAGGAAGCTTGTAATAAGGACCAGCATTTAGAAATTTCTACTAATAATTTTTTAATTTTTTAAACATGATTTTATTTCTAAAATTCATACAAATCCATATAATGTAGAATCATTCCATTAGATGGAAGTTTAAATAAATCACAAGGATAAACATTTTGGGCCCTACAGTTCTCTTTACATATGAGCTTTATCTAATGATCATTATTTGGATATTTCAGCTAATAATTTTTAAATTTTTATTTAACATATAATTTATTTTTAAGGCATTGTCACGAATTGTTATCATCAAGAATAGTGCCATTTTGATGCAGGATTAAAGAATTTGCATGACAAAGTAGAGTATTCCAGAATCAAGAAGAAAAGGAACTAACCAGCCTGCGAGAGGATTAATGGGAGATTCACTGAAAGAAACATCAATAAATAAATTATTGATTATTATTCAGTTGATATCTTTTGGGATATTTTATTCATAATATTTCATGCATTGAAAGAGGAAACATCCAAAAGCTCCACGACTAGATTTCAATTTTCGAATCCTGCTTTCCTCACACTTTTAACTGGTTGTGAGATTGATACTGAGAAAGCTCAAATCTTCATGAACATACAAGATCAGGTAAATATAAAAATAATATTTAAGCTTTCTGTAGCTAGCTAATATCATGGTATATTGAATCATCTTGTCATAATTTATTATTTAGTAATAATTAGTTGCCATTTAAAATAATTTAGAGATTATTTATTATTTAATATGCTTTAAATTAAATTAAATGCATAAATTTGAATATTATATTAAATGCATGTTTAAACTTTAATAATATCACAGAAAACTTTGGGGGTCAACTAGTGAAGGCTTTGGAGGTTGAGTCAAAAGGGGTCAAACATTGTTGATCTTTGGAAGAATTTGGCGGTCAAGGACATCTGTGCTTCACCAAAATTTTCTTTTGTTGTTATCCTTGTTAAACATTATTATAAAGTGTTTTTATTCGAGTGCATTAGCACAAACTTGGTTGCGTACTATGATCACCTTGAGATGGATACTTCCGCACAACATTTAACTAGCCTAAGGTGTGTAAAAAAAAACAAACTCTGCCTTATCCTCTGGATCTTTTCCCAGATGGATAAACTATATTTCACATAGTTAACAAGAATAGAGAAAATAAATTTTAAAAGACCAAATTCACCCACATATTGGGTCATCCTTTAGCCACTTAACCTAAAAAATTGCTATATAAATTATAATGTTACTCTTGATTATCTAACCACCCACATTCATCACTATCTGGTTTTTTTATGTCAGTATATTTTTCAATATATTTATTAGTTCAAATAAAAAAAACACAACACAATTTAAATCTAACTTTCAATATATTTATCAACTCCCAATGAGAGACTTAGATGGGTGTTTCTCAACTGAGACTTTCATCCTTATATACGATTTAGTTTTTCATTATGCTTGATACATATCACAGATATGATGAACTTTATTACATATAATAAATATATAATATAAAAATTTTCACCATAATATAGCAGATGGTAATCATTTTTCAGCAGTTGAGTGATATTTAGATCATGACGAGCATTAGGTAGGGCTCTAAGACAGACATAATTTTTGATGGATTATTTTATTTCATATTTAAGGAAGGCTAAGGTTTATTAGAAGTATCTGAACATGATCGACTAGTCTAGGATAATAAAATGGTAACCTCAAGGCTCCATGTCCAGCAGTCGATGCAAAAATCTCTTTACCACATGTGTTCAGCCTTTCGTCCGAATTGGAAATAGATCCATTTTTTGTCTTGTCAACGGTATCATCAATGGATAATTTTCTTGTTCATGTAAGTTTCTCTTTAACTTCAATAAATGATTAATTATTTTTCTTATTATCCAGTATTATTGTAGTGAAATATCTAAATATAGCTTGACTAATGTGAGTGAGGTATAATGAAAGGACCTCTCAGTGTATTTTTTGGTAAATGAGACTTGGCATATTAGACCCTGGTATAGTATGGATCACATGTCCCCCGTCATTGTGTGTCAAGAAGATTTATTTTTATGATCAATATTATTTTCTTTATTTCTTTGGACTAATAATCAATGTTGAAGCAGGTGAGTCAGGAAAAAGCGGGAGTTTTAAGACAAGATTGAACATATTTTTGCAAAATCGGTTGACCACAGACAAATATATTTATTTATATGCCATCGACAATAAAGAAGACTCGAGACACTGGACGGGTCATGAAATTATGCAAGACAGTATGTCTACATGAAATTCATTTGATTCATGTTTATCAAAAATCAAAACAAAATATTTTCTCAACACAGGGATCGAAGGATCATAACATACATTTCTTCAATCATAACGTACAGATGAGTGATTTTCTTCCTCACCGATCAGTCATCCTTAGCGGTGTGGATTTGGTACCCTCCCCCCTTCCTCTCCTCCACACTAAAGGGCAGGTAAGTGTCCAGTAAAAGATCCCATGTTACAAGAAAGTGAATAGAATAGTTGTACTTTGCGCCTTGCAGCTGGTGGTGAACTCCATGGAAGACAGTGTTGTTGCCCAGGTACTTGTGGAATGGGTTCCAATTGGGGAACCACCTAGAGCAGTGATCATCCACCACTTTGACTGCCAACACGCTGAAGAACACCGTCGCTACTCTTGGGGACATACCGGTGACAACTAAGGAGACTAAGCTACCAAGCAGCTGCCCCACAAAGGCGTCCACTAGGTGGATATGTTGCCCTCCGTAAGAGTAAGGCACAACCAACTGGTGGTGTAGTGCGTGGACAATCCGACTTCAAAATCAAAAGTTATTAATAAATGAAAATTGGCCAATCTGAGTCCTTGGATCAATTTTCATTTATTTAATTTAAAATTTTCAATACATACAATCGCGTGTCAATCAATGATAGGCTGGATAAATTTAAAATCCTTTATGTGCCTCCTCCCTCAGCAGCCCACGTACCCCCTGTCCTGAAATCAAAAGAAAGAGACAAAAATGAAAGGAATATGTTTCAAAACGCACTTACTTGTGCGTTTTTACTTCCGTCGGCCAATCAGATTTGGCCATGTCACCTCCCATGCATGCATTTTATATGCACAGCACGGGCAGTGAACTTACCACCCAAAGAAAGGACTTCTGCTGGCCGCATCAAAGCCATCAGATTCCTTTTCGACGGCCGAGATTTTGCCACGTGGCATTTTCTCGACTTTATGTTGAAAAGTCCATGGTTAAATTGGCAAGCACAAACGGACACCGCCCAAAAATATTTATGCATATGACCCTCCGCTTTATCTCTCCATATTTCCTAAAAAAACCATAGAAAAATCATTAAAAATTTTGGATTAATTCAATAAAACCCTGCAAATATTTTATTGGATTTTTACTCCTATAATTCACGAACGAGAGCTGTTTTAGGGCATATTGGCAACCAAAGTTCCAGAAAATTCCCTCTGCCTTTAGAAATTGATTTAAACTACTATTTTCTTTATAGTTATATCCGTTTTCCATTTAAAATTTCATTTTTTCTTCGAATAAATTCCCAAACAATTCAATAAAATTTCGGAAAAATCTAGAAAATTCAGTAATTCCTCCC
Organism: Wolffia australiana; assembly: GCF_029677425.1. NCBI lineage: Eukaryota > Viridiplantae > Streptophyta > Magnoliopsida > Alismatales > Araceae > Wolffia > Wolffia australiana. The sequence goes on along the minus strand of NC_135848.1, from coordinate 6,114,518 downwards.
CACATTAATTAAAATTTAAATTAATTTTTAAAGATGCCATTTCTATTTTAATAGAGTGTTTCAAAGCTTAAATAATTCCCTAAAACTCACAAGTTATTAGAAAATTAGGGAAAATCAATATTCACTTTGAAAAGTAATTGACATGAAATATATGATAACAGGCCTATTTTAAAATCTTTAAATGGACAAAATTGTGCTAATTTGCTGAATTTAATATGGAATTTAGGGTGTTATCAGATGGGTTTTTGAAAGTAATATTCTTGGTGTTAGGAGTTCATACCACCTAATTACATCATGTTTTGAGTCATGAGATAGGCTTAATGTTGCTGGCTTCCACGCACAGGCATTAAAGTAAAAAAGTTTGATTATAATTTTCATTGTGGTTAAATGGATTCCCTCATTCTGCTGTTATCAAACATGTTTGTAGCTAATTCGTTTATAGCTGCTACTTTAGCTTGGAAATGTATGCATATGGAACAGCATCTAGTATAAAGGAATATAACTAGAGCATCAAAACTGGTGTAAAAAAAATCAATATTCTCTCCGGCATTTGCATGAAGAAGTCACAAAATCACATTCATGTAATTTTATCTCTGATATTTTTCAACTGTATTAATTTTTATATAAAAATAAAATTAAAATATAATTTATATTCATGTTTGAAGAAAATATTCCATTTATGAAATCATTATTTTCTATTTAAATAATTGAAATGATAACCACTATTTTTGGATTTCAAAAAGAAATAAATCTTCCACTGATTAAATAGTTTAAAGATAAATTAAATTACTTTCTATTTTAGCTCAAATTTAATTAATGAATAAAAATGTCTGAAATGATATTTATATACTTGAAAATTTATGAAGTTTAGTCTTGGATTTTTTAATTTTAATTTATCTTTTTTATAGTTCGATGTATTAATAAGAAGCACATGGATTTAGAATATTTTTCAGTATTTTTTTATTTTGCTGGTGCCAAACCGTGATTTTTTTAAAATTTTTAGTGGATTTTTCCCTTAAACCTTTCTCACACATTCCCATTACTATGTAGGATACAGCCTGGTTTGACTGTGTTTTACGAGTACTAAACTTATAGACATAGGATGCACATATTGTGGGGGAGCAATTTTTTAGGAGGATCACATAGTGTGTAGGGGGAACTATTCTTTAGGATGATCTATTGTGTAGGGGGAGGTATTATTTTGGAGGACATATTGTGTAGCAGGACTATTCTTCTGGAGGATCTATTGCATAGGGGGAGCTTGTATGTAGGGGGAGCCATCATCATATTTATTATTACTTAAAGAAAGGAGGAGGAAGTTATTCATCATAGACATTTTCAAGTTCATCAAAATGGGCAAGATTCAAGTTTAAGACAGTGCATTTTAGTGAAATACCTGAGTATGCATTGTGATGAATGTTCAAAATGGATTATTTAAATTTAATAGGTTTATGGTAATTATGGCATGTTTATTAGTATCAGGAATTATGTACATGAAGATAACCAACTATATATGGTTCAAAGTATAAAACTCACACATGGATTGGATGAATCCCTTCATGTATATAAAGACATGAATTTTCACCACCTTGTCAATGGGGAAATCATTGAGTTAGGACTCCACGAGTTTTGAATTAAACACCACTTTTCTAGTGAAACATAATGGCCAACATGGATTACTCTGACTACCTTGGATATTTATATCTGAATTAATGGATTATTTAACCAGAGCTTAAATGTAGATGAAGAAAAAAATTAATATTCTAAATATTTTGAGTAATCTGTTTTCAGATATCTAAAATAATTTTGTATACTTTTTTTGATGTTGAAATGATGGAGGAAATTTAATTATTGGATTTACCATTGATGGATTATGAAATCTATGGGAAAGTTTTAGTGGTGGATATGCATCGTTGACAGAACGGAAGCCAGTAAGGGGTTTTGTTCCGTTTTCCGTTCAGAAGATAGAAGGGAAGATGGATTAAGTTCCGTCTCCTTAAACCTGTTATCCGTCCGCTAACCGTAATTATAAGATTAGGAGACGTATGAATTGGAAGATGGCGAGGCCCATCTGCATGGCCTGGTGCATGAGAACTTGTTTCAAGACTTCTCTTCGAGTGGCGAGGTTTTCGGTCTCTTCCGATCCCTTGGGAAACAAACGATACTCGTCCTTGGAGTTCACCCGTACATGATACACGCCCGACGTGATCCAATAAACAGCTATTGGAACAATCGCGGGCATGAGCTCCTCCATCATCTCTGAAGCCATCTAGCTTACCTATATACTCAGAAATACAAATATTTAATGAGATGTATGGTTTATTATGCGGCATAGAATCATAGAACAAGATACAAACCATATAAAAGGCTACACACTATCTCTGATATACGAAGCAATTTAAAAATCCATCAGAGATGTCCCATAACGCTCATTTTAAGTTCGTGCAAGTCTAGCTGAAAAAAAAACTCAATAATATACAAACTCGGAGTTTAGTGAGGTCCAGGTAACTTCTAATTATGAGGATTCTATGAGAGATATTTTTCATATGTTTATTCTACCTGAGCCGAACGAGGATTCAGCTGGGGTCAAATACTGAAAAAAAATTACAATGCATACTCTAACCTCACCCATAAGAAATGGCCTATCAATTCTTCAAAATGATATGTAACTTTCGTCTGAAGAACAATATGTGCATAAAAAGGTTCCCAGATTATACGAGTCCTTGGGTCGTAAGACTTAATAATAGGGAAATTTGTAATTAAGTTTTGTTTATTATACTTCACACTTATTTATTCGACATTAACAAAACATGCGTTAAAGTGGGATCAAACACGGACATGGAGAAATAAGAATGATCATAGACAAGGTCAGAGGCACTTACAACCGCAGAGAAGTTAGTAGGACGAGAATACGACGATTATGGAAGAGTTAACAGCTTTTTTTCTCTCTCTCCTCTCTCTATTCTTTGACTTTTCTTCCCATCTCCCTCACGTTCTTTTCTCTCTCTCCTCACTCAACTCCTTTATTTGACTTTTCTTCTCCTCTCATTCTCTTTTCTTCTATGCGTTCTCTCATCTTTTTTTAACCGCTGACTATTCCACTTTTCTTTTCCTCTCTAATTTTCTCTCTTTCTCTTTTCTCTCATAACTTCCAATTTGACTTTTCTTATAACCTCTCCCCCTCACCTTTCTCCACTACTTTCTCTACGTGGAACCACCCTTCTCTATACCATTTCTCTTCAACCATCATTCCGAATTTGACAGTTTATTTTCCTTGTAACTGCATGTTTCCTTCCCTTTAAAAGGGCCATGAGCCTGCTTGTATGGACATCTTTTGTTGAAGAATTATTGTGAAGTTATTTTGTGAGAAAAGAGTGATTCTTGGTGATTTCCTTTGGCGATAACGGCAACGGGCAACGGATCGACAACGGAACGAGCTCGTAGCTTGTCTACTTCAACATTGTCAACTCCTCTTGGGTTTCTTCTTCCTCTTTCTCCATAATTTCCTCTCCATAATTTACCTATCCACTCATCCCTACCATTCCGCATCATTGAACACTTTCCTTCAAATTACCCACCATCTTCACCTAGTACAACTTGCCATCCTCCTTTGTTTCCCCAATTCCCACACCGTGTCCCATCCAATTCCTCCAATATCACAGTCCACCTCCACTCCTTGCATCTTATCCATCAACCTTCTCTTTGCCGATCAAATCACACATTTCCTTTTATCCGTCTTTCCACACCTTCCCCCCTCTACGTTGGCATCACTCGTGGAGCTGCAGTTCAACGTAATTCAAGGCCATTCAACATCGAGATACTCAAGCTATTGGCTCCCATCTCTCAGGTACCTTGAGACACCTTAACTTTGAGATATATATGGTTCATGATAATTATTAATTTGCTCAAGTGAGAGTTTCTTAGAATCTCCGTGTTATGCTTTAAAAGACCATTTCAAATACTATATTCCCTTTAGTTAACACATAATTCTATTACCAAAGTGTCTTGTAGAGCCCCTGCTCCAATTACGTAATCTCTTCTTGTAGGATTATACCGATTTCGGATCACCTTCAAGGACACATAATTAATAGTATATTTGTGTTATTTTATTAAATTCACGAAGCTATTGTTTTTGTCCCGCATCAGAAGCTGATTTTTCTGTGTTCTACTTGAAGTTTATCTCAGCGAAGTACTGGTGCTTTAAATAGACACTCAAAGATGAAACTCAAGGCTTCCCTGTCGCGAGTCAACCTGGATAAGCTGGATAAGCTGCTAGTTTTTCTGCCGACTTTTAATTGGGAATGTGTATGGAAATGCTTTGGGCGGTTGGCCATTTCGGTGTTGCTTTAATCACAGGCGGCCGAATTCCCGCTAGAGGTATAAATTCCGGTGTTGCTATATGGAAATAATTAGCTCGCTGTTCAAGTATTAATTCAAATTAAATTTACACTTTTCATAAAAAGGTCCACAAATCAAATATCTATGGGCATTAAAAGATCGATAGAATATAATCCAGTTCCTGATTTACTACTTTTCACTGATTAGATAAAATGGTCGAACCAAAGTCTTAAATTTGGCGATCGCCACTGAAAGAAACTGCACCGAGCGATTAGGGTTTAACACTGTTTTAACTCAGATTTCAACCACAAAGCATCTCGATGACCAGATTAGTGACCGTCAACGAAGCCCAGATGAGGGAAAATCACATATGATGTCCATGGGCACCACTATGTCGAGGTCATGGCACTAATTATTGAAGGGAAAAAAAACAGCTATATTACAGGAGATAGATTCAGCAGAGCGATTAAGTGCATGCTGGAAGGCGATAGATTAAGGGGATGCATTAAGTGTAATCAGGAATGAGATAGATTTAACCGATGGATTATGTGGATTATAGAAGTTGACAGACTCACGAGATGAATATAGTTAATTTACGAAGGAGATAGATTCTGTTGATCGATTCGGTGGATTTGGGAAATACATATATGTAGGCATAGATGCAAGAGATATATTGAGACGATATCTACAATTTTCCATCAATGACGTGTAGCGGCAGGAAACGGCCAATGAAAGTTAATGCTGTTAGCAAAACCTAAAGCTTTCAATGGCCGATACCAACTTAATTGGAAGCCTTATTCTCATCAATTACCGGTCCAGAAGGAATGAAATGTTTGCCGGCAAAGATAGAGGCTTGAACCTTAGTCGCTGCTGGCTTTATGAATAAGGAATCGTAATGAACACAATGTTTATTTGTGGCGTTATTTATTTAACCAGAAAACATATCTTCTCATAAGACGATTATACGGTTCAGAAATTACCATGATGATATTTATGCCTAATTTAACTGTTAGCGCTGTTTCGAGGTTGACAGGTTAGGCAGTTAATATTCTCGGGGTATCGTTACGTTATCATAGCAGAGGTCAATGATTTGACAGTCCAACTGCCATGTGCAGCCACCTGAGTGACTCTAAAATGATCGTCCTGTGAGGAGGCCTTGAATTTGTTCGTAAATATTCAATACATATTTTATGATGTTTATAAAATCTGAAGATACTAAAATCGATGAATCAGTTTATGACGCTTATAAAATCAGGAGGTACTAAAGTTATTTGGGTGTTTCTTGAACAGTACAAGGGAATTTTGGAATGATGCTGCCTCTGTTGCTTTAGTTGCAAAGATAAGCAGATTTATCTTACTTCCTACATGTTCGTGAAACACAATGAAAGTTAAAGACGTCTTGGAAATCGATCGATATTGTACAATTTGGTTTAGTTTGTTAATCATTCCATTTAAGACGTTTTGGGCAATAAAATAAGAGAGAATGACGCGTGACAAATGATGGACCAAATTAAATGCGTTATTATGAGCCATTACGAATATAATAGCTGTTAAATATAGCCGTACTAATGATTACCAACGCGTGAGAGACAATATAGGCTTTCTACTTTTGTAAAAAATGACGCCAGTCTGACTTTAATAGAAGTGTCTAATAGCTTGATATTATTTTTATATTATAAGGGAGAAAGTAATATATCTCACATGGAAGTACATTTTGTGGGGGATCTTCGAAATGAAATTTGACGATTTTGTTTGTTTTTGTTTGATGAGAGGTTTTAAATTCCCTTTCCCCTTTTTTTAGTGTAATGTGAAATAAGAAATAACTGGTTTATGGATTAAATCATTGGAAAATGGTCTCGTTTCTGGAACTCAAAATCTATACAGTCTATTTTGAATCGACAATAGCGATGAACTGTGTTTGGGCACATTGCACAGAAGGCGCACACAGCCTAGCAATCTTTGTTCCAGTTTACTGCATCCAAGATCAGGACTTTGCCAGCGCACCACTGTCATCCCACCCTTGAGTGAGCTGGAATGCAGCCATCATTTGGAACCAACCCATCATAGAAGAGATGTATGAAATATGGTATACCAAGTCGGAGATAAAAAATGTATCATACATTATCCTTTATCCTTATTTAGATGAGACCACAAGAGATGTACATCATTCATTGAAATAATCTGGTACATATCAAAGTTGTATATAACAGTTGCATATTATTCAGGATGCGCATATTATCCTTATTAAAAGGAAATCATAAAAAACATAATTCAAAACATTCACATATAGGCTTCCAAAATAAATACACCTATCAGAAGGTGCTGGAGTTACACCAACATGTTAGACTATCACATCTGCGCGAATACCATGAATACAGTAACGCTTTGTATGGAATTAAGCCAGAGATTAGGTAAATGATGTAGAAAACTTGAAGCCAGAGATTAGAAACACACCCACCTTTATTTTTGGTTCATTACAACAGCTGGTGTATGGAGTCACAATTAGCCTTTTTTAAGGCCAATTTTTCTATTGACAGAAATATTTAACACTACAAAGCTGCATTTCATAACGTGAGACACAAAACCTTTAATATATAACAGAAAAAGAAATGCATTACGTCCCCCACTCACTGTTGCCATCTAGAAAAGGAAATGCATTACGACAGTATACCTTTTGTATCGTTGAGTGATCGTAATACATGTTAGTGAGATGGTTCTGGCTCCATATTTCAAACCTAATGAGACTGAATTTAGAAATTATCATCTCAGCCAAAATTATCATCTCAGATCTTCAAGTGGGAAATCCCACATTAATTATTCCATAAATTTAACATTGTCACCTGCCATCTGTCCATATTTTTGAGCTTATAGACAATGTCTTCTCATTTTCTAATCACCATTTTTTATTAAATGATGAACCAGAATTATCTATCTGGTTCATCATTTATCTTCTCATTTTCTATCTGTAGCATGTTGGCTTGTTCCACAGATGATGAACCAGCATCCGTCTGTCAAAAAATCTTCATTTGTCACTGTCCTGAGTGAGAGATAGATGACCGAATGAATTGTATTCAGTCATCCATCTCTGATGAAGCATAACTAATGACAGAAATGACGGAACATGAGATCAGGATGACTGATGACATTCAGGAATGACAGAAATGTGAAGAAATTATATATCTATATATGTTGTGTTAACCGCAGGTTGCTTATGTCCATTCTTAAGGATGATGAAGGTCGTACATGAATGAAAAAAAAAATGTAAAACATACCTTGATCCATTGCATCTTCTCTTAATCAAATCGAACAGTCTTGAGGGGAGGCCTTTTTGATCAATACCAGATGACTTCCCGAAGCCTCTCTGAGTAATGGGAGGCTTATGAGAAAAGTTAATTGCATTTGTTTGTGAGAATATCCAGAAAAATCAGAATCAGAATAAAAAATTGATGTCGGACGTTGTCGATGTTGTCGTCCGACGGATAAAATCACTAGGTGAATGTAACTACGTGAATGCAGTGCCACCTAGGGAAATGTACGTGCAGACTCCAACTCGTGAAGATTCGCCGAACTCCAAGCTCCGAAGCGGACGATCGGTGACGATGACGGTGACCTTACGACCCACGTCGGAGCGACGATGGCGACTATGGTGCCGAACGGAACAAGTCCGTAGGGCTCGCACGTAACGGACGGGCTCAGTCCATACCTAGGGGACGCTCAAATTCGTAGTTTTCTCGACACCTTTCTCTCGCCTAAACTAACCCGAGCACAGAGGAGCGCAGTCGAAAATACACTGTAAGATGTAATATAACTGACGAGCAAGGGGAACGGCGTACCTCGTCAGTGGTGGCGTTAGTCGTCGACGTCCTTGTCGGTACACGGCGGAGTGGGCGGGTATGGTGGATGTGTGCTGGTGGCGGGCACGATGTGGGTGGAGTATGGCTCATCAGGCACCATAAATGCTGTGCGGGAGCGTGTCGTTGAGGAGGACGAGGATGAAGAAGTGAGAGAGGCCGCGGTGAAGGTGGGATTTGAGCGACCGGCCCGGTCCAACAGTCACGCTCTTAGAGATAGTAGACGCGACTGTTAGCATGAGGTGGACCGTATGGGCATACAACAGTGATCTGCATGGTCAACACGACCGAGGCCAGACGTCCTTTGGTTGACAGAGAGCATGGTCCAGAGATGTAGCGCAAGCGAAGACCGAGGCAGAATGTCTGTAGGGTGTGGAGCGTGGAAACGCAAAACCAACAAGCAGTGCGTTGTAGGGCCTGGGCGTTAGCCTCAACTGTGTGGAGGTGGCGGCAAGGAGGGTTGAGTCGATGTCGTTGAGACAGGGAAATGGTACGCAGCAATTGAATCAGTTCTATCACATGCCACAGCACGATCCGGACGAAGGATGGAGATCAAACAGCAGGCGAAAGTCACATTGCTTCTAGGTCTACCAAGGTGAGCTCATGGTGACCGTGAGGCTTTTGCGCGGGGAGGGGACGGCAGGTAATTCGTAATATCACCGTCGCTGCAATCAGTCAACATCCGCAAAATATGACGATGCCGACAGTGTTCTGGTCAAAGCGTCAGCACGAGGGAGAAGAGGAGAAGCGGGGTCGCGCTGCCAAGGAAGACAGAACACGAAACGACTAGGCAATCAGACTCCCGCGATCTGGCGTCAACGATGGTGGCAAATAAGCGATGATTCTCCTTCGGATGCCACACGGTGGTGCGCACAGCGATCTACCAGATCTCCATGACGACGAACATGCGGAGTCTTGGATACAAACCGATGGGATGCGATGGTACCCTATTTCCCCTTCCCTCCTCCTCAGTCTCCTTCTTCCCTTCTCCCCTTCTTCCTTCTCTTCTTCCTCTACCCCCTTCTTCTCACGGTGAGACCTGGACACTAGAGTGGTAACTGCCAATACACAATGCCAGATCTGAAATGAACGTGGGGCTCATCATGGCCTTGTATAGGGCCATGATGGGCCCCTTACACAAGTGTCCAACAAGGGGCTCAATAAGGACCCCCCATTTTACAACTTAATTAAGAAAACTACGAAAGAGAAAGAAAACGATACGGAATTAAAACAACACGGACGTGTCACGACGAGTAAGGCTTGTCGTGACAAACACAAAACAGAGGATAAAAACAACGAAAAAAACAGATAACGACGGGTGCGAAAACGTGCTTTACCCGAGGTACTTAAACGTGGGCGTCTTCATGGACTCTTTAGCGTGCCGGTCGGGCTGGACACGGACCGGCGGCGATGCCGGTGATGGTGATGATGTCGGCGACAGCTCTGTTGACGATTTGTCGGCATTGTCAGGATGTGCTCCATCAAAAATGATCCCCAACTGATCTAATGTCTTGTATGTGAGAATATTTCATTTTGTTCTCTCTCTAATGATCCATACTTGGATTATTTAAATATCAACTGTGTACACAAAAAATATTAGCAATATCTTGGAATGTACAAACTTGTGTGTACATAAGACTTCCCACAACTGAGGCATAAGGAATCTTTTGCATTTCATGGCTTTCAAAAAGTGTTCTTCGGACATTGATCAAGGCTAAACTTGTCATTTAGAAATAGGGTTGTCTAGAGGTTTACAATCTTACATGCCTTTTTGTTTCAGGACTTTATCAATATATCCCTTTTGAGAAAAATTTAAGATATTTTAAGAAAAATCACAATATATCTGAATGCCCAATACATATGAAGCTTCACCGAGACCCCTCATCTCAAAATGAGTCGACAAGAATTTCTTCGTGTCGTGAAATAAACCTGTATAATTTGTGGCATGTAATATGTCATCAACATAAAATACAATAAATATATGACTGCGACCACTAAACATATGGTACATAGATTGATTTGCTAAATTTTTCTCAAAAGTGAAAGAGACAATGATTCGATGAAACTTTTTGATACCCTTAACGAGAAGCTTGTATAAGGCCATAGATGGACTTCTTAAATTGGCCAATAATGGTGTTGAGGATCTTGTCCCAAACCTTGATCTGGATGAATAACTCCAAATGATCCATACTAGAAAACTTTAACAAATCGTAATGACATCAACAAAATCATGAAACAAATTACTTAGGCACAGATTGCATCCACGATTCCTTTGATCCTCAAACATGACACGTGGAGCTGCTCATGTGTGCAACCTATAGAAGCATCCACATGGTCCTTGGCATGTTGAATCTCCTCCTATAGGTTGAAGATCTCTATTTAACCTCCGTCGTCATCATTATGTCGTTCTGATCACATCAAGAATGGAGAGGAGCCATGGAGAGAAAGGAAAGAAGGGGGAAGGCCCCTGATCAATTTTGGCCAAGATGAATTTCGTTTAGGGCCTTCCTGAATTTATACTAAGTGGGTATTTTTTATGAAACCCCCCAAACTTAAGTATATCTTCCATCATCCAAAGATCATTTAAGTGTGACTCTCCAGGTGATGGAAATATATGTGGCCAACAAGCCAATCATACATTCCACATCTCGTTCCATACTCATTAATAGAACATAATCATTATAGTGCACGTGTGATGCTTATAATGAAGTCCATGAATACATGATCAGACTTAGTGAATCATGATTGGACATGAGTACTTTGACTACGACTTACGTGTCCCTAATCATGGGATTGTAAACGGTCTTTGTTCGGGTACATCAAGAAGTTCACGAAGATGATTGAGTGGTCAAGATGGGATCGTCCACCCTCAGTATAAGAGCTGACAACTCAAGGAAGCCCATGTGATGAAGTCCTTGGCCAAGGTAGTGAAATATCAGAGAAGAATTCTCCGATGATTTCTGAATGCATCAGTACTAATTCGGATGACCGATTAGGGTTTGACAGTTGACCATGCCCTAAGTTGTCCAAGGAGCATCAAGTGGATGATGGACTATATGTACATGATAACCGATGACGAACCAGTTCCATGAGTGAGTTGATACACACACCTTTGTATCATCTAGAACACGAGGTGTAGCTTGGCACCCCACGTGTTGGAGACTCGACCTATCGATTGGGTTAAAATGGTCTGACATTACTTAATCTATATGATGATATATTTAATTGATTCGGAGGGCGAGTAAAGGTTATTGGGCCACTAGAGTCCTTAACCAGTTTGATATATGGGCCTAGAGGGTCATACGCAAATGGTCTTTTGGACATCGAAAGATTTACTTAAGTTTTGGGGGTTTTATGAAAAATACCCACTTAGTATAAATAGGGAAGGCCCTGAACAAAATTCACCCAAGCTAGAATTGGTCAGGGGCCTTTCCCCTTATTCTCCACTCTCCCTACACCCCTTCTCCATCCCTTATGCGATCGAGACGACATAATGATGATGATAGAGATTGAACGGGGCTCGTCAACAATGAGGAGATTTGACATGTTGAGGATCACGTGGATACGTCTAGATGCTGCACACTTGAGCAGCTCAACTCGTCTTTCTTTGGGATCTAAGAAATCACTGATGTGATCCGTGTGAAGGTACTTCGTTTTATGGTTTTATCGATGTCGTTCGAGTCGGTACAAGTCTTCCACTGCAGAATGTTTTAATTTGTTCATCCATATCAAGGCCTTTAGAATCCAATATGTATAACATGATTTTTTATTCAGGGATCTAAGAACCTATAAAATTATGAGCATCTAGTTGAAGATAAAGTGATCCTTGAATGATAGTATGATTTTATGAAAAAAAGAAATGCTAATTTTTTGTAATCTATATTCATAGAAATATTTATTCCACATGAAATTTATATGACCACTATAATATCTTGAAATACAGTAATATAAAGGGCTAAGAATAAATGTGAGTCGAGTTCTTAGTTTTTTAAGTGTATGAAAAAACAATACTATATACAATAAAATGAATATTATAAATGACGGCGACTAATTTAAAAATAAAATCTGTGGATAGGTGATAACACCCTAATTTCGGTCTTTATTTTCAAGCAATTTAGCACAATTTTATGCATTTAATGAGATTAAAAGGGTTTTTATCATATATTTACATGAAAATAATGTTTTCAAGAAATTTCTGATTTTTCCCTAATTTTTTGTTAATTTTATGAATTTTAATGGATTTATTTGAGTTTGAAACAATTATTTTTAAATGAAAATTGCAGGTTTAAAATTTAATCTTTATGTTAATTAATGTGGGGAGAATTTATGATTTTCCTTGAATTTTCTGGAGTTTTATTTGAATTTTTGGGAATTTATTCGAGGAAGAAATGAATTTTAACTAGGAAAAGGATATATTTATATGGAAAATAAGAGTTTTTAAGCAGTTTCAAAAGTAAAAGGGGTTTTTCATAAAATTTTGTTGCAATTATGCCCTTAAAACAGCTCTCGAAAGTGGCTGTAAGCAGTTAAAATAGTTACAAGGTTTTATTGCAATTAATCAGCAACTTTTTGTTGGTTTTTATGAGAAAAAGGAGGAGAGAGAAAGTGAAAAGGATATGTACACAAATATTTTTTGAACAGCGTCCGTTTGCATGCGACCGTTTTATTAAGGACTTTATTGCAAAATTCCAGGCCACTCTCTCTCCGGGAAGTAAGCTCACCTCCCGTGCTGTGCATGCAAAGTGCATGCACGGGAGGTGACGTGGCATCTTATGAATGGCTTACGTTTAAAAAACGTAGAGGTACGTGCAAATTGCCAAGTATTATATTTTTTTTTATTGTTTTTCTTTATTTTTTATTCTAGGCCAAGGGGTACATGGCACCACGAGAACGAACCCGCCGTTTGAAGTTCAAAAGTCGTCAGCCAATGAGAAATCGATACGTCAGTGCGTGTTTTAAAAGAAAATAACTAAATAAATGGTTATAAATCCAATGGTTAAAATTGATTTAAATTCATCTATTCATAACTTTTGATCATGAGGTCCGATTGAGATGATTTTTTTATGGATTTACTCATCTTGACCCCCTCTTTCTATTTGGTTGGATTTCAGAGCAATCCCACATTGATAGATAAAAATTAATTATTAAGTGGGGGTAAAATGGTGATTTTCATCATGTAACCTAAGTATAAAAGCTGGATTTCGAGAGGAGGAGCTCATTCTTGATGGTGCTCTATCACAGGTGCAAGACAGAGAGGAGCTCCAGCTTGGATCAACCTATTTGGTACTTTTTCCTTCTTTGTATTTGAATTTTTTGTGTATTTTGGATGATGTTAGTTTAATTTCTTGATTGTTCTTCTTGACTCTGGTCTGAACTTCTAAATCGCTTGGCTTGAGCGGCATGTACAAGCCTTACTTGGATTGATAGGAGAAATTGAGAGATTTACCTAGCTATTCCAAGTGCACATTGAAAAAAACTATAAAAAACTTCAATTTCTAGAAGATTAAATTTCCCATTTTATTATCCAATAGAGTAGTTATTTTTGAATTATCAAACCTAAAGAAACAACCAAAACAAATCAAAACTTTCTCCTCTCAACCTCTCTAATTGACCCCTTTTACACTTTTCTTTGGATCAAAGAAGCCAATTTAGAGCCCCATATTCTTCTATTCCTCTCATCTCTCCTACCTCCCTTTCTAAATTTCTCATTTAATTAGGTCAACTTGATCTTCATTGAAGATCAAATTAACTTTAATTAGTGTCAAATTATTCAATTATATCGACAATTGAATTAACTTACTAGCTTCCCTTGGACGATACACTTTACTTATCACCATACATCTTAAGTTAGGGTTTTATACATTTTATTGTATAAGCTAAAATTAACAATGACAAGCGGTTTAAAAATTGAAAAATTCACCCCTATTTTTGGCTTATCAATAGGTAAACTTAACCATTCTGAAGAAAGATTATTTTGAATTACATTAGAAACTAGAAATGGAATATAATAAATATTCCATGGGTTAAGATACAAATTATCTCGCTTAGGTTGATATTTCATTAATAATACACATATTATATCAGTAAAGACAATTATCTTGAATTGAGTTTGGAAACAAAGCATAATATCTCCAAAAAATATTAAAAAAAATAAGATGACCACCATTACTCATAATGATGCCTTTTTCTATGTACTTAAACTCAGTTATGTTTTATATCTTAGGGCACACATACTGAATACATTTATAGCATTCGAAAATGTACAAACTCTGTCATTCATTGTAAGATAGGGCCCACCATTATTATTAGGTTTTAAAATATGACTAAGATATAATCTAAATTGTTGAATATAAATGTTTTTGGAAGATAGTTAAATGCCTTGATTTACCTACTTTAAACTAATCATACCATATAATCTCTTACATGTTTCCTCATTAAGGATAATTCAAAATCTACAAATGGGAGAACAGCTTATTCATGCATTATAATTATGAAATATAATTTTCTTAAATTAATAATAATTATACTTCAATCTATTGATAAACAGGATATGGGGGTAAAATTTTTTGTTTCTAGGTTCTGATTAACAAAATGGATATTATTTAATTTTTTACCCAGTAAATTGATAACTGGTGAATTTCATACTAGATAAAGTCAAATCACTAAGAGTATGTATTGCAATAGCGAGTTGTTTGGTTCATGCGTATATATCTTTAATATTAGTATATTCTTATATATATTGTTGAAATTTTTAGGGTGTTTTAATATTTTTTGTAAACTTATAATTGTTGGGTTTTGGTATTGAAGACTAGAAAAAGTTTTTATGCAAATTATAATGCACATTACATATATGTGTTTTACTAGCCATATTTACATGTTATCATAATTAAATGGACATAAATGACTTGCACTATAGTTTTATGATTGTTTTTAATTTTTTAGTTTTTTTTTCATGACATAAGCCTCATTGCATTGAAGAATTTTTTTG
The DNA here is from genome assembly GCF_029677425.1 of Wolffia australiana. NCBI lineage: Eukaryota > Viridiplantae > Streptophyta > Magnoliopsida > Alismatales > Araceae > Wolffia > Wolffia australiana. The sequence goes on along the minus strand of NC_135848.1, from coordinate 6,099,341 downwards.
CAGGGCATAAATACTTGGCTAGAGGTCTTTAATGCTTTTATTAATTTTTCTCAAATTTATCCATATTTTTATATTTTTATGAAAATTATATACCCAAAAAATAGTTTTTAGAATTAAAAGAATATATTTTAGAATTTATTAGACATTTAAAAGTTTTTTTTTATTTAACATTATGCGGCGTCCACGTCATTCGCCCGAAAATTCGGGCGAATGATTGGAAGTGCCAAACAAGCCTTTTATAGGCTCATTATGGCATCACAATGCAAGATGCCATATTGAGCAAATCAATGGTTCGATGATTACTGCGCGCGGACGGCTCAAGGAAAAAGTTAAATTTGTTTTTTTTGTTGTTTTAGCATTTTCATGCATTAAATGCACGCGGATATTTGATAGATGTGTGCAATAAATACATGTACCAAATCCATACTCTGCGTTGAATTATTAAAGATGTAAGACAGAAATTTCATTATTTTTTTACTAAATGAGAGCTGACGCAGTGACGTGGCACTCTCCCGGCTGCTAAAAAGGTATAAGCTCTCTTTCTCTTTTATCAACGGTAATGATTTTGTTGTTTCTTGCGCAGAACGACGTGGTAGTGCGAGATTTGGAAGCGGCAAAAACAAGGTGGCGAATTAGAAAATGACATTTCTAATTGCGTGGAGAAGAGATAAAAAAATATATCCAATGGCTATGATTAATCACCAGTAAAATGGCGATATCTTGATATCTAGCTGTCTGATTGCGCCCAAATTTTGAGACTAGGTTTGTCTTTTCACCCTCTACGATCCATATAGTTGGATCATTATATAGAGGTTGGGAAGCTCTCCCCCAGGAATTTGGCCAGGAAGGACACATGTGTTGCTTCTGAAGTTGGCAGATCATGGTTCAAGCATTAAAGTTGTTAGTTTCTTCTTCAGTATTTGAACTTCTTCTTGACCGAATTCAAAATTCCAAGGTCTGGGCAAAATGTACATGCCCTTGGAGTTATTTGAATGGTAAAAAGCATTCAAATTTGAATCTGATCTTGAATTCTTAGTTCTACATTGATTCTCATCTCATATTGCATCTTAGATCCCTAGATTAGGGTCAAATTTCATCTTTAATTCATTTTCTCCCATTTTTTTTACTTTCTCTCTCTATATCTGGAAATTGATTATTTGAAAATTCAGTTCAAAATTTAAAATACCTAAATCCAAAATTTCATTGAAAAATTCATTCGTCTTCAAGCCCAATTTCAAAACCTCTTTCTTGCTTATAAATTCCCAATTTTAATACAAAAAATTGTGTTGATAAATCAGATTGATTTAAATATTGGTAATCTGAATTAATCTGATATAAGAATTAAAATTATCCTATCTAGAGTGTCTTGTCCAAAAATATTTAGATCACTATGAAACTTATGCTTAATTTTGATTAAAACAAACTAATGGCCTATTAACTGAAGAATTAATTCATTCCTGAATTAATTCATTGTAATTCAATAAAAATTCTGGCATAGTGGCTCCCCGTGGTTTGACCCCTTTCTTATCCTAAAATTTCTATATTTTTAAAACGGGAATTCTATAAATGTATTCTATAAAACGACACTTCTAACTTGCATTTAACAACACCAAATTTAGGCTTATCCCAACAGAAGCAATGATTGATTCCACATCATTTTTTTAAGAATACACATCATGTGTACCTAGTGAGGAACTTATTGCAATCTTTACTTGCTCCCTTGGAGATTTTTCTGAAGCCATTAACATGTCCTGCTTCTAGAAGTATCCACGCAATTCAAGGTACTCATAGATCTCCACTTCTTCTCCAACTCTTCTTGAAGCTCTTATAGATCTTCTTACTATGATGACACCCTTCTTGGCTGAATGGAGAAACATAGGAGAAAAGGGGGATAGCCGGCTAAATTTGGTTTCTTTCTTAACTAATTCAAGGTCATCACATTCTGGATTCTCTTAGCATGTGTTTCCATTTGTATGTGTTGATTAATTTGAAAATGCATAAAAAAAAATGAATTTAAATTACTTTTTCATAACAGATCCCACAAATTATGTTCCTTAAACATTCCAAATCAAAAAATCTTAAATACTGTCTAAAAATTGATTGCTTAAAAAAGTGAGGTATTTTTATACTATTTTCCATTTAATCATTTATTTAATTGCATAAACAAGAGAAAAAATATTCTAAAGTGTATTTATAATGCCATTTAATGGAGTGTAGTTAGAGGATATTCTGACTTCTGTTCAATACTATTATAATGCCATTTTTGCCATTTTTGCAAGTCCAAAAGTTGCAAGTTGCAAACGGATTTGAAGACTAGAACGGATTCATTGTATCTCATATTTTCTGCGTATGTAGTTGCAAATTGCTATACCTTCTTTAGTTTTAAGTATAGCTCATCAATATGCGTTGATGTATGAACCAATCGTTGCAAACCAAATTATGCTTCTTAGAACCATGAACCCACCTAGAGGTAGTGCCCCGCCCCAAGACTGCTTTGGGGCAGGACCCAATTGTCTTGAAGGTACGGACACGAGAACATCTCGTATCGTATAGAGTCACCCTCGTTCGAACCGTTCAATCATCAATGACTACTTCGAACACATTGGTGATGGGTACTATGCATGCTTACTGTGCCGTGAGAAGAACCCGCACAATAAGAGAAAAGCAATCAAGCGGCAGGCCGACAAGAGCACCAACGTATTTTGGACTTGGATTCCCCCAGTGCAAAGGTCATGAAGCAGTGGACGATCCAAATGCATGGATGCATGAAGGAAGAGGTGAAGAAGCTGTGGGAGAACATGGACAGAGTGTCCCTCACTATAGATGCGTGGACTGCGAAGAATGGTACTAGACTTCTAGGCATCACCATTCATTGGGTGGACAAGAAATGGGTGTACCAAGAGCGGGTACTTGCCATCCAAGAGATCGTCAACAAGCACGATGGGGACACCATGGCGTCCATCGTTCTCCAGGTCCTGGAAGAATTCTTTCAGCGTCCAAAGGTCATCATTCAACATCAAACATATCTTTGTAATTAAACATGTGATTTTATACGTGACTTGTGTTTATTCAGGTTTATGTTGTGACTACTAACAACATCTCTGCGAATAAAAGGATGTTATCAGTGATTGCAAAGAAGATAAAGAGCATCAACCCGACGTTTAGCGCCAGAAGGCATGTCCCATGCGTTGCACACATTATGAACATTGTCGTACAAGCAGCAATAAAAAGCTTCGACAGTCCTTCGGCCCAAGTAGTAGAGCCCGATGAAGGCAATGTGAGCAGGACAATAGACCCGTATGACAGCGACGAAGACAACGATCATGGAGATATATTCTCAGCATCTAACGATAATGACGGAGCATGTCGGTTGTTATATTTGGGTGATGTTGCGAAGGTGCGGACACTAGTGCGTAGTATTTGGAGCTCTACGCAATAAAGAGAGGAGTATGCGAAGGCATGTGAAGACAGCCATGAAGTCGAGGACTATAACATGGTCATGTTGGACTGTCCGACCTGCTAGAACAGCACTTATGCTCTGTTATCATCCGCCATCAAGAAACGTGATGATATTGATGAAGTGTCAAAGAATTTTGGCTGAAAGGCAGAGTCGACGAAGATTTCAAAGGACGAGTAGGATTTGGTGAAAGAATTCTGTTGCATGTTTGGCCGGTTTGCTGTATCCACAAATCATGTTTGCAAGATAGTGATGCCAGCCATATGTGATGTATTATTTCTCAAAGACGGTCTCAGTCGCCACTTGGAGGTGGTCCAAAAAATCAAAGAGGGCACTTTTTTCACCTACATACGGTGGTCGCATGAAGGAGATCGTTCTAACATGGCGCAAGCGTGTAAGGCAATGCAACACAAGCTAGCGCAATATGGAGAAATCTTGTGGGCGAATGATGCAATCACCGGCGCGGCGTTGATGGGCCCATTCCACAAAGGATCAATGCTCCTTCAGGGCATTAGAGAACCAACCATTGCATATGTACGGTCTTTATTACCATGTGACTCGCCGAGGCATGCAGAGAGTGGGCACGTTGAAACTAAGTACTCAAAAGTTAGAGAGTTGGACTCTTGGCTACAGAGCACTATGCAAAAAGTCCAATTGGCACCTGTGTCAACGAGGTCGACATTAAACGAGTTCAACCAATACCTAAAAGAGGTTGTGCCTAATGGGGGAGTGTTCACCCCACTATCTTGGTAGGCCAGCACAAAGGCGAAACGCTTCCCCTTACTTGCCTCCATTACAAGGGAGTTGTTGTCCGTATGTGCAACAAGCGCTTCTACTTAGTGCATGTTCTCGTCGGTAACGCCATTGTCACGTACAAGAGAGAATGTTTGTCGCCGATAGCATCGAAACACTAATCATTGTAAAGTGTTGGTTGTGTGCCGACAACAATAGATGGTAAACTGATGTGGAGCTGGATTCGGATGGCGAAGATGTCTTGAATGGATAGTCCCATCTGCTCAAGGTACACATCACGTAGATTGTCTACCTTATATGCAAATTTTACACAATCACCGTGTTTTATTTGTTCTTTTTTGCTATGCATGTGATGACCAAGTAAGCACAAACCGTTCACGGAGCCGTGGGTAAATTTTAAGGCATAGGGTGTATTTTGACGGTCAAATATTACAAAAGTACTCAATTTTGTTGCACAATTCTTCTGTTAAAAATTTTCAACATTTTCCTATGAAATTCTAGAATTTTTCAACATTAAAAATTTACACTTACCCAATGTAGAGACTTCTAACTTAGTAATATACATATTTAAAATTTTCACTTAATTCACTAATATAAATATTAGGTATTTAAACCATGTTAAAGATCCAGATAGTGTGGGCATCTTTTGCTAAAAAGTTTCAACATTTTCCTGTAAAATTCTAGAATTTTCCAACATTAAAAATTTACACTTACCTAATGTAGAGACTTCTAAATTATTAATATACATATTTAAAAGTTTCACTTAATTCACTAGTATAAATATCAGGTATTTAAACCATGTTAAAGATCCAGATAGTGTGGGTATCTTTTGCTAAAAAGTTTCAACATTTTCCTGTAAAATTCTAGACTTTTCCAACATTAAAAATTTACACTTACCCAACGTAGAGACTTGTAGATTAGTAATATACATATTTAAAATTTGCACTTAATTCACTAGTATAAATATTAGGTATTTAAACAATGTTAAATTTGCAATAAAATTAATAGTATCATATTTGACTACATTGTGTGTCTGTAAGTCTTTAAATCATGTTCTAGATCAACATAGTGTGGGCATTAATTGCAGAATTTTCAAGATTTCCCTAACATATTCTTGATTTTTCCAACATACTTAATATTTAATTGTATAATTTTCATTAGAGTGTGGGCATTAGCTGTAGACCTTTCAACATTTTCCATGAAGCTTCTTCATTTTATCAGGTATTTAGTTGCGGATAGGTAGACATCTTCCACATACATGCTATAACTTTAGTAAAAATGAGCTTCTAGTTTCTTTTCTAATTTTGAGAAAAATATTTTAAATATTCCTTAGTTTCCATAAAAAAATTCAGGTTACATGTTACTCGATTATGAATCCAAATAAATTATTTATAGGGGCTTAATGAATCAATTTTAATTTTTGTATAGTTTTCCTACTCAAATTTGGACAATATAAAGTAGAGGGGCATTTCTCTAATAATGTCACATGCAGCATCCGTTTGTGCGCCCAACATAATATAAGGGTTTATATGAAAAATGACTGGATCGACTTTGAACCTTAAAAAAAATTATAAATCTACCATATGGGACTGCGACGGATTCGAAAAAATATCCGGACATCGGTTATCGATATCCGGATATCGGTAACCGATATCTGATATCCAAGATCCATCTCGTTTGTGGATCACCTATATCCGTCCACACTTCAAAGATGGATACCAACCGATATCTGATATCAGGTACCGTCCCAGTTTTAATGCCGACATCGTATATCGGTTGTCCAATATCGGATATCGAACAGATATCAGTTGGACAAACACGTTTCTCGTTCTCTCTCCCTCTCTCACTCTAATCTCCCCCTCTCTCCCTCTCTCTCTCACCCTCAATCCAGCTCTCACTCTCTCAATCTCATTCTCTCCCTCTCTCTCACCCTCTCTCCATCTTGTTCCCTCTCTCTCTCTCCCTCTATCTCACCCTCTCTCCATCTTGTTCCCTCTCTCTCTCTCCCTCTCTCTCACCCTCACTCCATCTCATTCTCTCTCTCTCTCACCCTCACTCTATCTCGTTATATATCTCGCTCTTTTCCTCTCTCTCACCCTCACTCCATCTCAATCTCTCCCTCTCTCTCACCCTCATCCTATCTCCCTCTCCCTCTCACCCTCTCACTCTCCTCTCTTCCCGTCGTTCCCTCTTCTCTCTCACCCTCACTCCATCTCATTCTCTCCCTCTCTCTCACTCTCTCTCCATCCCGTTCTCGCTCTCTCTCTTTCCCTCTCTCCATCTCGTTTTCTCCCTCTCTCTCACTCACTCTCCATATCGTTCTCTCTCTCTCTCTCTGTCTGTCCCTCTCTCCATATCGTTCCCTCTCTCTCACCTTCTTCCTCTCTCCCTCTCACCCTCTCACTCTCCTCTTCGCAGTCGTTCCCTCCCTCTCGCTCTCACCCTCTCTCCCGCTCTCACTCTCTCCTCTCTCTCCTTCTCTCTCTCACCCTCTCTACTGCTCTCACTCTCCTCTCTCTCTCCTTCTCTCTCTCACCCTCTCTCCCGCTCTTACTCTCCTCTCTCCCCCTAGTTCTCTCCGTCTCTGTCTTACCCTCTCTCCCTTCTCTCACTCTCCTCTCTACCTCTTGTTCTTTCCCTCTTCCTCTCACTCTCTCCCATTCTCACCCTCATTCTCTCTCCCTCTCTCACGCTCTCCCTCTCTTCCTCCCCCACTCTCTTCCTCTCTCCTGTTCTCCCTCTCTCACTCTCTCTCATTCTCGCTCTCTCTCTCTCTCTCCCATTCTCACCCTCATTCTCTCTCTCTCCTCTCACCTGATCCTATCCCTCTCTCTCTCCTCTCACCTGATCCTATCCCTCTCTCTCTCCTCTCACCTACTCCCTCTCTACCTCTCGCAGTCCCTTTCCTTTCGCACTCTCTCCCTCTCACTTCTGCCTGTCCCTCTTTCAACCTCTCACTCTCTCTCTCCCTCTCTCCTCTTTCAAACTCACAATCTCTCTCTTACTAGTCTCGCCCTCTTGCTCACCCTCTCACTCTCTCCCTCTGACATTATCTCCGCATTGCACTATCTTAGGCTTACTCTGTAATTCTCCCTGTCTCTTTCTCCCACTTTCACCATGTCTCACTCTCATTCTCTTCATGTTTCACTCTCTCACTCTCTCCCTCTATCACTCATTATCTCCCTCTCACGCTCCCTCTCCCTCTCTCCCCCTCTCATTATTTCCCCCTTTTACTGTCTTACTCTCTCACTCCCTTCCTCTCTCCTTCTCACACTCTTTCACTCTCTAATTATAGTCCTGTAACTATTTCTCTCTCTCTTTCATTACCAAACACTACTTCTGAACCCAGAGGTGACATTCACATGGTATCTAGTTTGATGTAATGATTAGACCAAGTCAACCTGACATTGACTTTTACATTGCCTAGTCAACATGGCCGACCAGAACCGGACCGGATTGAGACCAGACCAAACTTCAGGTCTAGGTTTAGGTTTTTTGCAAAACCGGACAGCGACCGGACTGTACCGTATCCTTCCATAAATGTGACTGTCCACTTGTGGCCATAACTCTAGCACCTTATTAGAGGGGTATTTTTCTCAACAACCCACATATGTATTCGTCTGGAGCGCATAGATATGAAAATATTTGAATCATGCTTTTTTGGTCTCATCGAAACAAGAATAATACAGGCACGCTGAATGAATAATGTAACATAATATGCAAATTTTATATCCTACTTTGATATGTATCGGATTTCACACATATGTTCTACGATGGGTTGGTTTGCAAAGATGGCTGCACTCTAGCTCACTCAAGAATGGGACAACAATGGTACCTTGACAAACTCATTCTGATCTTAGAAGTAATGCATTGGAATCCTGAAGAACAACCACGAACGCTTACATGGGTGCGCCTACGGTGCATCTTAGTGTGTTCTTTCACGGCTCGTTGCTACTGTCGGCTTCCGGAATGGAACCATTTTCTGATGATTGAATCCGAACCCCCCACATCCAAAACCAACCGAAATAATTTGAATCTCCAATAGAAGATCCACCACAAAATGTTTTTTCATGTGAAATATGTTACTTTACGTTTATACTACGAAAATAATATCTATCTGTCAAACACTTCTATTACTTTCATATGGGGGTCAATTAGTTACAAAAGTCGGATCTCGAGTTTCCGAAATGAATGTAGAAAGCCTATATTTTCTCTCCAGCGTCGGTAATCATTAGTCCGGGTATGGTGTTTTATATTTAACATTTATTTCGACCATCTCTGGTCACCCGTCACTGTCTCTTGTTTAATTGCCTTTAATTTCCTTAATAGAAAGATTAACGAAATAAATCTAATTGTAGAATATCGATCGAGTTCCAGGACTGCTTTCACATTAACTGTATCCGAAGAACAGGTAGAAAATAAGATAAGTCTGCTAATTTGCGACTAAAGCAACGGAGACCGCATCATTATGATACATTAAGTTGGTTTACTGCGGTGCTTCAATAACCTCCTGAGTTTACGAGCATCATAATGTATGTATTAAAAAGTTAATAATTAATACAACGACTCTGCCAGAAGTGATCAATTTAAAGTCACTCAGTTCGCCGTAGACGGCATTTGGGCTGTGGACTCATTGACCAATGTTATGATAACATAGCGCTGGCCTGAGAATATCAACTGCTTAACTTAACCTCGAAACCGCATTAACAGTTTGTTGGCATGTGGTTATTAGGCAGACGTAGAAACTTAGAAACTTCGTGTTGATTAGGCTAATTATCATAATGCTAATGTTTGAGCCGTATAATTTTCTTGTGACTATATTTGTACCGGTTAACTACAAATAAACAATATATGCATTACGATTCCTTATTCATAATGCCATTAACGACTAAGGTTTTCTAGCTCTGTCAATACCAGCCAACATTTCCTTCTTACATTTCCTTCTTTCTGAACGGCATTAACTATCATTTGCCGATTCCTGCCGCTACACGTCATTGCCGGATTATTGAAAATATTCCCAGAATCTCCTGCATCTATACCTACTGCTATCTCCTTCCCAAATCCACAAAATCAATCTCCTGAATCCATCTCCTTCGCAAATCTACTAAGTATATCTCCTGAGTTTATCCCCTTCCTAAATCAACTTAATCCATCTCTTAAACATATCTCCTTCCTGATTACATGTAATCCATCTTGTAAATCTATTTCCTTCCTGATTACATGTAATCCATCCTGTAAATCTATTTCCTTCCTGATTACATGTAATCCATCTTGTAAATCTATTTCCTTCCTGCGAGCACCGAATCTCTCTACTGAGTATATCTCCTTCCAAAGTTTACCTAATCTATCTCTTTTTTCCCACCCTTCAGTAATTAGTGGCGTGACCTGGACAAAGCGGTGCCAGTAAACATCATATGAGATTATCTAGGCTCCGTTGACAGTATCCATCCATAAGTGCGCGTCATCAAGATGCTTTGTGATTAAGATCTGGCTGAAAACAGTGCTGAGTCCAAACCGCTCCGGGCAGTTTCATTCAGAGGTGAGCACCAAATTAAAAACTTGGGTTTGAGCAGTTTATCTAATCAGTCAAGAATACTAAATCAGAAACTGGGGTGTATACGCTCGAGCTTTTATTGCTGGGAATTATTTCACTTGTAGACCTTTTTATGTATTGTCGTTTGGCTGACCTTTTCACTTGTCGACCAGTGTATTTTCATATACACTTATTCCCATTCAAAGTCGGGGAACAACTAGCAGCTTATCCAGGTAGGCGCATCTGTCTCACCAGTACTTCGCTGACTTGCGGCAGGCCAGCCTTGACAGTTATCTATGAGTGTCTATTTAAAGCACCAGTACTTCGCTGAGCCATACTTCAAGAAGAACATAGAAAATCAGCTTCTCTTCCACAGTCGCCATATTCTCGTCCTACTAACTTCTCTGCGGTTGTAAGTCGCTCTGACCTCGTCTATGACCCTTCTATTTTCTCCTTGTCGAGTATGCTTCGTAGATTCTTTTCAATATTTGATCCCAGCTGAATCTACGTTCTGCTTAGGTAGAATAACCGTCTGAAAAAATATTTCTTATGCAGAGATCGATCGCCAGGGTGGAGGAGTACAGAATCCTCAAAATTAGAAGTTAACTGGAACTCACTAAACTCCGAGTTTTGTGTATTGAGTTTCTTTTTCAACTAGACTTGCACGAACTTAAAATGAGCGCTATGGGACGTCTCTTATGGATTTTAAATTGCTTCGTATTTTAGAGATAGTGAGTAGCCTTTAATATGGATTTGTATTTTGTTCGATAATGAGACGCATAATAAACCATGCGTCTCATTAAATATTTGTATTTCTTATTATGTATGTAAGCTAGATGGCTTCAGAGATGATGGAGGAGCTCATGCTCGCGATTGTAACAATAGCCGTATATTGGATCACGTCGGGAGTTTATCATGTACTGGTGAACTCCAAAGACGAGTATCGTTTGTTTCCCAAGGGCGTGAAAGAGACCGAAAACCTCGCCACTCCAAGAGAAGTCTTCAAACAAGTTCTCACGAACCAGGCCATGCAGATGGGCCTCGCCATCTTCCAATTCATGGTACCTCTCCTAATCTTATAACTACGGTTAGCGGACGGATAACATGTTTAAGGAGACGGAACTTAATCTATCTTCCCTTCTCCCGTTGGAAGGGAAAACGGAACAAAACCCCTTACTGGCTTTCGTTCTGTCAACGATGCAAATCCACTGCTATCATCTCTCCGTCCACCACCACTCCATCCAATCCGTTGGATGGAACGGACAATAAACTTTTATTTGACGTCATCGTCTTTCTCAGCGCCCTCCTCTTTTTATAATACCCACTTGTGCTAATACCTGCCCGATTTGATGACGATGGTGCAGTTCTTAAGAAAACTTACTGGCTCGGGAATCAGCAATGAGCCGACGTCGTACCTGAAGACAGCACGGCAATTTTCAGTAGCCATGCTTGTTCTGGACGCGTGGGAGTACTTCTGGCACCGTTTGACCCACGAGAACCGCTTTCTATACAAACACGTCCACGCACTACACCACCAGTTGGTTGTGCCTTACTCTTACGGAGGGCAACATATCCACCTAGTGGACGCCTTTGTGGGGCAGCTGCTTGGTAGCTTAGTCTCCTTAGTTGTCACCGGTATGTCCCCAAGAGTAGCGACGGTGTTCTTCAGCGTGTTGGCAGTCAAAGTGGTGGATGATCACTGCTCTAGGTGGTTCCCCAATTGGAACCCGTTCCGCAAGTACTTGGGCAACAACACTGCCTTCCATGGAGTTCACCACCAGCTGCAAGGTGCAAAGTACAACTATTCTATTCACTTTCTTGTAACATGGGACCTTTTACTGGGCACTTACCTGCCCTTTAGTGTGGAGGAGAGGAAGGGGGGAGGGTACCAAATCTACACCGCTAAGGATGACTGATCGGTGAGGAAGAAAATCACTCGTTTGTTCCTTATCATTCAAAAACTGTATGTAATGATCCTTTGATCCCTTTCTCGTTTCAATTAATTTTGAGAGAACGTGACACAGCTGTACCCCCTTGTGATCTGCATAGGATTTACTGTACTGAGAAAACATTTTGTTCTGCTTTATGATGAACATGAATTAAATGGGAGACATGTACACATACCGTCTTGCATAATTTCATAACCCGTCAGATGTCTCCAAACTTCTTGAGTGTCGCTCACATTCAAATACGTATCTGTGTCTCTGGTGCATAGATTTTGATAAAATAACTTGAATATTCTATGAGAACTCCCACTTTTTCCTGACCCACCTGGTTCGACATTGAATATTAATTCAAAGAAACAAAGAAAATAATATTGACTACAGAAAAAATCATCTTGAGACACATTGATGGGGACATGTATTCCATGTGATACCAGGGTCTAATATGCCAAGTCTCATTTACCCAAAAAATACATTGAGAGGTCGTTTCATAATACATCAATCACATTAGTTAAGCAAATAAATTTATATTGTTCATTACAATAATAACGGATAATAAGAAAAATAATTTATCATTTATAAAAATAGAGTAACAATTGACAGGAACAAGAATTCTCCATCCATGATGCCGTTTAGAAGAGAAAAAATAGATGGATTTCGCATGCCGTTGAGAAAAGAAAAAATGTTATGCATATAACGATGAAAGTCTGAATTGTGAATCATCCATCCAAGCCTCTCCTTGGGCTGAGAAACTAAAAAATTAGGGTTAAATCATGTCGTATATATTTTTTAGTTCTACCGATAAATTTATTGAAAACTATACTCATGTAAATCTATATAGTGAATTGTGTGGATGGTCTAATAATCACAACTAAAATGCAAATTTGAATAGCAATTTGGTATCTTGAGGGTGATGCCAGGACCCAAGAAGGGGCTAAGCTAACTTAGGTCTTTTCAAATTTATATACTCTAATAAATTTAATCACGTGAAATCCATTCAATCAATCTAGGGAATGATGTACAAGAATCTAGGGGAAAATAATAAATAAAAATTCCTTTAATTTTAAATGGGAAGAAGTAAAACTTTCCCATAGATTTCATAATCCATCAATGGTAAATCCAATAATTAAATTTCCTCCATCATTTCAACATCAAAAAAAGTATACAAAATTATTTTAGATATCTGAAAACAGATTACTCAAAATATTTAGAATATTAATTTTTTTCTTCATCTACATTTAAGCTCTGGTTAAATAATCCATTAATTCAGATATAAATATCCAAGGTAGTCAGAGTAATCCATGTTGGCCATTATGTTTCACTAGAAAAGTGGTGTTTAATTCAAAACTCGTGGAGTCCTAACTCAATGATTTCCCCATTGACAAGGTGGTGAAAATTCATGTCTTTATATACATGAAGGGATTCATCCAATCCATGTGTGAGTTTTATACTTTGAACCATATATAGTTGGTTATCTTCATGTACATAATTCCTGATACTAATAAACATGCCATAATTACCATAAACCTATTAAATTTAAATAATCCACTTTGAACATTCATCACAATGCATACTCAGGTATTTCACTAAAATGCACTGTCTTAAACTTGAATCTTGCCCATTTTGATGAACTTGAAAATGTCGATGATGAATAACTTCCTCCTCCTTTCTTTAAGTAATAATAAATATGATGATGGCTCCCCCTACATACAAGCTCCCCCTATGCAATAGATCCTCCAGAAGAATAGTCCTGCTACACAATATGTCCTCCAAAATAATACCTCCCCCTACACAATAGATCATCCTAAAGAATAGTTCCCCCTACACACTATGTGATCCTCCTAAAAAATTGCTCCCCCACAATATGTGCATCCTATGTCTATAAGTTTAGTACTCGTAAAACACAGTCAAACCAGGCTGTATCCTACATAGTAATGGGAATGTGTGAGAAAGGTTTAAGGGAAAAATCCACTAAAAATTTTAAAAAAATCACGGTTTGGCACCAGCAAAATAAAAAAATACTGAAAAATATTCTAAATCCATGTGCTTCTTATTAATACATCGAACTATAAAAAAGATAAATTAAAATTAAAAAATCCAAGACTAAACTTCATAAATTTTCAAGTATATAAATATCATTTCAGACATTTTTATTCATTAATTAAATTTGAGCTAAAATAGAAAGTAATTTAATTTATCTTTAAACTATTTAATCAGTGGAAGATTTATTTCTTTTTGAAATCCAAAAATAGTGGTTATCATTTCAATTATTTAAATAGAAAATAATGATTTCATAAATGGAATATTTTCTTCAAACATGAATATAAATTATATTTTAATTTTATTTTTATATAAAAATTAATACAGTTGAAAAATATCAGAGATAAAATTACATGAATGTGATTTTGTGACTTCTTCATGCAAATGCCGGAGAGAATATTGATTTTTTTTACACCAGTTTTGATGCTCTAGTTATATTCCTTTATACTAGATGCTGTTCCATATGCATACATTTCCAAGCTAAAGTAGCAGCTATAAACGAATTAGCTACAAACATGTTTGATAACAGCAGAATGAGGGAATCCATTTAACCACAATGAAAATTATAATCAAACTTTTTTACTTTAACGCCTGTGCGTGGAAGCCAGCAACATTAAGCCTATCTCATGACTCAAAACATGATGTAATTAGGTGGTATGAACTCCTAACATCAAGAATATTATTTTCAAAAACCCATCTGATAACACCCTAAATTCCATATTAAATTCAGCAAATTAGCACAATTTTGTCCATTTAAAGATTTTAAAATAGGCCTGTTATCATATATTTCATGTCAATTACTTTTCAAAGTGAATATTGATTTTCCCTAATTTTCTAATAACTTGTGAGTTTTAGGGAATTATTTAAGCTTTGAAACACTCTATTAAAATAGAAATGGCATCTTTACAAATTAATTTAAATTTTAATTAATGTGGGGAGGAATTACTGAATTTTCTAGATTTTTCCGAAATTTTATTGAATTGTTTGGGAATTTATTCGAAGAAAAAATGAAATTTTAAATGGAAAACGGATATAACTATAAAGAAAATAGTAGTTTAAATCAATTTCTAAAGGCAGAGGGAATTTTCTGGAACTTTGGTTGCCAATATGCCCTAAAACAGCTCTCGTTCGTGAATTATAGGAGTAAAAATCCAATAAAAATATTTGCAGGGTTTTATTGAATTAATCCGAATTTTTTAATGATTTTTCTATGGTTTTTTTAGGAAATATGGAGACATAAAGCGGAGGGTCATATGCATAAATATTTTTGGGCGGTGTCCATTTGTGCTTGCCAATTTAACCATGAACTTTTCAACATAAAGTCGAGAAAATGCCACGTGGCAAAATCTCGGCCGTCGAAAAGGAATCTGATGGCTTTGATGCGGCCAGCAGAAGTCCTTTCTTTGGGTGGTAAGTTCACTGCCCGTGCTGTGCATATAAAATGCATGCATGGGAGGTGACATGGCCAAATCTGATTGGCCGACGGAAGTAAAAACGCACAAGTAAGTGTGTTTTGAAACATATTCCTTTCATTTTTGTCTCTTTCTTTTGATTTCAGGACAGGGGGTACGTGGGCTGCTGAGGGAGGAGGCACATAAAGGATTTTAAATTTATCCAGCCTATCAGTGATTGACACGCGATTGTATGTATTGAAAATTTTAAATTAAATAAATGAAAATTGATCCAAGGACTCAAATTGGCCAATTTTCATTTATTAATAACTTTTGATTTTGAAGTCGGATTGAGCTCAATTTTTTATGGATTTTCTCATCTCAACCTTATCTTTCTATCTTTAAAATTGGATCATTTAATCAAGCCTACATCGGTGGATAAAAATTAACTGCTTATTGGGGATAAAATGGGAATTTTTACCATTAAACCTTAAGTATAAAAGCAGAAATTCGAGTTGAGGAGATCATTCTGAAGGGGACTCTTTAACAGATGTAAGACAGAGAGGATAACCAGAATGGATCATCTGAATTTGGTATTTTTACTTCATTTTATTTGAATATTATTGTAATATGGATTATTTCTTCGTGAAACTTGTTGATCTCGGTCTAAACTTCTAAATCGCGTGGCTTGAGCAGCATGTACAAGCCCTTACTAGGACTGAGAGGAGATATTATTAAATTGATCTAACTATTCCACTCGAAAAACTAGGAACAAAAAAATAATAATAATTTTAATATTTGGGAAGATTGAATTATAGTTAAGAGATAGTAGTTAGTAGTTTGAATTCCCAGTCTACACAAAACAAATTAAAACCATATCTTCTTCTTAATCCCTCTACTTGACTCATTTTATCCTTTTTATTGTATCAAATAAGTCAATTTAGAGATCCCTAATTCTTTTATTCTTTCCATCTCTTCGACCCTCCTTTCTAAATTCTTCATAGAATTAGGTTAATTTGATCTTCATTGAAGATTGAATTAACCCTATTGAGGGTCAGATAATTTAATTTGATAATTAATTAAACTGCCTTACTAGCCTCCCTTGGACGATACCTGTACTTGTCACTATACATATTAAGTTAGGCTTTTATTAATTTTATTGCTTTAGCTAAAATTAACGACGACAAAGGATTTTAATTGGATAATTTAACCGTTATTTTTGGCTTATCACCAAACAAAGATGACACATACTTTTAAAAAAAGATAATAAATATTTGGCATGATACATAAAAATAATATGCATGTTTCATAAGTTAAATTTAGATTAATGATGATTCATATACCTCTATTCTCACTTCTTCAAGTATAAAGTATTTTCTGAATATTTTTTATAAATCACAAAATATAAATTTTGGGGTTCATTATACGTTTTGAATGAAAGTCTGATTTTCCATTTTATTTGCTATTATTTAGATTTTTATAACAGTAAATTCATAAAAAATATACCTCATTAAGAGAAAGCACCACTTGGCTCATTGGGCACATCCAATCAATTTCACAAATTTATTGTCATATGTAAGCTAAGACTAATTTATTCCCTACTGACCTTCCAATCATCTTCATTTATTCCTTCCATTCCCACAGTCTCTTCATGTTTCTAGCCTTAGGATCCCTTTACATGATCGTAATATGAATCAACCTAATTGACTTTGTTATATTGATTGATGTTTACATTTAGGTTTAATTCACTGAACTCTTTCTCTAGGAAGCATCCACTCTTAGTGACTCTACAATAATCGCCAAAAGATCAACCATAATTATCATATAAGTAGGAACATATAGAGTTATTCTATCTTGATATTTTGGTGTCCATATTGATTTTACCATAATTTCTTATTAGAGTAATCAAAAGTAGGATGATTAATTATTGTTTCATAATTAACATTGCCCTTGGTCATTTTAAGAGTGGTGTGGAGATAACGAATTAATGCATACATGATAATAAAAAGTATAATGAAGGATTTTATTAAATCCATTTTACCTTTTAGAAAAAAGGGTATAGCTCGAATTAGGTTTTGACAGATAACCATACCCAGAGTCATTTGGGAGCCTCATTCAAATGAAGGAATACTCTTATACAATAACCAATGAAGAGAAAAGTTCCATGAGAGAGTTGATTCAAGACTCTATATAATCCATATCACAAGGTCTAGCTTGGTGGTCGATATTATTTGGCTAACAAGCCAATTACACTTCCATGATTTATTTAAGCTCATTGAAACAAATATTTACTCGTGATTCTTCTCATGTGATGTTCTGAAGAGATAATAATTCAGTGATCACTAGTCTTCAAGTGTGTATTCTAGATATTCATATTTATATAGAATAGTACTATCTGGTCCTAGTTACACGATAAGTATGGTAGATTAAGTGAATATTATTGTGGAGATGCTAAGGATAGATGGTGAGTCCTATTTAGATAACGAGTTCACTTTAAGTGATCTGTATTATGGACATGTTTTACTGAGACATATGAGTCCTTAATGATGGTAATCAAACATGTCTTAAGTCAGAAATACACAAAGTTAATTGAGTTATCAAGACAAACTTTCCCCCCTCCGGATAAGAGGAGATTTGCTC
This sequence comes from Wolffia australiana, assembly GCF_029677425.1. Lineage (NCBI taxonomy): Eukaryota > Viridiplantae > Streptophyta > Magnoliopsida > Alismatales > Araceae > Wolffia > Wolffia australiana. Next base: position 6,081,584 of record NC_135848.1, on the reverse strand, counting down.
GAGGAAGAAGATGGATCAAATACCTGGCAAGGGTAGTAGAGATTATGGAGAAGATGATCTCCGTTAAATCTCAATATGCATCAGTACTTACTATAAATGTTTCATGACAAACCGTACTCTACGTCATTTGTGACTATCGTGCAAATGAAGGATAATATATATACAGTAGCTGATGATGATAAATATCTATGAGGAGCACTAGGTCTAGCTTCACACCCACTGCCTAGAAACTTAACCTATCGATTGGGTTAAATCGGTCATTGATTAATTAATAGATATAGTGATATAGTTAAAAAAAGGTTGATGAATAAATTGTATTAGGCCTTTAAAGTTATGAACTATATTGATATATGGGTCTAGAGAGTCACACATATAATGTTAAAGGATGTTCGAAGATATAATGTATTAATAAGCACTTTTTTGAAAAGCTCTTAATAGGTATTAATAAGGGCACCCATTTTAGGTACCTATGTTAGCTAGATTTGATCGCCCCTTTCTTATTTCTCTCATTATCTACACATTCCATAAGTGTATCTAGATGATGAGGAGATCAACAAGGTTATCAAAACAGTGGTAGAAGAATAATAAGAGGGGATCCAATAGTCCTATGATCACATGGATAATTCTCGAGGCTAAAAACATGAACTGTTGCAAGGCACTCTCCGAGGGGGAAAGTCAAGGGTGTAAAACATTCCCCACAAGTAGCACAAACTTTAGTTCATTTGAGAGAAAAATTAAGAATTTATTTCAGCTTCCATTGGACAGAAAATTATTTTCCAACCTCCAAACCATAACCTCATAACCCAGCAATTTGGCACCCACATGATGGAAACTTTTTTGGATTCTGGTGTATTGGTTCAATCATAGGGAAAACATCCTTTTCTATGCAACAAAAGTGATTAATCATAATCGGTCTTTAAAATCAACACATCACATGTACCTTATGGGGAACTTGTTCCACCCTTGACTTGTTCACATTGACATTGTTCGAAAGCTGTTTACGTAACCGACCTCTAGAGCTATTAGATATCTACATCTTCTTCTCCAAATCTTCATGAAAATCTTGAAGATCTTCTCACTTGGTTGAGTGGACAAGTACTTAGAATGAAGAAAAAGGGGGGCCCCAGCTCTGTCTAGCCTGGGTGCTTGAAATGGGTGCCCCTTCCCTTATTTATATTTTACTTAACATTTTATCAGAATCCCATCAAGTAAAATATATTCACCCATGCCCCTATGATCTTATGCGTGTAACCCTCTTGGCCCATGTGCCATTCTAGCTAATAACCTAGGAGGCCCAATAATAATTATTGGCCAACCTTAGTTAACTATATTCAACATATAGGTTAATCAACTAAGGATCAATGTGACCCAATTGGAAGGTTAAGTTTCCAGCCCGTGGGGTGCCAAGCTACACATCGTGCTCTATAGGATACCGAATAGTGTTTGAACTCTCTCATAGAACTTTTACCGCCATCGATTACCTTATTGTATAATCTTTCATCTGTGCAAGAATCTCGAACGACTTAGGGTATGGTTCATCATCAAACCCTAATCCATCATTTGATTAGTACTGATGCTTGACGGGGATCATTGGATAACACCTTCTCTGATATCCTCACTACCTTGGCCATGATTTTTTGCGTTGTCTTCCTTGAGTCAATCTCCTCTTATACTGACGGCAGATGATCCCATCTTGATCACTCAATCATCCCTCCAAGCTTTTTACTACATCCGAGCTATGACTTCTTTAAATCCCATGATTAGAGACTTGTAAGTCGTAGTCAAAATGTAACCTTCCATCCACGAGATGCCCTTGGTGTGTCAAGTTAGTGGATCATTTATACAATGGGAGCATGCATTAACCTGATTGACATATAGGTATATTACCATTTATGGATTCACACGGAACAATTCAATGAACTCTTTTTAACAAGAGCGCCCACTATTTGTCCTTAGTCTCACCACACTTATAGTCAAAGGATCAATCATACTTATTGTATTAGTAGGATAAGATAGTGTTATTCTATCTAGGTAATTCGATCTCCATCTCAAATATACATCAAATAATAATATTTAGAATACATGTTTAAAGACTAGTGATCACTGTATTATAATATCATCATAATTCATTACGTCATTGCACATATTCATGGGCTTCATTATAAACATCACACTAGAATAATAATGAATGTAATATTTTATTCAATGAACTTAAGTAAAGCATGGTGGTGTGATTTGGCTTTATGGCCACATAATATCCATCAAACTTATCATATTGATTAGGTCATATTTATTCTTGATTAATTAATTAGGTTGGCGAATAAATGTTACTGGGCATTTTAAGTTATTAACTACATTGATACATTCGCCTAGAGGGCCACACACATAAGATTAGTGGAATATGTGGATATACTTAACAAGGGAGAAGTGCATTTTGGATTCCCATACCAGCCAGACCTTGGCTTCCACCCTGTCTTCTCTTCCTCTTAAAATCAACAACATCTTCGAGGAGAATTGAAAAAGGAATGGTTTCTAACATATTTTTAATATAAACATAAAATAAAATTTGACGTAAAAATAAGCTTATCTCATTAATGTAGTTTCTTTTTTCATTTGGCATCATACAACACATATTTTATCAAACATAAAATCATCAAACTCTTAAATAGTTGGTTAAAATGTGACTTGATTAAAAACTTAGTTTTATGAAAAAAAAATATTTCATAATTCAAAACTTGTGAGACTCCATGTTAAGGGCGGGGAGGTGTTTGGCAAAAGTTGGTGTTTCTCTTTAATCTGTGATTAGTGTGTGTTTTTAACCGCAAATTAGGGATGAAATATATAAGATTTAAGATATTTTGAAAGACCTGATGAATATATATCAAAATTATTTTTAAAGCTACTTTCACACCTAGTGAGTAATGGGATGAATTGACATTCTGCAAGGTAAAAGTCAAAGAAAAGAAAGGCAAAAGTTTACAAGCGATCACGATGTTATAGTTTTCACATAAATAAAATATTGAGTCAACAATTAAGACTCCAACGATGTGAGTGTGCGAGCAGGTGCGAGGTTTTATTTTTTCACAGAAATAAAACGATGAATCAATGACGAAGGTTACAACAATTGGAGTGTACAAGCGAGCCCTACATTATATTTTTCACATAAATAAAGTGACAAATCAACGACATAGGTTCCAACAACGCAAGTTTGTGAGCCAGCATGAAAAAATATTTTTTCACATTAATAAAACGATGAAGCAATGAAAAAGGTTCCTACTATACGAGTTTGCAAGCAGGCTTATATTTGAAGGTTCCAACAGCACAAGTTTACAAGGGGGGCGCAACCTTATATTTGTTCACATAAATAAAACAGCAAATCATCAATGAAGCAATAACAAAGGTACCTACAGTACGAGCCAGCAAGCGGGTATTATATTTTTCACATAAATAAAATGACGAAGGTTCCAACAGGGCATGTTTACAAGGGGGCGCAACCTTATTTTTGTTCACATAAATAAAACAGCAAATCATTAATGAAGCAATGACAAAGGTTCCTACGGTAGGAGTTTGAATGGGGGTATTATATTTTTTCACATAAATAAAATGACAAAGGTTCCTACGATACGAGTTTGAAAGGGGGTATTATATTTTTTTCACATAAATAAAATGACGAAGGTTCCAACAGCACAAGTTTACAAGGGGGGTGTAACATTATATTTGTTCACATAAATAAAACAAAAAATTATCAATGAAGCCATGACAAAGGTTCCTACGATACGAATTTGCAAACGGGTATTGTATTTTTTTCACATAAATAAAAGGATGAAGGTTCCAACAGTGCAAGTTTAGAAGGGGGGCCCAACCTTATATAAATAAAACAACGACTCAATGACTAAGGTTCCAACGAGTAAAGGGTGACTGTAAGAGATGCAAACTTATATCTGCTCACATAAATAAAACAATGAATCAACGATAAAGATTCTAGCAGCGCAAGTTTTCTACGCGACGTCAAGAGTGAAGTGATGAGCAAAAGGCACGACATTAGGAGACATGACATTATATCTGTTCGCATAAATAAAACTACGAATCAACGATGAAGGTTCCAAAAGAGCGAGTTTACTACGCGATGTCAGGAGTGAAGCAACGAGCAAAAGGCACGACATTAGGAGACACAACCTTACATCTGATTATATAAATAAAACAACAAACCAATAATGAAGGTGATGCCGGACGTCATCTCAAGACGTCGCCCGGTCGACACCGAGTATGATGGCTTGGTGCCGATAAATGATGATGGTATCGAACGTCGACGGTGTCATCGTCCGACGGGTAATCCTAATGGGTCGATGTAACTACGATGCGAAGATGAGTGCCCTACGTGTCGTACGTGCAGGCTCCGACTCAAGGGGCGCCGAGCTCCAAGCTTGGACGGGGTCGTCGGGTGACGGCGACTGTGGCCTCTCGAACCTCATCGGAGCGACGAAGGCGGCTACGGCCGAACAAAATCAATCCGTAGGGCTCGCACAAAATGGACAGTTTTGTCCGGACTGTTAAGACACTCAAATACGTCTTAGTTGTCTCTCAATTGTCTCTCTCACCTACCTAGCCCGAGCGCGGTGGAGTCGAGACAAAAAAATACTACAAATGGTAATTAAACGAGCATCAGGAGAGGATAACATACCTCGTCCGGGTGGCTAGCGGTGCAGAAGTTGGTCGACGTCGGTGGCGATTCAGAGCGGGTGTAGCGGAGAGACGCCGGAGAGTGGACGGCGGCTCGACAAGCGGTGGTGAGGCCAGAGCTCTATGTAAAGGTCGGAGGAGGTCAACAGGTAGAGGGCAAAGTGCAAATGTCGTTGCTCGACTGCGGCGAGAGCTGGGAAGAGCGACGGCGGGTCAATAAATTGCACTGCCAGGATTAAGGGCGTCGTGTGCAAATGCCTGAAGACATGGCTGATATCAGCTTCATCCGGCGGAGTGCTGGATTGGGCGAACAACCCCGTGATAATTCAGCTCGAATCGGCGTGGTCCGCCGGTGTCATGGCGGCCCTGTAACGTTTTGAGATCGAAACAGACAATTCACATGAAGAGACGCGTCCGGGAGTGGTCAGGCCGAGGACTTCGGAGGGTCTGTGACTGATCAGCTGCTGTGAGTCGGCGACCAAATATTGGTCATACCCTCGCAGGTACGGGTTCGAGTCATCCAGGGGAAGAATTTCCCGATCAACATTGAGGTACGTACCCTCGCAGGTACGGCGACCAAATATTGGGCCCGATGGCTCACTCAAAGAGTCGACCGCCAACTTAGCGCCACCAACGAATGCGCAGTCGGGCTCCCTTTTCTTGGTTCTTCTTCCACCGGCAGCCCGCGGAAGGCAAATCGGCACCAGAAATTTGTGGCGATTCAAAGAAATCACTGCGACTCAATCCCTAGCTCTTCCATGATCATCAGACGGTGTCAGGAGCCACAACTGCTACCGTTCAAGGGCCCCCAGATTCACGGATTCATGTTTCCCAGTTCACGTTCTAAGGGGGAGACGTCGGATACGACGAGGAGAACTGACAAATTGGAAAAAGAGGGGGGAAGTTAAATCGTCTAGAGGAAAACCTCCTCGTTGTTCCCCCCAATTCTCCAAGTGTCGAATCCTCAATCAGTGTCCTGTTTCCTCCTTCTTTGCTCTTCAATCCCGTCGCCTCCTCTTCCTCCTTCCTATGTGTTCTCTGGACGAGGAAGGGAGACCAGAAAATAACGCCGATTCTTTTCCTTCTTGTTCTTCCTGGTCTGAGGGGAAGAGGTCAAACACCCACCCCCTTTAGTGGGTCAACAAGAAAACAAAGAAGATCCATTTGGGGCCCTCATAGAATGGGCCCCCATTACACATAGAAAGGGGGGGAGGGAATGTAAAATAGAAAAGGGAAAAGGGGACAATGAAGACCCCTTCCCAAGATGATGAAAACGCGGACATGGGACGCGTCGCGGTGCGACGAAAACAGGACGATGAACATGAACAAAACACAAATCACGACAAGAGATGATGAAAATCAAAAATGATAACGAGCATCCACCTGGTCTTCGATGACGGTGGCAGGTGGTGTGGACGGCGTCATTGACGATCCTTGATGGCGTGTGCCATCAGAAGGTTCCATTGATGCAAGTCTACTATGCGATGTCAGGAGCGAAGCGACGAGAAAAAGGCACGACATTACGAGGGGCGACCTTACGTCTGTTCACATAAACAAAATGACAAACCAACAATGAAGGTTCCAATGACGCGAGTTTACTATGTGATGCTAGGAGCGAAGAGACAAGAAAAAGGCACGACATTAGGAGACGTGACCTTACATATGTTCATATAAACAAAACAACAAACCAACAATGAAGGTTCCAACAACGCAAGTGTACTAAGCGACGTTAGGAGCGAAGCGACAAGCAAAAGTCATGACATTAGGAGACACAACCTTACATTTGTTTACATAAACAAAACCATGAATCAACAATGAAGGTTCCAATGACGCAAGTTTACTATGGGACGTTATGAGCGAAGCAACGAGCAAAAGGTACGACATTTGGAGATGCGACCTTACAT